>NC_092145.1:65265104-65582604 GCF_043159975.1 Macaca nemestrina
TGTTCCAAGAGTGTGTTTGGTATAATTTCAGTTATTTTGCATTTGCTGAATATTGTTTTATGCCCAATTATGTGGTCAATTTTTGAGTACATGCCACGTGGCAATGAGAAGAACGTATATTCTGGTTTTAGCTGGAGAATTCTGTAAAGGTCTATCAGATTCATTTTGTCCAATGTTGAGTTTAGGTCTTGAATATTTTTATTAATTTTTGGCTTCGATAATCTCTCTAATACTGTCAGTAGAATGTTGAAGTCTCTCACTATTATTGTGTCGTAGTCTAAGTCTGTAGGTCTTTAAGAACTTGCTTTATGAATCTGGGTGCCACTGTGTTGGGTGCATATATATTTAGGCTAGTTAGGCTTTCTTGTTGAATTGAACCTCTTAGTGCTATGTAATACCCTCCTTTGTCTTTTTTGATCTTTGTGGGTTTAGAGTCTATTTTATCTGAAATTAGAATTGCACTGCCTGCTTTTTTTCTGTTTCCCGTTTTTGTTTCCCCCAGCAAAGCTTTGGGACTGTTTCCTTCCAGTGTCACTCGTCCACATTATGTCATGCTGTCTGGCAGCTGTGTTTCTATAGAGCTCTTATGGAAATTACATTTAGTTTTTCAAAATATAAAATAGAATAGAAAATATAAGTGAGGCTAGAGCTGCATTTGAGTAAATGTTTTTATCTACACAATTCACATTACAGTGCAGGAAAATTCAACAGCCTATCACATAATAAACTTAACAAATGTAACTGAATCATCCAGATAATTCTGGGTAAGGTATTTGTCTCTCCTCTTATCTTCAAATGCTACTAAAAAGTAGAAATAACTATTATACTTCTAACTAATAAATCTAAAAATTATAAATGACTGAAATTAGGATAAAAGGAACTTTTGCATCTCACATGTAATGATCTAGGAGGATAGTACAATGTATTTATCACAATGAAGGGCATTCTGTGCAAAAATTAAGAGAAACAAATGGGACAGTCTACCATCATCCCCACTTTCTTTCAGGGGGAATATATAATGAGCTAAATAAATCTTAAGAGATCATATACAACCTTAATATCACAGATTGGATGGAATGATAAGATCACCAAGGTGTTGCTGTGTGCTGTGTGTGAAAATCTGAACTTTATTATCAAATGTCAATTAATGTACTTGGTACAAAAGGAGGTATGATTTTTCTTCCATTAGAGCAACTTAATTACGTTCATTTTTTAAAAGGTGTGCATATACTTTCAATACAATATTATCTGGGAGAAGCTATTCATTCAGATCTTTGTATTATTATAATATTATAATTATAACTAATTATAATGATAACCTTTCTACATATAGAATTATTTGGTTATTTAAAATCTTAATAAATGTACATTTTTCCTATGATGTGCCACAAAAGATAATAAATGAGAAAGAATTATGCTGAGCATAGAGCTGGAATCCCGGTGAGTACCATAAAATGTAGTTTTTCTTAAAAGAAGAATCAGTCTAAACAAAGAAATTACCCCACCGCCAAGGAAGAGGGCTTTCAAATTGCCTATCCAGCAGCATTGCATAATTGCTATGAATCTCTCATTCTCTTTTATTATGAATGGGAAATTTTTATTGTCATGATTTTGTTCCAGCCCCTTTATTTTATATTTGGTGGGGGTAGCAAATAACTTGTTTTGTAATTTCATGCAACCCTGGGCCATAAAAAAATACCTAACTGATAAAATAACTGTGGCTCACTGGGTTTCACGTAAAAAAATATATATTGTCCTAGATTCTGGTTTCACAGATTTATCTTTTAAAGTTATTCCTAAAAGAATATATATAAATTGTATGCAATTTCCTATATATATGTTATACTCCTCAATGAAAGCTGAAATTTTAAAAAGAGGAAAATAGAAAAAAATGGAATTAGAAATAAGTCAACATATATCTACAAAAATGATGCCAGTAGATCTACAGAATTATTTTAAATCTATATGCAGTGTTCAGAGGTTTTACCAAAACCACAAGTAAAACAGTACAAAATAATATGGCAGTCAAATATTAATTAAAAAAGGGCTACTTTGGTTGTATTAAAATCAGGTAAAATAAATTTCAAGGCCCAGTGAACAAGAGATGATGGGGTTCAGTTTGTCAGGAAGATATTAATGTAATAGCTCTAACCTTACAGACAGACTTGTATGATATACATTCATGCATGTACATATATACCTATATCTATATTTATATAAATATATAGTTATAGATATATACAGATGACCCCTACTTAACTGTGGTTCAACTTATGATTTTTTGACTTTATGATGGGTTTATCTGGGTGTGACCTCATTGTAAATCAAGGAACAGCTGAAATTATGATAGTTCAACTTATGTTTTTTTTTTTTTTTTTTTTTTTAACTAACAATGTGTTTATTGGGGTATTAAATGTATTGTGATTTCCAACATTTTTGAGCTATTATGAGTTTATCAGGACATAAATCTATCATAAGTCAAGGAGCATCTGTATATGTGCAAAATATGCTGAAAATTACCACGTCAGTGAGGATTTAAAAACATATGTTTCAGTAATTGATGGGTGAAACAGGTAAAAATTATGACGAAGAATATTTGGGTAACATATACTAAGAATGATCAAGTGACTATATATAGAACACTATACCAAAGAATGGACGAATATACAGTTTCAAGAAACAGGAAACATTCATGAAAATCAAAAATATAATAGGAAATAGAGCAAGTCCCAGTGGTTTTCCAATATTAATTTCATACACATAATAATCTCTAACTACAATGTTATTAATTTTTAAATAATACAAAGATAACTCACAATACCATAACCTTGGAAATTTAAAAACACTTTTCTACATAAATTAATGCTAAATAAAAAATCCCAGTGGGGAATAGGTGATCTTTAGAATTGAAGTAAATAAAATAATATTACATATCAATAATCATGGGATGCATTTAAGGCAAAAAGTGAAATAATTCTGATATTACAAGCTTAAATTTGAACAATTCTTACAGATTTTTTTTAACTGAAGTCAATCCTGAAATTTTAAATGGAAGTATAGTCAAGGAACCAAAGGCCAAAGAGCCAAGTATAACCCAGAAGAAATAAGATATGAAAATTTATTATAACAGTGATTAAAATTTACTATCAAACAATTTCAATTAACACTGCATGGTGTGTGTACAAGGATTGAAAGCTGATAACACGTTAGGGAGTCAAGAAATGGAGCTGCAAAAACATGAACACTCAATATTTTATAGAGGTAAAAGTATAGACTAGTCAGTCAGTGGCCCTGAGATAAGGACTTATCCAGAAACTATAAAGCAAGCAAAATAGTGTATCTGTCATGACATATGCAAAAGTTAATTTCCAATATATCAGCGACTTAAATATGGAAGACAAATTTTAAAACTTCTTAAAGAATGTAAATGGAGGGGTTTTTTTTTTTATCTATAGACGATTTTTAAGAGAAATAACATAAGTAAAAGAAACTATTAAGTATTGATAAGTTAATCTATTTTGAATTGTGGACTTTTCATCATCAAAAGATGCCATAAAAAGAATTTTCACTTTGAAAGCAGATCTTTGCAACATAAGAAACTGGTATAGGATTGATGTCCATAATATATTAAGAAATTCATATAAACAAAAAGTCAAACCACCCAATTAAACTGTAGGCAAAAGATGCAAACAGGTATTTCATGGAAGAGAAAATCTGAATAGCAATAACATGTAAAGGTGAACATCTTATAACCGAAGTAGTCATTCCATTTTGGAAACAAATAATTATTCTTTCTTTTACAATACCTAACTGTGTGCTTGCTTAAGAATTCCAGGAACTAACCCCAAGATAAAACCAAGGCTGAGAAATGTTCTTACTGGAAAAAAAAAAAAATACTGAGCAGTTAATCTTCAATCTTATTAGAGGTTGGATGATGCCAGCTACACCTCTTGATGCCCATTCCTTATGATAGTCATTGGAAAAAGACATTCTGAAATGCACAGATAACTCCTGCGCATAGTTTCCCAAGCCCTTTCCCCTTTAAAACCCCTTTGTCCAGGCCAAAAATCTTGAGATGGTCTTTGCTGTGTAACTCCACCATCTCCTTGGATTGTTAGCTCCTGAATAAGCCTGCTTTTTACTTCCACCAATGCTTGCCTCTCAAGTTTTGGCTTTCAACTGGCAAACAACTGAACCTGAGTTCAGTTACAATCTCATTACTAATCAGGAAATTAAAACCACTGTGTAATACATTTACAATCTGATTTAAAGTATTACTCGATCATGTGAAGCCAAGGGAGCCATGGAGATGTAAAATGTTACAACTGTTTTAAAATGCAAGTTAGAAATATCTTGGCAAAGTAGAATTTCCGAACAGCTGATGCTTAAACAGCTCCATATCCAAATATGTACATTAAATAATAAATATTCAAACTGATGTATGCTCTAATGTGCCTCAGAGGTAAACTCAGACAGATCGTCAGTTTCTACACATATTTCCTCCAAATATTGACCTCACTGAGAAGTCCCTGTTTCCACTTTTGCAAGTCCTCAATCATAGTTTCCAATCTCCAGTTTAACAAAACAGAGGCAGCCATTTCTCCTGTCTGGAACATTGTAATAGTACATTAGAGTGTACCAATCTGTAGAGCAACCTACAAGGAAACAGTTTGAGCATACAAGGTTCTGAGGAAGATTTTGATTGTGAAAGCAAACTAAAAAGATGTGTCAAAAAATTGCCTTTATTTCACCTAAGTACAAAACTACTATCAAACATTTTTGTCTCTTTCAATCACTCTATCAATCATCTATTGATCTGCATACTGTATCTACCTAGGAATCTTTAAAAATTAGATGTTTAATGGGCATCTTAAGCTTTATTGGAGTTCAAAACTGAAATTATTCTTATTGGTAATGCAAGTAATTTTTGGCTGATTCTTAGCATGAGAACTATTTTGTCAATTAGAGTATAATAGACATTTTCCCAAATTGTATGAGATAAAGCTATAGCTTTAAGGGGTTGAGGAAAACACATTTTACTGACACATTTATAGTATGCTAGAAATTAAATATTTTTGCAATTCTTTTACATAAAAATATTTAGACACCAACCTAAACATGTGACGTGGACATAGTTTTTCTCAGTTTTATTAAAGATAAAAGCTTGAAGATGGCTTCTGAAGAGATACTCCCATGTTCAACAGAAAATGTGCACAGAATGTCCATAGCATCATTATTTGTAACAGGAAAAACGATAGAAACAACCAAAATAACCACTAGCCAGGGGATACATAGATATAATTGTGCTATTTTCATATGGTAGAGAACTGCAGAGCAGTTAAAATAAATAACCTACATATATATCAAGAATATGGATTAATACATCTTGCAGATATTAAGTAAACTGATAACAAAATCAACAGTGTTATATAGGCTGATTTCAGGAAAGCTGCTCTTTCCAGGGATGTTGAGGGGAATGAGATTCATGAAAGCAAATTAAACATCTCAAGACTATGAATAATCATCTATTTTTTTAAAAATCATCTGATTGTTAAATGGTTGTAGGTTTTATGATCCTTTTAAATGGTTAAAAGCTACATATGATTTGATGATGTGTCACACACATATCAACACACACATACATATATCATATACCACACAGAAACACACGCACACATACACACACACACACACACACACACACACACACACAGAGTCATATATAATGATAAAACTTTCTACCAGAAAAGCAACCTCTGAAAAATGTAAAGAGATTTGAAAGTATTATGTACATGTATACTATGGTCAATATGGAAAGGCATTCTGTTATTTTAAACCCGCAGGCACAGCTTAAATCATGTTTTTATTTTATTTAATTCAGAAAAAGTAACTAGTTTTTGAAATTGCTATATTTGGTTTGATGCTAAAAAAAAGAAGTGGGAACAGATGCAAGTAGTGTCTGTGGTGAAATCACTCAGAAAGAGTGAGCAAAATATGTTTAACATTCTTCTGAAAAAGGGAATGCCAAAATAATTCTGTCACATGGCTCCCAATTTTTAAAGATGGCAAAATATGACTATTCATTAGGAAGAATAGGGTTTCTCAATCTGGGCATTACTGGCATTTTGAGTTAGATAATTATTTGTGGTGGGGGGCTGCCCTATGCGTTGTAGGACCTTTCACAGCATCTGCTTACTAACACCATCCACACAGTTTTGACCATTGAATATATCTCCATAAATAACACATCTTCTGGAGAATGGGGGTGTGCAAAATCACCATAGTTAAAAACCCCTGATCTAGTGTTAGGGAAATAATGGGATATATACACACACACACAAACATATATATAATATATATAGCATATAGATATATATTTATATTCAATATAAATATTCTGATATAAATATGCATATTTTTAATATATTCCAATTAATATACCTAATTGAATATAAATATACATTGAATCACCATTGTTTATGACTGTTGTTGAGAATGCCACTGGGAATCATGCTTTTGAAGGTCATGTAGGCAACATGTAAAAACAGTCTTAATCTATATCTCTTGTCCCAGAAATTCAACTTTCAGAAAGGAAGAAATAATAAATGATTAATAGCAAATGTTGATGTCAATCTAAATCTCCATAATAGAAAAACGGTTAAACTGATCATTGGTAAAGCCACATAGTGGAAAACTAAACAATATTTCAGTTAATTGCATTTAAAGACACGAAAATAGCATATAATATACAATAGTCCCTGTTGCCATGTTACCTGACATACTCACAGATTTTGGGGATTAGGTTATGTGCATCTTTTGAGAGCATTATTCTGTCTACTGCACAAACCCAGAACTCATCACTGTTTTACAAGGTAAAAACTTGAACATTAAAGCAAATATTACAACTCAACTTCGGCTCTTTGAGGCAGAGACCAGAACTAAATGCTTATTTAATAAAAAGTGCACCCAGATGTGATTTTGTTAAAAGTAATTAAAATCACAGAAAACATACCTTACAAAACACAAACAGAAAATAAAATCCAAAAGAAGATAGCAAAAATACCAGAAAGTATAATGGCTATTTGTCATGCTTACAAATCAATAATAGAAGCTTTGTATCATTAGTATTGCTTTAAGAGTAGTTATGCAAAATTATTTGTTATAAAAGGAGCTCTTCTGTATAACTTTCGTTGTCTTTTAACAGAGCATCCACATTTGCTTTTTGCACTGTTACACTACTTCAATAGTGTCTCCAGATAGCTCTAAGAAAAATGGTTGTCAGCTGGGCATGGTGGCTCACGCCTGTAATCGCAGCACTTTGGGAGGCCGAGGCAGGCGGATCACGAGGTCAGGAGATCCAGACCATCCTGGTTAACACGGTGAAACCCCGTCTCCACTAAAAAAATAGCTGGGTGTGGTGGCAGGCACCTGTAGTCCCAGCTACTCGGGAGGCTGAGGCAGGAGACTGGCGTGAACCCAGGAGGCTAGGCTTGCAGTGAGCTGAGATCACGCCACTCACCACTGCACTCCAGGCTAGGAAACAGAGCGAGACTTCATCAAAGAAAAAAAAATAATAAAAGAGAAATGGTTGTCAACTCCAGGTTCCAAGATTCCAAGATACCATGTAATGTATCAATAAAATGCTACAATCAAATGAATAACAAGTTTAGCCAATATTTCCTTCTGATAAATTACTAACAGATTTTCTTAAATTGTGTTCCTGATTTTTAAAATCTTAGGTAAAAATATAAAGTAATTTTGCTTTCAATGTCAAATTGGTAAGTTTAATAAATAATTTTACATTATCCTTGAATGTGAATTTAAGAACATATTATTTCAAGCAGATATTACCATTATGATACTAAGAGAATTATGATAGTTATATTACATATGCATTAAACATTTTCCACAAGGTGAGTCTGAGAGTCTGTAACAAACATAAGATATTCCAGATTATCCTGCTTGCATGACCTTCTTTTTCATAATTTTTAAAAGTTCTAGCCTATTAAATGGGATGCATTTAATAAACAGATTTCCAAAAAGTTATTTCTTAGTAGCATGTTGAAATAGCTAAAGTGAACTTTAAATTTTCTGAAATTCTATACCACTTTGAATTATTATTATTTTTTTTTTATTTTTTTTTTTTAAATTTATTTATTATTATTATACTTTAAGTTGTAGGGTACATGTGCATAACGTGCAGGATTGTTACATATGTATACTTGTGCCATGTTGGTGTGCTGCACCCATCAACTCGTCATTTACATCAGGTATAACTCCCAGTGCAATCCCTCCCCCCTCCCCCCTCCCCATGATAGGCCCCGGTGTGTGGTGTTCCCCTTCCTGAGTCCAAGTGATCTCATTGTTCAGTTCCCACCTATGAGTGAGAACATGCGGTGTTTGGTTTTCTGTTCTTGTGATAGTTTGCTAAGAATGATGGTTTCCAGCTGCATCCATGTCCCTACAAAGGACACAAACTCATCCTTTTTTATGGCTGCATAGTATTCCATGGTGTATATGTGCCACATTTTCTTAATCCAATCTGTCACTGATGGACATTTGGGTTGATTCCAAGTCTTTGCTATTGTGAATAGTGCCGCAATAAACATACGTGTGCATGTGTCTTTATAGCAGCATAATTTATAATCCTTTGGGCATATACCCAGTAATGGGATGGCTGGGTCATATGGTACATCTAGTTCTAGATCCTTGAGGAATCGCCATACTGTTTTCCATAATGGTTGAACTAGTTTACAATCCCACCAACAGTGTAAAAGTGTTCCTATTTCTCCACATCCTCTCCAGCACCTGTTGTTTCCTGACTTTTTAATGATCGCCATTCTAACTGGTGTGAGATGGTATCTCATTGTGGTTTTGATTTGCATTTCTTTGATGGCCAGTGATGATGAGCATTTTTTCATGTGTCTGTTGGCTGTATGAATGTCTTCTTTTGAGAAATGTCTGTTCATATCCTTTGCCCACTTTTTGATGGGGTTGTTTGTTTTTTTCTTGTAAATTTGTTTGAGTTCTTTGTAGGTTCTGGATATTAGCCCTTTGTCAGATGAGTAGATTGCAAAAATTTTCTCCCATTCTGTAGGTTGCCTGTTCACTCTGATGGTAGTTTCTTTTGCTGTGCAGAAGCTCTTTAGTTTAATGAGATCCCATTTGTCAATTTTGGCTTTTGCTGCCGTTGCTTTTGGTGTTTTAGACATGAAGTCTTTGCCCATGCCTATGTCCTGAATGGTACTACCTAGGTTTTCCTCTAGGATTTTTATGGTATTAGGTGTAACATTTAAGTCTCTAATCCATCTTGAATTAATTTTCGTATAAGGAGTAAGGAAAGGATCCAGTTTCAGCTTTCTACTTATGGCTAGCCAATTTTCCCAGCACCATTTATTAAATAGGGAATCCTTTCCCCATTTCTTGTTTCTCTCAGGTTTGTCAAAGATCACATGGCTGTAGATGTGTGGTATTATTTCTGAGGACTCTGTTCTGTTCCATTGGTCTATATCTCTGTTTTGGTACCAGTACCATGCTGTTTTGGTTACTGTAGCCTTGTAGTATAGTTTGAAGTCAGGTAGCGTGATGCCTCCAGCTTTGTTCTTTTGACTTAGGATTGTCTTGGAGATGCGGGCTCTTTTTTGGTTCCATATGAACTTTCTACCAAGACTAAACCAGGAAGAAGTTGAATCCCTGAATAGATCAATAGCAGGCTCTGAAATTGAGGCAATAATTAATAGCCTACCAACCAAAAAAAGTCCAGGACCAGATGGATTCACAGCTGAATTCTACCAGAGATACAAGGAGGAGTTGGTACCATTCCTTCTGAAACTATTCCAATCAATAGAAAAAGAGGGAATCCTCCCTAACTCATTTTATGAGGCCAACATCATCCTGATACCAAAGCCTGGCAGAGACACAACAAAAAAAGAGAATTTTAGACCAATATCCCTGATGAACATCGATGCAAAAATCCTCAATAAAATACTGGCAAACCGGATTCAGCAACACATCAAAAAGCTTATCCACCATGATCAAGTGGGCTTCATCCCTGGGATGCAAGGCTGGTTCAACATTCGCAAATCAATAAACATAATCCAGCATATAAACAGAACCAAACACAAGAACCACATGATTATCTCAATAGATGCAGAAAAGGCTTTTGACAAAATTCAACAGCCCTTCATGCTAAAAACGCTCAATAAATTCGGTATTGATGGAACGTACCTCAAAATAATAAGAGCTATTTATGACAAACCCACAGCCAATATCATACTGAATGGGCAAAAACTGGAAAAATTCCCTTTGAAAACTGGCACAAGACAGGGATGCCCTCTCTCACCACTCCTATTCAACATAGTGTTGGAAGTTCTGGCTAGGGCAATTAGGCAAGAGAAAGAAATCAAGGGTATTCAGTTAGGAAAAGAAGAAGTCAAACTGTCCCTGTTTGCAGATGACATGATTGTATATTTAGAAAACCCCATTGTCTCAGCCCAAAATCTCCTTAAGCTGATAAGCAACTTCAGCAAAGTCTCAGGATACAAAATTAATGTGCAAAAATCACAAGCATTCTTATATACCAGTAACAGACAAACAGAGAGCCAAATCATGAAGGAACTTCCATTCACAATTGCTTCAAAGAGAATAAAATACCTAGGAATCCAACTTACAAGGGATGTAAAGGACCTCTTCAAGGAGAACTACAAACCACTGCTCAGTGAAATAAAAGAGGACACAAACAAATGGAAGAACATACCATGCTCATGGATAGGAAGAATCAATATCGTGAAAATGGCCATACTGCCCAAGGTAATTTATAGATTCAATGCCATCCCCATCAAGCTACCAATGAGTTTCTTCACAGAATTGGAAGAAACTGCTTTAGAATTATTTTGTTTTTTAACTGTGAAAGTGGTCTGGCTCAGGTTAAATAGATAAATGGATGATAAAACAAGACACAATGATCTATTGCCTACAAGAAAAGCACTTCACCTTTAATGGTACGCATACACTGAAAACAGACATGGAAAAAGATATTCTATGCCCGTGGACCAAAAAAGAGCAGGAGTAGTTATATTAGACAAAACAGATATCAAGACAAAAACTGTAAGAAGAGACATGAAAGTCATTATATAATTATAAAGGGGTCAATTCAGTAAAAGGAAATGATGATTGTAAATCCATCCAACACTGGAGCACCCAGATATATAATGCAAACATTAGTAAAGCTAAAGAGAGATATATAACCCAATAAAATATTAGCTGGAGACTTCAACACCACCCCACTTTCAACATTCGACAGATCTCCCAGACAGAAAATCAACAAAGAAACATCACATTTAATCTACAACATAGCCCCAATAGACCTAAAATATATTTAAAGAACATTTCATCTAATGATTGCAGAATACACATTATTCTCCTCAGCATATGGATCATTCTCAAAGATAGATTATATGTTAAGTCGCAAAAGAAGTCTTAAAACATTCAAAAACTTAAAATACTATCATGCATCTTCTCTGACCTCAATAGAATACAACTAGAAATTAATAACAAGAGGAATTTTGAAACTATACAAATAATGGAAATTAAATAATATCCTCCTGAATGCCCAGTGGGTCAATGAAGAAATGAAGAAGGAAATTGTGAAGTTTCTTAAAACAAATAATAATTGAAATACAACATCTGAAAAACTATAGGATATAGAAAAGCAGTGCTAAGTTGGAAATTTATAGCTACAAGAGTCCACATAAAAAATCTCAAATACAAAACATAATGATGCATCTTAAAGAATTAGAAAAGCAAGATCAAACTGAACCCCAAATTAGAAAGTAAGAAAACATAGAGATCAGAGCAGAAATAAATTAAATTTAAATGCATACAACAATACCAAAGGTCAATGAAAGAAAAAGTTGATATTTAGAAAAGATAAAATTAACAAAACCTTACCTAGCCTAACTAACAAAAAATGGAGAAAACTCAAATACATAAAATCAGAGAGGAAAAAGGTGACATTACAATTGATAACACAGAAATTCAAAGAACCATTAGTGGCAATGATGAGCAAATCTATTTCAATGAATTGGAAAATCTAGAGGAAATTGATAAACTCCTATGCTTATATAACCTAGCAAGTTTGAACCACGAAGAAATCCAAAACCTGAATAGACCAATAACAAGTAACAAGATCAACGCTATAATAAAAAGGCTCCTAGAAAAAAAGAAAAAAAAAAAAAAAAAAAAAAAAAGCCTAGGACCTGATGGCTTCACTGCTGAATTATACCAAACATTTACATAAAAGCTAATACAAATCCTACTCAAAATATTCAAAAAATACAGGAGGAGGGAATACTTCCTAACTCTTTCTATGAGGCCAACATCACACTGATACCAAAACCAGACAAAGAAACATCAAAATAAAGAAAACAGAGGCCAATATCTCTGATGAATAATGATGCAAAAATTCTCAAGTAAATACTGGCAAGCCAAATACAACAACACATTAAAAAAATCACTCATCATGACCAAGTAGGATTTATCCCAGGGATGCAAGGATAGTTCAACACACACAAATCAATCAGTATGATACATCTTATGAACAGAGTGAAGAACAAAAATCATATGATCATTTCAATTGATACTGAAAAGCACTGGATAAAATTCAACATCTCTCTATGTTAAAAACCCTCAAAAACTGGATATAGAAGGAACCTACCTCAAAATAAAGCCACAGGTGACACATCCACAACTACTATCTTACTAAGTGGGGAAAACCTGAGAGCTTTTTCTCTAAAACCTGGACAGGGATGCTCACTTTCACCACTGTTATTCAACATAGTAATAATGGAAGTCCTAGCTAGAGCAGTCAGACAAGATAAAGAAATAAAGGGCATTCAAATTGCAAGGGAAGAAGTCAAATTAACCTTGTTTGCAGATGCTATAATCTTATATTTGGAAAAAACCTAAAGACTCTACAAGAAAACTACTAAAACTGATAAACAAATTCAGCAAAATTTCAAGATATGAAATCAACACAAAAATCAGGCTCATTTCTATATGCCAACATGAACAACGTGAAAGAGAAATGTAAAAACGAATCTCATTTACAATAGCCACACATAAAATTAAATACCTAGGAATTTACTTAACCAAAGAAATGAAACATGTCTATAATGAAAACTATAAGATACTGAAAAAATAAATTGAAGAGGGAACAAAAAAATTGAAATATATTCCATGTTCATGGACTGAAGCAATCAATATTGTTAAAATGTCCATAAGGCCAAAAGCGGTCTAGAGATTCAGTGCAATCCCTATCAAAATACCAATAGCATTCTTCACAAGAAGAGAAAAAAAATCCTCAAAATTATATAGAACCACAAAAGACCCAGAATAGCCAAAGCTATCCTGAGCAAAACAACAACCACCCCCGCTCCCCGCCCCCACACACAAAACAAAACAAAACAAAAAACCCTGGAGGAATCACATTACCTGAATTTAAATTAAATAACATTACATAAGTTATAGTAACCAAACAACATAGTAGCACTGGCAAAGAAATAGACATATGGACCAATGAAATAGAATAAAAAACTCAGAAACAAATCCTCACACTTACAGTGAACTCATTTTCAATGAAGATTCCAAGAGTATACATCAGAGAAAAGGTCTCCTCAATAAATGTTACTGGGATAACTGTATATTCATATGCAGAAGAATGAAACTAGACCTGTATGTCTTGCAGTATACAAAAATCAACTCAAAATGGATTAAAAACTTAAATCAAAGACCTCATAATATGAAACTCCTAAAACAAAACATTGATGAAACTCTCTAGGATATTGCTCCGGGCAAGAAATTCTTAAACAGTACCCCACAAGCACAGGCAATGAAAGCAAAATTGGAGAAATGGGATCACATTAAGTTAAAAAACTTTTGCATAGCAAAGAAAACAATCAACAAAGTGAAGAGACAACCCATAGAAGGGGCAAAAATATTTGCAAACTACCCAACTGTCCAGGAAATAATAGCCAGAATATATAAGGAGCTCAAACACCTCCATAGGAAAATAATATTAATCTAATTTAAAGATGGGCAAAGTATTTGAATAGACATTTCTCAGAGGAAGACATACAGATATTTTGTTTGTTTGTATTTTGTTTTTTTGAAACGGAGTCTCGCTCTGTCGCCGAGGCTGGAGTGCAGTGGCGCGATCTCCACTCACTGCAAACTCCGCCTCCCGGGTTCACGCCATTCTCCTGCCTCAGCCTCCCGTGTAGCTGGGACTACAGGCGCCCACCACCTCGCCTGGATAATTTTTTGTATTTTTAGTAGAGAAGGGGTTTTACAGTGTTAGCCAGGATGGTCTCGATCTCCTGACCTCGTGATCCGCCGTCTCAAACAGGCATATGAAAATGTGCTCAACAACATTAAACATTAAATAAATGCAAATCAAACTACAATGAGATATTATCTCACTCCAGTTAAAATGGCTTTTATCCAAAAACAGGCAATAACATATGCTGCAAGGTTGTAGAGAAAAGGAACTGTTGTACATTGTTGGTGGGAATTTACATTAGTATAACCACTATGGAGAACAGTTTGGAGGTTCCTCAAACTAAAATTGAGCTACCGTACAATTCAGCAATCCCACTGCCTGGTTTATACCCTAAAGGAAAGAAATAATTAAATCAAATAATTAAATCAAATAATTAATCAATAATTAAATCAAAATAATTAAATCAAATAAATTAAATCAAATATCTGCACTCCCATGTTTATTGCAGCACTGTTCATGATAGCTATGATTTGGAAGCAACCTAAGTGCCCATCAACAGATGAATGCATTAAGAAAATGTACCATTTATACACAATGTAGTACTATTCAGACATTCATCATTCACCTATGATAAACTCCTATTTTTTGTGTTTTTTTAAGAGATGGGTTCTCACTATGCTACACAGGCTGATCTTGAATTCCCAGGCTAAAGCGATCCTCCTGCCTGCCTAAAATTCCCAGCATTTATAGGTATGAGCTACCATACTGGGTCACAGCTAACTTAAAAAACAAAACAAACAAACAAACAAACAAAAAACTTAGGAGATACACAGGAATATAAAAACCTGCTTCTTTTTTTACCAAGAATATTTTCCATATTATACCTTGTCTTCAGATTCAAAGAAATATATTATTATAAGGCATATTTCAATCCAAATTATCTTTTTTAACATTTAAATCATGAATGAACTCTCATTCACAATTGCTACAAAGAAAATAAAATACCTAGGAACACAACTTACAAGTGATGTGAAGGACCTCTTCAAGGAGAACTACAAACTGCTGCTCAAGGAAATAAGAGAGGACACAAACAAATGGAAAAGTCATTGACAGGAAGAACCAATATTGTGAAAATGGCCATACTGCCCAAAGAAATTTATAGATTCAATGCTATTCCCATCAAGCTACCATTGACTTTCTTCACAGAATCAGAAAAAGTTACTTTAAATTTCATATGGAACCAAAAAAAGCCTGTATAGTGGCAAGAAGAACAAAGCTGGAGGCATCACGCTACCTTACTTCAAACTATACTACAAGAGTACAATAACCAAAACAGCATGCTACTGGTGGAAAACAGATATATAGACCAATGGAACAGAACAGAGGTCTCAGAAATAACACCACACATCTACAACCACCTGATCTTTGACAAACATGACAAAAACAAGCAATGGGGAAAGGATTCCCTATTTAATAAATGGTGTTGGGAAAACTGGCTAGCCATATGCAGAAAACTGAAACCGGACCCCTTCCTTAAACCTTATACAAAACTTAACTCAAGATGTATTAAAGACTTAAATGTAAGACCTAAAACCATAAATATCCTAGAAGAAAACCCAGGCAATACCACTCAGGGCCTAAGCATGGGCAAAGACTTCATGACTAAAACACCAAAAGCAATTGCAACAAAAGCCAAAATTGACAAATGGGATCTAATTAACCTAAAGAGCTTCTGCACAGCAAAATAAACCATCATCAAACTGAGCAGGCAACCTACAGAATGCGAGGACATTTTTGCAATCTAGCCATCTGACAAAGGGCTAATATTCAGAATCTACCAGAAACTTAAACAAATTTACAAGAAAAAAAACAACCCCATCAAAAAGTGAGAGAAGGATATGAATGAGAGTTATCAAAAGAAGACATTTATGCAGACAACAAACATGAAAAAACCTCATCATCACTGGTTATTAGAGAAATGCAAATCAAAACCTCAATGAGATACCATATCATGCCAGTTAGAATGGCGATCTTTAAAATGTCAGGTAACAACAGATGCTGGAGAGGATGTGGAGAAATAGAAACGCTTTTACACGGTTAGTGGGAGTGAAAATTAGAACAACCATTGTGGAAGACAGTGTGGAGATTCCATCTAGAACCAGAAATACCATTTGACCCAGCAATCCCATTACTGGGTATATACCCAAAGGATTATAAATCACTCTTCTATAAAGGTACATGCACACGTGTGTTTATTGCAGCACTATTTACAATAGCAAAGACTTGGAACCAACCCAAATGCCTATCTATGATAGACTGGATAAAGAAATTGTGGCACATATTCACCATGGAATACTATGCAGCCATAAAAAAGAATGAGTTCATGTCCTTTGCAGGGATATGGATGAAGCTGGAAGCCATAATTCTCAGCAAACTAACACGGGGATAGAAAACCAAACACCGGGAGTTGAACAATGAAAACACATGAACACAGAGAGGGGAACATCACACACCAGGGCCTGTCGGGGGATTGGGGGAAAGGGGAGGGATAGCATTAGGAGAAATACCTAATGTAGATGACGAGTTGATGGGTGCAGCAAACCACCATGGCATGTGTATACCTATGTAACCAACTTGCATGATCTGCACATGTATCCTGGGTAAGGGTGTTTTTGGAGAAGAATTGGTATGTGAGCAAGTCAACTAAGTGGGGAAATTCCACCCTCAACATGGGTAAACACCATCCAATTGACTAAAGGCTCTTGTAAAACAAAAAAAATGTAGAAGAGCCAGTTATATTTTTCTCTCTTTTGGAGTAGGCCACCCTTCTGTTGCCCTTGAGCATCAGAACTCTAGGTTGTTTGGCCATTTGACTCTGGGAATTGCACTAGCAGTCTCCTGGGGCTCTCTTGTCACTGGACTCAGATTGAGACTTCCATCATTGGCTTTCTCGGTTCTTAGACCTTCCAAATTGGACTGAGCATGCCAGTAACTTCTCGGGGTCTTCAGCATACAGATGATCTAGTGTGGGACATCTCAGCTTCCATAATAATTTGAGCCAATTTCCCTAATAATCCCCTCACATATATTTATTTTCCTATCTATCTATCTATCTATCTATCTATCTATCTATCTATCTACCTATCCATCACCTATCTTTCTATCTATTTCTCTTTTGGTTCTGTATCTCTGGAGAACTTTGACAAATACAGAACCATAAGTAAAACATTTTTGTGTATCTATTAAAGAAATGATTCCTGAAAATGTATTCCTATGACCAGGTCTAATCTTTAAAGTTTTTATTAGCCTATTAATAGAGCTGACATCACCACAATTTAAAACTTCTTAATAAGTTGGAATCACTCATACTTTTCTGTATAATTAGAAAAGTGTTTATTGAAGAAATGATTCACTCAGTAGGATAAACTGCCCACACCTGGATGGAACAACAGGCATACAATAGGCAAGATAATATAATGGAGTTGCAGCAAAACAGAACACAACACCTATATGGATTAAGGTGGGGAAAGGGGTAGTTTCCAGAAAAATAGCTTATTTTCCCCTAAAGATCAAATGGGGATGTGAGATTAGACCAGAAAATAGAATCTGTCTACTACAGCTTGTCATATCATTTGTGGATGAAATATGAAGAATGACATCCAGGTCATTAGCTTAAGTGAATAAGCCAGGTCTGCAAGACAAACTTTGCATGTTCTCACTTATTTGTGGGAGCTAAAAATGAAAACCATTAAACTCATAGAGATAAAGAGTAGAAGGATGGGTACCAGAGGCTGGGAAGGGTAGTGGGAAGATTGGGGCAGAGTGAGGATGGTTAATGAGTACAAAAAATAGTTAGATAGGATGAATAAGATCTAGTATGTCATAGCACATCAGGGTGACTATAGTCAATACTAATTTATTTTACATAGAAAAATAACTAGAAGTGTAGAATTAGATTGTAATACAAAGAAATAATAAATGCTTGAGGGGATGGATACTCCATTTAACCCGATGTGATTATAATGTATTGTGTGCTGGTATTAAAATCACTCACGTGCCTTGTAAATATATACACCTACTATGTGCCCACAAAAATTAAAAATAAAAAAATATTTTAAAAGATCAAAATGGTAAAAGTGAATGTGTCTCAAAAAGCCTAAGAGTAGGAGATCGAGGGACCCATAACATAAACATCTATTTTGCTTTGATAATTTTGTTACCAGCTAACATCCTGGACCACATGTATAATGTAAAGACATAAACTAAATCTGAAAACATTTCTCTATCCAAGCAAAATAAAGCAAACACATGAGGAAATAAAACCCCTACCTAACCGTAATAAAAAGACCAAAAAAGTTTCCAAAACTTTCTAAAATATATGATTTTATTAAATGTTCTATTGAATTAAAAGAAGGAAATTGAACAAAAGGGCAGTATTGCTCCTACAAAGTGCTCTCCAGTTTTTATTTTAAACTATGACTCAGAAACAAATTAAAGATGCAATTAATCATATTCAAAGTCAAAGAGCATAACCATAGCTGACGCTATTTTATTTTTTTCTTTCCGCCCCCTCCGTCTTGATAATGCCATGACAACTCATATCAAGTAGAAAATGTTTTGAATATAGTGAGCATGCACACAGTAGTAATGCTTTAATTATCTTAATGAGTGCAAAATTTTTCTTATTACAGACAAGGGAACAAAATTACTTTTTACAGATTTACAATTGAGAACAATGAGAAAGTTAATGAGCTATTTCTGAGAAAATGCATTTTAAAGAATAATATTCTGGATTCTCATAGATGTAAAAGGCATCTGTCACAAATTTCCAGTATCTTGAAAATGTGTCAGAGTCATTGAGAAATCATATTATTTATATTTAGGCCTAATGGAAAATTATCATATGCCTAATGTTGCCTGTGATACTATATGTAATGTAAAGAGAACACACTTGCAAATTAATTAATATGTCACAATTATCTTTGTGAAGACACAGTCAGGTCTAATCAAGCTTAATGCACATATCAGATTACACATATCTGATTATAAATTAATCTTTAGATGTAGGACAAATGACTACCAAATGGCAGTGTAAGTATGGCACACAGGACATGAATATTAATGAGAACTAGTTGTACTTATCTCTCAATAACATCTAAATAGGAATGTGATTGCAGACCTTGAGTGGTTGTAGTCCCTTTCTACTACAGAAAAGAAAATAAATGCAGTGGACTTTTAAAAATGTCAGTAAACCCGGCTTTCAAATGTATAATTTACTATTTTATTGGCCACTTATAAATGGATAATGATAAGCTTCTGGCTGAATGCAAGCTTATAAATGCAGGATCAAAAATGGGGAGAATGCCATAAGATGATAAATGTATAATTTTATGGTACTAATTTTCCTCTAAGTAATTACAGTAGAAGTAAAAAAAAAAAAAAAATACAACTATAGTGTTAAAATGTGAATAGAAATTTTGATATTCTGCTTGTGCAGAACAAGATTTTTATAGGAAAAGAATCTTTGGAAATATAATCACTCATACTTCTGTAACAATGCAGGATCAGCAATACTAAGATTGCTGCTTAGGTTGGATGACTTCAATGGGTAATAATTTTCATATTTTTTACTATTTGTTTTTTTGATATATTCCTAAATCTCAAGCACCTATGGATTAGCTAGTCATGTTAATCAACGGTCATGAATATCGAAACATTTTCTCTTAGTATTTTGATGGAGCTATTAATACTTTTGTTCTTAATTGCTCACATATTTTTAAATACGAAAACAAATATGTATATACATACGTGTGTGTGTGTGTTTACATATATAACTATTTTGGTACTAATGAACATTGTCACAAATAAATTGTAATTGCATAATAGAATTAATGATTTTATTAGTGTTTTATTTATTATACTGAATATAGTTTTGTCCAAGTTGACTTAAATATATTGGCATGCAGGATATTACAACGATTTGAAGATGTTAGCTGAAGTCAGCTTTATTTAATTTAGTAAACCTTCATTATGATGCCATTGAGGTAAGAGAAAACAAAGACAGAAAGGATATTTACCCATTTTTATACATTAATTATGAACTAATATTTTCCTGATTATACAAAAAAAATAAAGACAGTGATTTGAAATAAACCCTGTTTTAAATGTATCAATAATGTTTGGGAAATTATGAAGTTTGTACTGGCTTTAGACATCACTCACAGGTATCAGGCATTTAACATAATTATTTCTAAGACTCCATGATCTCCAGACTCATATGGCCAGATATCTAGTAAAAATTTGTACATAGATATCTAATTGGCATCAAAAACTTAACGCATACAAAACTGAGCTCCTGGTTTTCCCTCAAAATCTGCTCCTCCCAACTGCTTTCTCCTTCTCAGTAAATGGCAATGCCATTATTTGATCTGCTAAGAACAAGCATCTTGAATTTATTTGTTTTACTTAGAATTTAAGCTAAAATACAAGTAAGGGAGACCTGATTACAGTGGTTTAAACATACAAGAATTTCTTTTTCCAATTTGACAAATATTTTAGATATAGACAACCACTCATCAGTTTAGGGCTTAAAATGCATCATTTGCAAACATCTTGGTATTTTAGCCCATATTCCAGACAGCAGAAAGGAACAAAATGTGAGTACATGCTATATAATGTGCATATTTCACATTGCATGCCTGTATCAGCGTACCTCGTGTCCACCATGAAGATGGACCTCTACTATGTACCTACACAAAAATTTTAAAAACAAAAAAATTTTTAAAAAGAAAAGATAAGTACAATAAAGTATACATTCTAGCTAAGCAACTCATTTTAAAGTGCATTCCCAAAAGATCCACCAGGCAATTTTATCTTTGCATTTTCTTGGCTACTTTCATTTGAAAGAGAAGCTGAGAAATGTATTCTCTTTCTCCTCTTCCTTCTTCCCCTCCTCCTCCTCTTCCTTCTTTTATAACCTGAAAATATTTCCACCTCCAATAATAAGGATAATTTGTTATTAAGGAGAGAAAAACGGCAAGCAGTCAGCAGTCTCTTCTTAATTATTCTTAAAGCCTTTCTCTTAAGCCCTACTTCCAGCCCACAGGAAAACACTGCCATCTCTTCCATAAAAAAAAAAAAAAAAAGTCATCTAAAACTCGACACTTTTCACCCCTTCAACTGCTACAGCTTTGCTCCAAGCCAGTATCTGTCACCTGTATTATGGCAATAGTCTCTAATTAGTCTCTGTTTTGGCCACCGCCACACTGTGATGTATTCTCAGTGTGGCAGCCATACTGATTCTTCTAAAATGTTCTGTCGTACCTCTCCACTGCTCAAAACTTTCCAATGCTTTTTATTCCACTCAATGGAAAATTAAGAGTCCTAACAGAAAGTTAAAAGGTATTACTTCAGAACTCTCTATGTTCAGCTCCTACTGTATTCTCCCTTCTCTCTTATATATTTGAAAACACAAGGTATCATTCAAGGGCAGTGTCCACAAGGAAGGGAGGCAAAAAGAATACTACATGGACATGAGATGATGATGGAAATATTTAAAGGAGACAATATTAGGCCCTCTGGTCACTGAGCATATGGATAGATAGAATTATAAGATTGAGAGTGTAAGCAAGGAAAACAAACAAACAAAAAAACAATGTGTTTCTGTATCACTTGTTATTTGGAACTCTGGACGAAGACATCATCACAAGTGTGTTACATGCCAACATGAGATAGCACAGTGGAGTACAATTGAATATATTTTATGTTCTGGTAAATATAGTATTTAAGATGATTTATTTCTCTGTTTCACATTGTCCCAACGGGCCATGGAGGAGAACCAGAAATTTCTGCATGCCCTACCTAATGGGAAGGTGTGAGAGTGTTGAGAGAACTGATGTCCAAAATAGGCCTGGGATTATGACAAGGAAGGTGCAAAGTCTGTGATTCTTATGAATACAGGCCCCTGCGCATTCCAGAAATGTCAGCAGCCAAAGTTAGCAAATGTCCAAAATTTGGGACAATCTCAGTTGCAATAAAGCAGTGAAGGTAGGGACCAAGAGTGGCACCACGGACTAATTGTGATAAGACACTCTAGCAGACACTGATAATGCTCCAGAGGACAGTACATAAATAAGACATCACTCTCAATGTTTTGCAATTTCTCCTGCACCCAGGCACAAGCAGAAACAAGAATATAGGAGTATAACACTGATAAATGCTTGTACTGTATAAGATTTTAATGTATAAAATTTTTTATTTATTCACTAAAACTCAAAGTACAGAAATATTACTTCTTGTATTTTCTTTATAAATGATGTCATAGATGGCCCATGACAAAATGGAAAAGTAGACAGAAGATGTTTGCCTTTTAAAATAACATCATTTTTCTGTATTACTTGAACCTCTTTCAGTACTCAGGACTTCACAGGCAAAGGAGCGACACATCTGGTTAATAAAGAAAAATAGTATTTCTTTTTAAGGAAATGAATATGTTAGACCTCCAGAGAATATCTGAATTTTAAAATGAGGGACATTTGTAGCGTATGATATCTTATCTAAAAGAAGTTAGTAGGGGATTTTAGTATTTCATTAAACAAGTCATATCTATTTAGCAAAGGAGCTCTGTATTGACACAATTCTCATCTAACTTTATAAGGCTAACTCCCTTGCCTATTCTGCCTATGCAAAAATTCTGTCCAGAAAGGCAGGATAATATATTTGCTACTTATCTTCAAAGGAAACAGAAGACCTGCTAGGCTTGGAATTGAGGAATATTTAAGGAAAGGACTATTCTGCAAATTATGGCAAGATTAAGAGAACCAATGAGGCAGATTGAGGCATCTGGTAACTAGCAACAGAAAGAAGTCCTTGTAACCATTAGCTCTCAAGGGACAAAAAGGAAGAAATGGTGACATTGAGAAATTGTTAGAGTTAAAGCCATACAAAGGAGCCTGCCAAACAGGAGCTATATTTACTCATTTATTTTTGTTCCATGCACCTCTTTGTCAGTAAAAAAAAATATATGGATCCCATCACAGAATACTAATTTTAAATGCCAAAATAAAATACATAGGATTAAGAAGCAAAGGAAAGTAATCTCACAGTTGATAGACAAGTATTTCTTAACATAAGAGAGTAATCTCAGAGTTGAGTGACAGGTATTCCAGAATCACAGAGACTTGCTTTTTCCAAGCAGTAAGTACATTAGTTTGTTGGATAATACCCTCTAAATATAATCAAATGCAAATTTTGTAAGTTTAGTTAGTCTTTGATATTTGCACAGAGAGATTAATTTGGGGGACTTATTTTCTTAAGTGTTGTGATTAGAAAATTAGTTGTGAAATATATCAAATTTACTTTTATCATGTATTAAGATCATATTTCATTTTTTTCAAAACGATGAATGAGCTAAAATAGATAAAACTATGACTGTGTGATCTCTGCATTCCCAGGTTAAACTTAATTGATCATGATGTAATTTTTATGCATATATTACAGGAGGCAATGCAGTTACATATTATCAAAAATGTATGTGTCAGTGTCTATCAGTGAGGTGAACTGGTTTTCTTTTTTTCTCTTAGCTGTTTTTGTCAGATATTGTTTACAATGTTATGATGATTTAGTAATAATGAACACAAACAAAGTAGCACACTACCAGTGTGCTAAGCATATTTCACTTATTCTTGAATCTTGAAAAAAATGCATATTTTTTTTCTTTGTTCTCTATATTTAGGAATAGCTAAATAGCAACAAAATTCTCTGTTCTTAAACATACTGCAAAAAAACTGCCTGCAAAATTTTCTGGGCCAGAAAATTTTCATTGTATAACCCTTTGAAAATGTGCTCAATATTGTATATACTACTCATCTGATTAGCTTTTTATTGCTTCTTCAGTCAATTTATTGGTAATTATACTTTTCTTACAAATTAATCATTTTACTCAAACTTGCATAAATTCAGTTCAAAGAATAATAATTTTACTTTTATTTGCTTTGTTGAGTGTTTTTCTGTTACTCTTTGTTTTTCATTATAATTGTGGGCTTTTCTCTTAATAAATTTTATTTTGCAATTATTCTCACTTAGAATAATTTATTGTCTATTAGTTTACTTTTTCTAATACTTTAATATAATAGGCATATTTCTTCAATTTTACTTTTTTTTTTTTTTTTTTTTTTTGGAGATGGAGTCTTGCTCTGTCACCCGAGCTGGAGTGCAGTGGTGCTGTCTCAGCTCACTGCAACCTCTGCCTCCTGGGTTCAAGTGATTCTCCTGCCTCAACCCCCTGAGTAGCTAGGACTACAGGTGCACGCCACCACACTGGCTAACGTTTGTATTTTTATTAGTGACGGGGTTTCACCATGTTGGCCAAGATGATCTCGATCTCCTGACCTCGCAATCCACCCACCTTGGCCTCCCAAAGTGCTGGGATTACAGGCGTGAGCTACCGCTCCCAGCCTACTTAGGTTTTTATCTTAAGCAAGACAATTAAATTTCTTTTACTGTGTTTAGAAAGAAATTTGTTTAAAAGCTATAACGTATCTACTGTGCTTATCTCATGAGTTTTGAAAATCTCATGATTATTTTCTGTATAGACATAAGTGCTTGTGTTGATTTACTCATCAACCTACAAGTTGTTTAAAAGAGAGCTCCCCACTGTTCTATTCATGGTTCAATGTTTTCATTTTCTTACTAAGAACTAAAGTTCTCGGTTCATCCATTATGTGAGACGAGAAAATGCAAAACTCCCACTTCCATCAATGCAATTAAAACTATGTATAATGTTTATTGTCTGATAAATTTTCTTTCCTTGCATACATGCTCATTTTAAGAAATCAAATAGAGTGCTTTTCTTTCAGAATGATGACATGCGATGTCTCACAGAGACACTCCCTTGTGAAAAATGCCTAACTAGCGTAAAAACATTTAAAAACACAACCATTTAATATCCCTGGAATCGTCCTAACTAACAAAAGTAAATTATTTTAAAAATCTGCTAAAACTTAATAAGAGCACAGAGACCCCATGATATCTGAGACCTTCTCCTTTGCCTCTCCTGGGCTAATCTTGACAGAAATTTTATATTGGCTGGATATAGCCAAAAAGATAGACTCTACTCTCAAATCCAAATTAAGGTTTACTGTATCTCACCTACAGGGGTAGGTCAACAACATGTTTTATCTCCTCCAACTCCTAGTTAAAGAGGCCAAATTAATAGTGAGTGTGACCAAGAAGTGGGACCTTGTACCTACACCCAATCTCTACATAGAGGGTGGAAGCTCTAACCCAAGTGTGGTAAGCTGAGAATTCTGGGACCCCCAAATGCTCTTGTCCTAGCTCATTTACTGAGCAGTTTCCATGTTAGGAGAGACAAGCATAAGAGAACACAGTCTAGTGCCTGCCTAGTGCCCAGAGTAGTTAGTCATGTAGTTAGCCAGAGGGAAGGGAAGAATATAAAGAAAGAGAGCTATGAAGCTCCCCTTACAAAATCCGACATCATAGAACATGTAGGAGTTTAAAATTAAGGACACTCTCAGTAGCAATGGCTCTTCTCAATCAAGATCAGCAATCTGAAAGATAGGCCAGATACTTTACCAGAATGTATGAAAAAATACAGCTAAGAATAGCCACCCTAAGGTCATAACAAAGTTTAAAGACGGGCCTTAAATACTATTCCTGACGCAACTTAACTGGATCAAATTGCTGAGCGATACTTCACTGAGGGTATTGCTGAATACAATAGAGAAATCAGCTGATAATTAGTGAAGCTGAACTAGAGGGAAATAATACCAAATGATGCAGAGTTTTACAGAAAAAAATATGAAAAGAGATAATCAAAGAGATCTCTGACAAAGTCACTACAATCTCAGGGTGATTATACACACCCATGTAGGTGACTTCAAAGGAGGAACACAAAAGGCTTCAAACTGCTGTAGCAATCAATTTCACTAACATGGCCTACCCAGGTTAAAAAAAAATAATAATAATAATAACAAAGTAAGCAACAACAGAAACAAAGGCAGAAAAAAAAAAAACTTAGTACCCCAAATTGTCACAATATATGACCTATAGCGTTCAGTTATCAAAAAATTACAAGATATGCAAATAAATAGGAATGTGTGAATGATACACAGAAAACAGGAAACAATGGGAAAAGTATGTAAAAATGAGGAGCTATCAGACATAACAGAAAAAGACTTAAAGGAACCATGACAAGTATGTTCAAATAACTATTATGGAGATCTCTATTAACAACTGAACATCAAATGTAGAAGACATAGAAAAGTAAGCATAAACCAACTCAGAAGCATGCAGAAAACAAGAAATAAGCAAAATTAGAACTGAAATGAATACAATTGACACAAAAAAATACAGAAAATTTTTATAAAATTAGGTTAGTTTTTGAAAGAATAAATAAGATTGATAGACCACTAGCTAGAATAATAAAGAAAAAAAAAAGACAAGATCCAAGAAAATACAACCGAAAATGACAAAGAGGACATTATCACAACACTCACAGAAATATAAAAATCCTCAGAGACTATTACAAACACCTCTATGAACACGAACACAAACTAGAAAACCTAGAAAAAATGAATAAATTCTGAGAAGCATATAACCTCTCAAAATTGAACTAGGAAGAAATTCAAATGCTGAACAGACCAATAACTAGCTCCAAAATCGAATCAGTAATAAAAAATCTACCAACCAGAAAAAGCCCAAAACCAGATTAATTAAAACCTGAATTCTACAAGATGTATAAAGAAGAGCTGGTACCATTCTAGCTGTAACTGTTCCAAAAACTTCATTCTGTTAACAAAACCTGGCAGAGACACGATGACAGCAGCAACAACAAAAAACACTGCCAAAATGCAAAAAAAAAAAAAAGGAAAGAAGAAGAAAGAAAAGAAAGGAAAGAAAGAAAGAAGAAAGAAAGAAAGAAAGAAAGAAAGAAAGAAAGAAAGAAAGAAAGAAAGAAAGAAAGAAAGAAAGAAAGAAGGAAAGAGACCTAGCAAAATGAATCCAGCAGCACATCAAAAAGCTAATCCATGATCAAGTTGACTTTATCCCTGGGAGGCAAGGTTGGTTCAACACATGCAAATCAATAAATGTGATCCATTACATAAACAGAACTTTAAAAAAAGTGATCATCTCAATAGATGCAGAAAAGACTTTCAGCAAAATTCAGTGTTCCTTCATATTTAAAACTCTAACCAAATTAAGCATTGAGGAAACATACTTCAAAATAATAAGAGCCATCTATGACAAACACATGGCTAACATCTTAGGGAAAAGGCAAAAACTGGAAACATTACCCTTGGGAAACGGAACAAGACAAGGATGCCCACTCTCCACAATTCTATTGAACATAGTACTGCATGTCCTAGTCAGAGCAATCAAGCAAAGGAAAGAAATGAAAGGCAACCAAGTAGGAAGACAGGAAGTCAAACTATCACTCTTTGTAGATCATATGATTTTATACCTAAAAGACCTCACCGTCTCTGCCCCATAGTTCCTAGATCTGATAAAAAGCTTCAGAAAAGTTTCAGGATACAAAATTATTACCGGTAGTGGGTCTTGACTACACACTGCTTGGTCCTTGGCGTTTTAAACAAAGAACTGAACAAAACGCACAAAGTAGCAGAGAAATGAAATGCAAGAACGAAGCAGCGAAAGCAGGAATTTATTAAAGAGAGAAGCACTCTGCAGGGAGGGAGTGGGTCCCAGCAAGCGGCCCCACGGCCCAGTTACAGAAGTTTCTGGGCTTTAAGAACTCTGTTTGAGGTTCTTGGGCTACCCCTTATCTGGATGAAGGATTTGGTCTGTGGCTAATTAAAGGCTGCGGAGAATTGGTGCCCAATGCAGATAAAGGGATGGTCCCTGCTTGGCCTGTGGCTAATCCAAGGAACTCTCCCTTTCCATCTGAGATGGTGGAAGTGGGAGGGAGGCTTGTTGGGAGAGTAGCCTTTAATCCTTTGTTACTCCCTGTGGGCGATGGGGTTTTTCCCTTTGGTTTAGCTTTAGGAATTTTGTGTTAATTGGCCTTAGGTTCCCTGCCCCCAGACCCAGGTGTTTTCCTTTTGATCCAGCTTTGAAAAGTCAGAGTGAATTGCCCTTAGATTCCTTGCCCCCAGAGTTTGGTGTTTTTCTGTGACTCAGCACGAATTGACCTTAGGTTACCTGTCTCCAAGCCCTATTCTCCTGCCTCAACATCAATCTACAAAAATAAGTACCACTTTATACACTAGCGAAATCCAAGCTGTGTCAAATAAAGAACACAAACCTTTAAAAAATAGCTGCAAAAAGAATAAAATATGAATACCTAGGAATACAGCTAACCAGGGAGGTGAAAGACCTCTTCAAGGAGAACTACCGAACAGTGCTCAAAAAATCAGGGCACAGTGGCTCACGCTTGTAATCCCAGCACTGTGGAAGTCCGAGGCAGACATATTGCTTAAACCCAGGAGTTTGAGATCGGCCTGGGCAACATGGCGAAATCCCGTCTCTACAAAAAATACAAACAATTAGCCAGGCAGGCGTGGTGGCAGGCAACTGTGGTCCCAGCTACTCAGCAAGCTAAGATGGGTGGGTCCCTTGAGCCAGGGAGGTGGAAGTTGCAGTGAGCTGAGATCGCAGCACTGCACTGCAGCCTCGATGACAGATTAAAACCCTGTCTCAAGAAAAAAAAAAAAAAAAAGAAGATGATGAAGGAAGGAAGGAAGGAAGGAAGGAAGGAAGGAAGGAAGGAAGGAAGGAAGGAAGGAAGGGAGGGAGGGAGGGAGGGAGGGAGGGAGGGAGGAAAGAAAAAGAGAGAGAAAGAAAGAAAGCAGGAAGGCAGGAAGGCAAGAAAGAAAGAAATCAGAGATTACAAAAAACAAATGGAAAAACATTCCATGCTCATGGATATGATGAATCAATATCATAAAAATGGCCATACTGCCCAAAGCAATTTACAGATTAAACGCCATTTCTATCAGAGTACCAATGACATTCTTCACAGAATTATAAATATATATATATGGAAACAAAACAGAGCCAGAATAGCCAAAGGCATCCTAAGAAAAACAAAACAAGCAAACAAAAAAAATTAAAGCTGGAAGCATTACACTACCAAACTTCAAACTATACTGCAAGGCTACAGTAACCAAAACAGCATGGAAGTGCTACAAAAACAGACACATAGATCAATGGAACAGAATAGAGAGCCCAGAATTAAAGCCACACACCTACAACCATCTATTCTTTGAAAATGTCAACAAAAAAAGGCAATGGGGAAAGGTCTCCCTATTTAATAAACGGAGCTGGGATAGCTGGCTAGTCATATGCAGATGATTGAAACTGAACCACTTTCTTATACCATATACAAAAATCGACTCAAGATTTATTAAAGACATAAATGTAAAACCTAAAATTATAAAAACCTTTGAAGAAAACCCTGGAAAACCCATTCTAGACATAAGCCTTGACAAAGATTTTATGACAATGATGCCAAAAGCAATTGCAACAGAAAGAAAAATTGACAAATGGGACCTAATTAAATTAAATAGCTTCTGCACAGCTGGCATCATACTTAATAAGCAAAAGCTGGAAGAATTTCCCTTGAAACCTGGAACAAGACAAGGATGCCCACTCTCACCACACCTATTCAGCATATTACTGGAAGTCCTATCCAGAACAATCAGGCAAGACAAAGAAACAAAAGACAGTCAAATAAAAAGACAGGGAGGCAAACTCTCTTCAAAGACATTATAATTCTATACCCAGAAAATCCTCTAGTCTCTGTCTGGAGGCTTCTAGACCTGATGAATGACTTTGGCAATGTTTCAAGAAACAACATCAGTGTACAAACATCAGTAGTATTTCTATACACCAATAATGTCCAAGCTGAGAGCCAAATCAAGAATACAATTCTATTCCCAATAGTCACACACATATACACAAAAATACCTAGGAAAACAACTAACCTGAGAGGTTAAAGGTCTCTTCAACAAGAATTACAAAATGCTGCATAAAAAGATCACAGATGACACCAACAAATGGAAAAACACTCCAAGCTCAGGGATAGGAAGAATCAATATTTTAAAAATGGCCACAACAATGACCCAAGCAATTTACAGATTCAGTGCTCTTCCTATCAAATTACTAATGACATTTTTCACATAATTAGAAAAATCGTTTTTAAAATTCACATGGAACAAAAATATAACAAACATCCAAAGCAATCCTAAGCAAAAAAAAAAAAAAAAAAAGAAGCTGGAAGCATCATACTATCCAACTTCACACTATAGTGCCAGGGTAAAATAACTAAAATAGCATGGTACTGATACAGAGATGGGCACATAGATCAATAGGACAGGTTGAAAGCCCACAAATAAGGCCACACGCCTAAAAACATCTGATCTTTGACAACATTGACAAAAATAAGCAATTGGGAAAGAATTCTCATTCAATGAAAGGTGCTAGGATAGCTGGCTACCCATATGCAGGAGGTTGAAATGGGACCCCTTCCTTATACCCTATACAAAAATCAACTCAAGATGGCTTGAAGACTTAAATGTAAAACCTAAAGCTATAAAAACTATAGAGGAAGACCTATGAAATGCCATTCTTTGACATTGACCCTTGTTCAGAAATCATGATGCAGCCTCCAGAGGTAATTTCAACAAAAACAAAAAATTGACAAATGGGACCTAATTGATCTAGAGAGCTTCTGCAAAACAAAGAAACTATCAAAGAGTACACAGACAGCCTACAACATGGGAGAAAATATTTGGAAACTGTGCATCCAGCAGAGATCTAATATCCAGAATCTAGAAGGAACTCAAGTCAACAAGCAAAAATAAACAATCCCATTTAAAAATGGGCAAAGACATGAACAATTTTCAAAAGAAGACATACACGCTGCTATCAAGCACATGGAAAAATGTTCAGTATTACGAATCATTCAGTATTGCAAATCAAAGCCACGAAGAGATACCATCTTAGCACCAGTCAGAATGGCTATCATTAAAAAGTCAAAAATAAATAAATAACAGATGCTGGAGAGGTTGTGGAGAAAAGAGAAGGCTTCTACACAGTTAGTGGGAATTTAATTTTTTTTTTAGTCAATGTGGAAAACGCTTTGGAGATTTCTCAAAGAAGTTAAAACAAAACTAACATTTGACCTAGCAATTCGATTAATGAGTACATACTCAAAGGAATACATATTATTCTACCATAAAGACACATGCATGAGTAAGTTCATCGCTATGCTATTCACAATAGCAAAGACATGGAATTAACTTAGATGGCCACCTACAGTGAATGGGATAAAGAAAATGTGTTGCATGTAATGTATATCATGGAATACTACAAAGATATTTAGAAAATGAGATCATATTCTTTGCCACAACATGGATGGAACTGGAGGCCATAATCGTAAGTCAATTAATGCAGGAACAGAAAACCAAAGACCACATGTTCTTACTTATAGGTGGGAGCTAAACATTGGTACCCATGGACACAAAGAAAGGAACAATAGACACTGGATCCTATTTGAGGCTGAAAGGAAAGAGGATAGTGAGAAGTGAAAAACTCTCTACTGGGTAATATGCTGATTACCTGTGTTACAAAATTATCTGTACACCAAACCAGCATGACATGCAATTAACCCATATAACAAACTGGCACATGTACTCCTTAAACCTAAAATAAAAACTGGGAGGAAAAAAATCTCAGTAACTAACTCTAAAAAAAAAGACTTCAAAATTACTTGAATGAATTAAAAAATGTCCATAGTTATCAATAATAATTTTATTATTTTTATACTTCTGTTTACTTTTTAATAGAACATAACAAAATAAACTACCTAATAATACATCAAACAAAAATGCATTTTGAATATAACAAAAACCATAAAAAGTTCCTAAGTTATATGAATGTAGATCATTTTCTGTGTAACCTAATTAAACCTATTAGCATAATTTTTATCTGGCAGATAGAAACATGACAATAGGTCCAATTTGCAGAGCCCAGTGCAAAAGGAAAATGTAGGCCTCATCTGGGTGTTGGGCAGTCAAACTCTCCTTCCCATGGTCCTCCCTACCCCAACCCATGGCCAATGTGTGACTCCTAAGGACTGCAACCTCTGCAATTATGCAATTGCTATGGTCACTAATTCTTTTCTCTGCCTCTCTGTTGTGCTGTTGAGCACACTCAAAGCTTTGTTTAGTTTTTGTTTATTATATTTTACAGTTTGTCAGAGTTTATTTTGTGCTGGTGTAACAGAATACCACAGACTGGGTAATTTATAAACAACATAAGTTTTTCTGGCTTACAATTCTGGAGGCTGGGAAGTCCAACATAGAGGGGTTGCATCTGGTGAGAGTCTTCTTGCTGCAACATAACATGGCAGGAAGTATCACATGGAGAGACCTCACACGTGGATGAGAGAGAACAAGAGGAAACCAAACTCACTTTTATACCAAACCCACTCTCATGGTAATGAACACACTCCATTGACAATGGTATTAATACACTTAAGAAGGCAGAGCCCTCATGATATAATTACATCTTAAAGGTCTCACCTCTTGACACTATTTCATTGGGTATTAACTTTTCAAAACATTAACTTTGGGGGATACATTCAAGCTATAAGAGAGTTATACAAATTTTATCTGTTGCTTCTTATATCTTCTATCTTTAACTTTAAAAATTCTATTTCTTTGCTGGAACTTTGTATTTTGTCATTTTTTTTTTTTTTTTTTTTTTGAGATGGAGTCTTGCTCTGTCACCCAGGCTGGAGTGCAGTGGCCGGATCTCAGCTCACTGCAAGCTCCTCCTCTCGGATTCACGCCATTCTCCTGCCTCAGCCTCCCAAGTAGCTGGGACTACAGGCACCCGCCACTTCGCCCGGCTAGTTTTTTTTTTTGTATTTTTCAGTAGAGACGAGGTTTCACCTTGTTAGCCAGGATGGTCTCGATCTCCTGACCTCATGATCCGCCCGTCTCGGCCTCCCAAAGTGCTGGGATTACAGACTTGAGCCACCGTGCCCGGCCCTTGTATTTTGTCATTTGTTCGAAACACTTTAGTAAGCGCTCATCGAAGCATTTTTATTATTGCTGCTTTAGAATCTCTATCAGATAGCACTAACATCTCTTTCTTCTCGGTGATGTCAACCGTTGCTTGCTCTTTTTTGTTCATTGTGCAACCTATAGCAGCCTGGCTTAGGGATTTCATATCTGTAAAATGTTGGCCATACTGGAACCCTGATGAAACAAAAAGATTGTGCTGATAATTTCTCTTTATTTTTACTTTGTTTCTTCATGTTTGCTATCTTAAGCCACTATAATATATAGAACTGAAATATTTATTACATTTTTGAAATTTTCTTTTTTTAAGAGACAGGATCTCACTGTCACCCATGCTGGAGTGCAGTGGCACAATCATAACCCACAGCAACTGTGAACTCTTGGACTCAAGCAATCTTCCTCTCTTACCCTACAGAGTAGCTAGGACTACAGGGGCATGCCACCACACCTCTTATTTTTTATTCTTGTAGAGATGGAATCTCACTATGTTGCCCAGGCTGGTCTTGAATTCTTCACCTTCAAGGAATCTTTCCACCTTGGCCTCTCAAAGGGCTGGGATTACATGCATGAGCCACAACAATAAGCGACATTTATTTAATAGTGTTTTATGGTGCCAATTTAAAATGTTGGCAAGTTGAAAATGTAACTTCCATTGTATGTGTGTGCATACGTATATGTATGTGTTTATGTGTGTACATATATAATCAAAATGTATATATATACACATAATATATATTGTATAATCTAATGCATTTGAAACACTTGTTTACTATATATCTACATATATAGCAAGATATCTTACTATGTATATATAGCATTATAAATATATAGTACACTACAGTAGATTAATCTCTATATATAATATATGTAAGATATATATACATGATTGAAATATGAAAATTCAACAAAGCTTTCTTAACTATGTTATTGCTTCTTATATAATAATAATTAACTCCAGAAATAATGGCAGAGACAAATAATTTGAGAGACAGATGAAGAGTAATTCCCCACCTTAGCTTATGGCTTAGGCCTATCAGCTAGACACCGATAAGAAATGATTAGGAAATGATATTATTTGGAGGATAATATATTAATGTTAGTCACAAACTAAGATGTAATAAAATAGCAAGGTAGCTCTTGCCAAAAGAGAAAAAAAAATTTCTTGAGTTAAATAATTCAGTCATACTTAACTAATAATGCCATGCTTAAACTGAATCGTACTAATAGTAAAGCAAATTAAAATAATCACCTATCATTGAAAGTGTTCTTTGCAGTTTATTCCTGTCATCTTGCAATTATCTTTAAATGTTTATTTAAACCTTTACTCAAAAGTCAATGAACTCACTTTGCAAGAGGCATAAATCTAATGTTTTGTATTTTGATGCTTTCCAGCCTCTGCAATGTCCATCAGGCATGTATTTATGTAATATTATTTGAGGTTGAGCTTAAAATTTCAAAGCACATGTTTCATAGAAGTGGACCTTTAATGTAATGATGACTATATTACCATAAAATATTTTAATCACCATTTGTAAGAATAATATTCCCCCAAAAAGGCCAATTTTATACACCACGAGAATAGCTATTATACTCTTTGTCCCACTATTCTCATCTTCCTCTGGCTTTTTGTCAAATAGCTGCAAGTTTTTAAAGGAGGCTAAGTTATCTCTGTCCATCGTTATCTACTTACACAATGAGCAGTAGGACATTCTAACTTTATAAATGTAGAATTCAACATCTACTTTTAATGTCAAAATATTCACTTAGCTAGTACATCTAGTTGACGTATGCCAGAGTGTATCACATTTTTTAAAACACATTCTTGGCCAAAGATACTCATTTCTAAATAAAGACTGTCCTAAAACCACCTCAACCTATAGCTTTTCCACTGGATGTTTATTGAGTTTCTAATGTTTAACTTCAGGAGGTAATGTAATAAGGTGAAAGTTAAAAGGCCAATAAAACTATGGCAAAACACGTCACTTATGCATTTATGCGTTGTAATATTATAAACTAAATTTATTGTGACATTAGAGATGTAATTTTAGCTTTTTAACAATTAGAGTGACTAATGAAAAAAGGTATTGCAGAAAACATAAAAGGGAGTAACAAAAGATTTTAGAAGAACTATAGAAAACAGAATTTCAGATGTTAATGACTAAAGACACCAATAATTAGTAATACTGACAACAGTTACTGTTTACTAGGTGCTTGATGTTAAATTACATAATTCTCACCACAAACTCATAAATTAAAAATTATCTTCCCATTTTAAATGAGGAAAAGACACGTTATATGGATTTTTGCCCTAGTCTAAGTTTACCCATCTAATAAATTATTTTAAAACTTGTGTTTTTTGCTGGTACTCTCTAACAACCTTCTTTGAAATGACTACCTTAGTTATGTACTTGAAAGCACTAATGCAGACAAGTCTCGAATTTTCTTCAAGATTTCTGGCACTCTCAAACATCGGGTCCAATTGATATCTGATATCTGCTGAGTATGTCGATAAAACCAAACTGCACAGCACATTGTTCTGACAGGAAACTCTGATAGCTTTTAACATAAACTGTAATGAGTGACGGATTATATTTCTTCACCTTTCTTGAAGTATACCCCTTATTATTTGTTCATTGAGAAATAGCTGTCATTGATTGACAAGCCTGCATATGGATGATAGTACATGCAACAGAGCTATTAAAGCTTCACCGAGTGCAGTAGTCATAAACTACAAACAATGAGACAGATTGTGATGGTTAATATTAGGTGTCAACTTGATTGGATTGAAGAATGCCTAGATAACTGGTAAAGTATTGTTTCTGCTTGTGTCTGTAAAGGTGTTGCCAGAGGAGATTAACATTGCAGTCGGTGAACTGGGAAAGGAAGCCCCACGCAAAATGTGGGTGGGCACCATCCAATCAGCTGCCAGTGCAGCTAGAACAAAGCTGGAGGAAGAAGGTGGAATAAACTGACTTGCTGAGTCTTCTGGCTTTCGTCTGTCTCCTGTGCTGGATGCTTTCGTCCATTCCTCCTGCTCTTGAACGTCAGAGTCCACGTTCTTTGGCCTTTGGACTCTTGGATTTACATCAGTGTTTTGCCGGGGCCTCTCAGATCTTCGACCACAGACTGAAGACTGCACTGTCGGCTTCCCCGCTTTTGAGGCTTTTGGTCTCGGACTGAGCCACTGCTGGCTTCTTTCTTCCTCAGGTTGCAGACAGTCTATTGTAGGAATTCGCTTTATGATACTGTGAGCCAATTCTCCTTAATGAACTCCCTTTCACATACGCATATATCCTATTAGTTCTGTCCCTCTGGAGAACCCTGATACACAGATTAATTAGAAAAATTAAATCACTGATAGTTACATTATGGACTATTTCTTTTATTCTCATGTTATTTATGATTACTGTCAAATACATAGTGTCTCAGAGACCTATAAAAGTACAGTTATATAAACTAGACATAAAATCCTCATCTGGTACAAGAAAAATAGTTAGACTATCTGCACTTGAATACCATCAATTCTTAAAAAAATTAATGAAAACACTATAATGATAGTATAATGCATGTGTGTGTATCTGATTTTAAAAAATATATTGCCAATATTCTCTTCCTGTAATAGGTCCTTTACGGACATTTCAACATAGCTATAAAGTATATAAAGGGAGTTAATGATGGTGGTAAAATTTAATAAAAAATTTTAAGAAATTTATATTTACCTGATTAAGATTAGATTAAAATTGGTTAAGATTTTACAAAGACTTCAACAAAGATACTGGCCAGGCACGGTGGCCCATACCTGTAATCCCAGCACTTTGGGAGTCTGAGGCAGGAGGACTGCTTGAGGCCAGGATTTCAAGACCAGCGTGGGCAATATACGGAGATTCTGTCTCTACAAATAATCAAAAATTAGCTAGGTGTAGTGGTAAGAGACCATGGCTCCAGCTACTCAGGCTAAGGTGGGAGGATCGATTGAGCCTGGGAGTTCCAGGCTGTAGTGAACTATGATCACAACACTGTACTCCAGCTTGGGCAAGAGAACAAGATCCTGTATAAAAAGATAAAGTAAATAAAAAATAAAAGATAAATGACATGTTAATGTTGACGATTCAATCTTTCATTTCCTGTGGATAATGTTATTCATTGTTTCTTATTTGTTTCCACTTCAAAGTAGCCATAGCCTTCCTAAACAAGTAAGAGATTTAAAACAAAATAATTCCTGGGTTAGTAATTTTACTTCTAAGAACGTATTATGTGAAAATTGTCTGAAAACATCATAAACACACACATACATTTTTATCACAAAATTGTTTACGATAATCAAAAATGGAAAAAAATAAGCTATACCCCAAAATAGGCAAAATACATACATACAAGTCATCAATTAGATGAGATGTTATGCAATCACTTACAACCACATATACAAAGAATTTGCAACATCATGAAAAATGATCAGAAATAATATTAAGCAATTAAAACTAAAGAGTATATTTCATGTATAGTGAGTATAATCGGAGTTAAAATATATATAACACTATAATAAAATACACTAAATATTATTTATATTTCAAAAAACTCAAGATTTTAAAATACTATGTTTTAATGTGAATGGACACAAAACTTTTCACTAATATTTTTTTCATTCCTAGCTTAAAATACATGTGTGTTAAAATAGTCAATGTAACCAAAAAAACCCCTTTAGGTTGTGAATGGCTCTGATCGAAATATGCCAAAGCTTACCTTCACATTGAACCTTATAGCTTCTAGTAAGTGATATTACTTACTTTTCTCTAATACCATAACTTTTTAATAGTTTATTAAGGTTACCTCTAAAACATCATAATGGTGGATCAATTTTATAAATTGATCTTATCAGATTATCATTAATAATCTGACATATATCATCAAGTAACCTTGAAACACATATGTGATTTCATAATTATCTAATTTATAAATGAATATTAATAAAACACACATTTTTATGTGTGTGTGTGTGTGTGTGTGTGTGTATATATATATATATATAAATAAATAAATTTTTTTTTTGAGACGGAGTCACTCTGTGGCCCAGGCTGGAGTGCAGTGTCACGATGTTGGCTCACAGCAACCTCGGCCTGCCGGGCTCAAGCAATTCTCGTGCCTCAGCCTTCCTAATAGCTGGGCATATAGGCATGCACCACCACACCTGGCTAATTTTTGTATTTTTCGTAGAGATGCGGTTTTGCCATGTTGGCCAGGCCATTCAACATGAGCTCCTGGTCTCAAGTGATCCACCCACCTCGGCCTCCAAAAGTGCTGGGATTACAGGCATGAACCACTATGCCTGACCATACATATTTTTAAATACAGATTTGGAATGAATATATATAGAGATATTTTTCTCTGTAAACAAAGTTACAAAGTATCCCAGGCTATTCAAATAAAACTTCTGCAATATATACTAATGGTAGACTAGAGTCAGCATAATCTATGCTCAAATATAGGCTCTGCTACTTACTAGTTGTGGGATTATTAGTATATGAAAATAGATAATATAGTCAAACTCTCAAGTCTGCTATTTATAATTAAATACAATATTGCATATGAATTGGCTATATATTAAAATTCAGTAAGGCAGTAATCGATGGAGTATATCATCATCATTATCATCATCATCATCATCACTACTATGTTCAGATTTGGTTTATTACTTAAAATTCAACACCTTTAACTTAGAAAAAAGAGAGGATGCAAATTAAATATCCAAAGAGGAGATATATATCACTACTTGCCCTGAAGTCAGCAAAAGTATATAAAATACTACTACGAAGGTCTCTATATACGTAAATTTGACAAACTAAATATTGATTCATCCCCCAAAAAAACAAACTGTCGCAGCTCACCCAATATAAAATAAATAATTTGAATAGCCCCATCATATTAAGCACACTGAATTTGTAATTTTAAATACTCCCACAAAAGAACCTCCAGACCAAGATGGTTTCATTAGAGAATTCTATCAAATCTCTGAAGAAGAATTAACACCAATTGTCCATAATCTATTTCATAAAATGAAACATTACGGAATATTTTCTAATTCATTTTATGAAGCAAGCATTATCCTAATACCAGAACCAGACAAAGATAGTACATAGAAAGAAAACTCTCGTGGATATGCACAAAAAAGTCCATAACAAAATATTAGCAAATAGAATACATCAATATATAAAAAAATAATTTTATGCCATGACCAAGTAGAGTTTATCCAAGGATGTCAGGCTGGTTTAAAATAGAAAAATAATCAATGTAACCCACCATGTTAACAGGCTAAGGAAAAATTAGGTGAGCATATCAATTGATGTGAGAAAAGCATTTGAGAAAATTCAATGCCCAATCAGATAATAATTCTCAGAAGAATAGGAGAGCTTTCTCAACCTGATAAGGAACATCTATTAGAAACATACAGTTAACATTATTTTAACAATGAAATATTGAATGCTTTTTCCCTAAGACTTGAAGCAATTCAAGGACGTCTGCACTCACCATTCTTATTCAACATAGTATTGCAAGTTCTAGTCAGTACAATAAAGCAAAAAGATGGAAGGCATATAGATTGGAAAAGAAAAAATAAAACTGTCCTTGTTCATAGATGACATAATTATCCACATAAAAATATTAAAGAATCTTCAAAGACACTCGTAGAATTAGTAAGTGAGTTCAGCAAGGCCTCAGGATATAAACAACCAACCAAAAAAAAAAAAACACCCAAAGTATTAGAGATCCAGAAATTGACTGACAAAGAAGTCTAAAAATTGTTTAAAGCTCAGAAATCTAAAAGAGAAAAAAAATACAACAATTTAAAAAATATCAGGGAGGCCAGGCGCGGTGGCTCAAGCCTGTAATCCCAGCACTTTGGGAGGCCGAGACGGGCGGATCACGAGGTCAGGAGATCGAGACCATCCTGACTAACACGGTGAAACCCCGTCTCTACTAAAAAAAATACAAAAAACTAGCCGGGCGAGGTGGCGGACGCCTGTAGTCCCAGCTACTCGGGAGGCTGAGGCAGGAGAATGGCGTGAACCCGGGAGGCGGAGCTTGCAGTGAGCTGAGATCCGGCCACTGAGCTCCAACTTGGGCGAAAGAGCCAGACTCCAGCCTGGGAGATAGAGTGAGACTCTGTCTCAAAAAAAAAAAAAAAAAAAAAAAAAAAAAAAAAAAATCAGGGAAAAAATACAAGGACAAAACAACATGCTGAACAAAGAGAAATAAAACATTATAAAAACAAAAAAGAAACATTGGTGCTGAAGAACACAATGAATCAACTAAAATGCAATAGTTTCAGCAACAGAATAAACAAAGCAGAAGAAATGATAAGCAAATTTGAAGACGGATCATTTGAAATCATCCTGACAGAGAAGGAAAAAGAGAAAAAGAAGTAAAAATGAATGAAGAAAGCCTACAGGATTTTTGGGACAGGATTAAGAGAGCTGAAATTTGCATTGCAGGATTTGTAGAAGGAGAAGAGACAGAGAGAAGCACAAAAAGCTTATTTAAAATAAATATGGGCCGGGCACAGTGGCTCACGCCTGTAATCCTAGCACTTTGGGAGGCCGAGGTGGGTGGATCATGAGGTCAGGAGATTGAGACCATCCTGGCCAAGATGGTGAAACCCCATCTCTACTAAAAATACAAAAAATTAGCCAGGTGTGGTGGTGCATACCTGTAGTCCCAGCTGCTCAGGAGGCTGAGGCAGGGGCATTTTGTTTTATGTTTCTGCATTACTTCATTTAGGATTATGGTCTACAGGTAGATACTGTTGCTGCAAAGGACATGACTTTATTCTTTTTGATGGCTGTGTAGTATTCCTTGTTGTGTATGTACATTTTTTTAATCAGTCCATCAGTACAGGTATCTAGGTTGATTCCATGTCTTTGCTATTGTGAATAGTGCTGGGATTAACATATATGAATGCACGTGTCTCTCTGGTAGAATGATCTATTTTCCTTTGGATATATACCAAGAAATGGGATTGGTGGGTCAAATGTTAGTTCTGTTTTAAGTTGTTTGAGAAATCCTCTCACTGCTTTCCATAGTGGATGAACTAGTTTACATTTCTACCATCAGTTTATAAGTGTTTATTTTCTCTAAAACCTTACCAGCATTGATTGTTCTTTTGTTTGTTTTACTTTTTTTTTTTTTTTTGAGATGGAGCTTCTGTCTTGTTGCCCAGGCTGGAGTGCAATGGTGTAATCCCTGCTCACCACAACCTCTGCCTCCCGGGTTCAAGAAATTCTTCTGTCTCAGCCTCCCAAGCAGCTGGGATTACAGGCATGTGCCACCATGCCCAGCTGATTTTGTATGTTTAGTAGAGATGGGGTTTCTCCATGTTGGTCAGGCTGGTCTCGAACTTCCGACCTCAGGTGATCCACCCACCTCGGCCTCCCAAAGTGCCGGGATTACAGGCGTGAGCCACTGTGCTTGGCTTTTATTTTTTAATAATAGACATTCTGAGAACTTATCAGCACAAAGAAGGAAACAACAGACACTGGGGTCTACTTGAGGAAGTAGGGAGGAAGGAGAAAGAGGAGCAGAAAAGACAATGAGTGGATACTGGGCTTAATATCTGGGTGATGAAATAATGTGTACAACAAACCCACATGACATGTGTTTACTTATGTAACAAACATCCATGTGTAGCCCCAAACCTAAAACAACAGGTAAAAATTGAAATACAACTGGAAATAACAATATAGAAAATATCAAAGTAATAAGCATGCTGTTATGAATGCAGTAAAGGTTTTGTGAAACTTGTGTCTGGGTGTAGATGAATTTGTATGCTTTGTGTTACTGTGTCGTAATGTAAAATGTTTTTATGTACTCTTAAGAAGAAAAATAATAATCGACATTCTGTCTGGTGTGAGGATCTCATTGTGGTTTTAGTGCGCATTTCTCTACTGATTAGTGATGATGAACATTATTTCGTAAGTTTGTTGACCACATATTCTGTCTTATTTGAAGAAGTGTCTGTCTTTTGCCCATTTTTAATAAAGATATTTCTTTTTGTTCCTGAATTATATGTTTCTTACAGATTCTGGATATAAGACCTTTCTTAGATGCATAGTTTGTGAATATTTTCTCCCATTATTTAGGTTGTCTGTTTAATCTGTTGATAGTCTACTTTGTTGGGCAAAACCTCTTTAGTTTAATTAGGTCCTACTTGTCAAATTTTGTTTTTGTCGTAATTGCTTTTGAGGACTAAATCAGAAATTCTTTGCCAAAATTGATATTCAGAATGGTATTTCCTAAGTTTTCTCTTGGGTTTTGTTTTAGGTCTTACATTTAAGTTTTTTAATCCACCTGATTAATCTTTGCATATGGTGAATGGAAAGGGTTTAGAGTCAATCTTCTGCATGTGACTAGCCAGTTATCCCAGCACCATTTATTGAATGTAGAACCTTTTGCCCATCAAGTGTTGCAGCCAAATTTGCTGAAGATCAGGTGGTTGGTAGATGAATAGCTTAATTTCTGGGTTCTATAACCTGTTCCATTGGTCTATGTGTCTATATGTTGTATTAGTACCATGATGTTTTGGTTATTGTAGCCTTGTAGCATAGTTTGAAGTTTGGTAGTGTGATTCTTCTGTCTTTGTTCTTTGTCCTTAGCACTGCTTTGGCTATTTGCACTTTTTTTGGGGGGGGGGACGGGGGTTCCATATGAAGTTTACCACAGATTTTTCCAATACTGTGAAGGATGATGTTGGTTCTTGGACAAGAATAACACTGGATCTGTAAATTGCTTCGGGTGGTATGGCCATTTAAGCAATATTGATGCTTTCTACTCATGAGCATGTAATATTTTTCCATTTGTTTGTGTCATATCAGATTTCCTTCAACAGTGTTTTGCAATTCATATTGTAGATATGTTTCACCTCCTTGGTAAGCTATATTCCTAGTTATGTTGTTCTTTGTCTTTTTTATTTTACAGTTTCTCCCATCAAGAGGTATAATCTATCTTCCCTTCTTTTGACTCTAAACCTGCATTGTGACTTGCTTTGACCAATCAAATGAAAGATAAGTAACTATGTACCACTTCTGAGCCTGAACTTTAAGTTTCTTAGGTTTCTATTTGTTCCCTGAAAACTTTCCCAGTTTCCTTGTGAACAAGTCTGTGAATAAGGCTACTGGAGGATGAGAGACAACATAGAGCAAAGATATACTGTTCCAGCTCAGAGTTTCCTAAACCATCCAGCCTCCAGTCAACCCAACAGCTGGCCATGATGCCGAGGATGAACCCACATGGAACCAACCAACTGAGAATAGTTTACTTTTCAACTAGCACAATAATTAATTAAAATTGTTGTTATTTTAAGCCATATAGCATTGGAGTACATTGTTACACAGAAAAAACCTAACTGATACACTAAAAAAAAAAATATTAAGTATTCCTATGTTTAGTTATCCCTGCTCACGCATCTCAACAGATTTACAGTACAATGACCTCGGTTGTACAAAAACTTGTTCCATATGCTTATAAGCCAAGTAGTTTTGTCTAGATGGATCCCTGTTGTTAGGGGGATCTCTAAATGCAGCTGCTGTTAATGTTTGTCCTAAGAAACATTCAGGCTAAAGGCAAACTGGTAGTAATAGAGATTAATCTAGGATATCTTGTAGTGAAAGTGTCTCCTTATTGTACCTTGAAGAAGCTTTAGCTAGGGCATAAACAAACAACTGTAAAAGTAAATATCGTTTGTGCGTAAAACTTACCAAAACAAATGGAAAAGAGTAAACACATCTGTTAAACTTACCACTTAGCATTAAATAGCTACAAAGAGAAGTTGTTTGACAAAATTCAACTGCCTTTTTGGAGTTCAGATTGATTTTTGAACACCGTTGAAGTATTGTTTCAAGGCACTGCTTACATACATATCATAGAAAAGAAATTATGGGGACTTACCTTCAAGAGAAGCAAGAGAGATTTTACACTTTACTGTCAAATTATAATTATAACAAAAATTAAGTTGAAGAACACTTGACAATATTTCTTTTCCACCTAATTATTATATTTTCTTCAAATAAATTAGGCCTAGAAAGCATAACATAATAGATGTGAAATATTTCTCATAGGAAAACATAAGTTAGTCTTCAACTGAAATAGGTATCAAAAAAGGTATTTATGCTTTAGTATTCACATAAAACTTTAGCCAAAAAGAACAATAGTGCTCAAATAAAACTCAAAATTATTTGAAGATATGAGGTGCTCTGATAACACGCTGAGAGTCATACTCTATCTGGTTTCTGATATTAGGCTATAACATCTTTCAGAAGATCCACTGATTATAAAAAGAATTAAAACTAATGAAAATGAAAATGATGGTGGAATCATTTGATTTAGAATAGTAACACATTTTCAGATGCTAAAGGCAATATAATTACATTAGAGGTTTTAAAAAAGACACAACATTCATTACACTGGTTATGACATGCTCTTGTTTCAATATATTAATATAAGGAAATTTAATTGAATAGAATAGTATTTCCTGGCGCAGAATCCTCTGCATTAGCTGTTCTAGAAAGATACTGCTCTCTTCAAGTAGAAAACAAACTTTTGTCACTACCATCTAAATATATTACTTTCATATGTATGCTTTCTAAAGCATGGATAAATGAGAACACATCCAGAACCAAGAGTTCTCCAGCTATTGTAAAGGACCACCTGCGTTGGAATTATCTTGCGTGCTATTTAAAAATGAGGATTCCATTTCTATTCAAAGAAGAAAATCAAATAAACAGGTAACAGATAGAAATTGAGATAAGCTTTGCAGTGTTGATGACCAACAAAACATTAATATCTAATACACGCAGATAATTCTCCCAAATCCATCACAAAAAGACGGAAGGTGCAAAAGAAAACACAATAACACAAAAAACAGGCAAGCAATATGAACAAATCGTTCACTGTTTGATCACTAGGTGCCTAGTGAAAAGCTTGGCAGAAAATGGTCACTTAGTATTGAGTGAATGGAGGGGTCACACAAATGACCAACAATTATGTGAAACGATGGTAAACATCACCAGTAATTGAAATGGTGAAATGTAAAGCAACACATGTGCTGCATTAGAATTCCTAGGAGCTAAATAGAAAGTCAACTAATCTTAAATGTTGGTGGAGGTTGGGGGAACAGCAACCCTTAATATATAGTCATTGGGAATTAAAACTGCTGTGGCCATTTTGGAAGTCATTATCACAGTATTTAGTGCAACTGAGGATTCTTATGATTGAGTAACTGTATGCCTGGGGGAAATATTTAAAAAGAAACTTCTTCCAGGAGGACAAAGAGCTATGAATTAGCTCGTTCAATTAGAAAAAAAAAAAAATTAACAGAGAAGTAATCTGTGGTAACAGAGGCAGAGACAACATAGATGTCCATCTATAGCATTTCAATTTCATGCTAGCTATTGGTGCCAGCTGCCACATAGTTTTCTGAGTTCTAGAGTTGCACATAATATGTGCAAGAATACACACGGAGCAAAAGTAAAATTGGAGGCCTGCTTAACATAAATCTGAACATTAAATGTTATACTTTTAAATGAGTGTTATATCTTCCTGCAGTGACAAGTACACCTTTAAAACAACCAAATGGAAAATTAAGTGTATTCATCTGTCAAGGCTTTAGTGTTTATTTCATACAGGTTGTGAGGTGGTTAGGGGAAGAGAAGGAAGTTGGTTCAACCACATCTGGAATTGAGCTCAGTTTGGATTTTGTTGTTGTTATGGTTACTTTCATTGTACCACAAACTTCAAATTCCTCCAGCAGGGAGTCTGCTGCTACCTCTTGCTAAGCGTGAATCCTAGAGTGCTGGAGAGTTTTGTCAATATTCTTGCTTCACCCTCAACTTTCAAAGGATCATGAATAGTTGTGTTAATTCTGTAGGAGTCTCTCTCTGTGATCGTACAACTTTCAGCAGTAGACTTCTGTGTCTGGTCACTCAGAGTTAGGCTCATGATGTAGGAGGAGACTTGGTTCTCCTAATCAAATACAGGCCTTACATTTCTTTAAAAATGATTGTTTAGGCCAGGCGCGGTGACTCATGCCTGTAATCCCAGCACTTTGGGAGGCCGAGGTGGGCTGATCATGAATTCAGGAGATAGAGACCATCCTGGCTAACACAGTGAAACACTGTTTCTACTAAAAATACAAAAAAAAATTAGCCGGGCGTGGCCTGTAGTCCCAGTTACGTGGGAGGTTGAGGCAGGAGAATGGCGTGAACCTGGGAGGTGGAGCTTGCAGTGAGCTGAGATGGCGCCACTGCACTCCAGCCTGGGCTACAGAGTGAGACTCCGTTTAAAAACAAAAAAAGATTGTTTAATTATATTTCATTTCTCAGCAAAATAACACCATTTTTGAAACCCTCAACTTTCAGTTTGGGTCCCAAGAGACTTATTTACTTTTATTTTCTGAGAATGAGCCATAATAAAGTAAATATATGTCTTCTTAATTTACATTATATATATAAAACATGTTATAATATGTCTATGAGCTGAAATATATTGGCAAAATTGTAAGCTAAACATTTTGTACATGTAATGCTAAATTCAAGGGACATTCTGGATTACTTGTTTATATTCCTTCTATTGTTATTGGCTACTCAAATAACTTAGGCAGGATGCATTATATAATGGCATAAATTTATCTCTAATAAAATTTCTAATATTCTAATAAATGATAACTTTTTAATTCTTTAAGAACACTAATAGACTAGAAACTTTAGATATGTGAGCTTTGAGAGAGTTTTGGGGTACCAAGTTATACATCTGTGAATATTTGCAAATGAAGGAGAAGCGTGACCAGTTTGGACAGCAACATTTATGCTTCTCTTGGTCACACAATGATTTTTACTAAAATACATAGAAAGCATAAACTTGAAGCCCAGAAAAAGAAGCAAACATAAAACTAAAAACAACAAACCTCATAGGACACAATTGTATCATTAACATGAATTGATGATATTTTTGACCATTCACTTGATGTATACTGATTCAACTAGAGTATGGAAATAGTTTGCTCAGATTAAAGAAAGTCAGAACAAGTACAAAATAGTGTCCTTACCTGGCTTCTCCTCTGATCCATTAAAAACACGTTTAAGGAAAACCACACCTTTGGTCAGACATGGTGGTTCACATCTGTAATTCCAGCATTTTGGGAGGCCGAGTCAGGTGGACCCTTGATGCCAGGAGTTCAAGACCAGCCTGGTCAACATGGAGAAACTCCATCTCTACTAAAAACACAAAAATTAGCTGGGCGTGGTTGCAGTGAGCCGAGATCACACCACAGAACTCCAGCCTGGGTGACCGAGCAAGACTCCGGTCTCAAAACAAAACAAAACAAAACAAAATAAAACACACACACCTTTAACAATAACTTAATATTTTGTTTCTTATTTAATAATATCAACTCAGTGGAAGTCTTATTAGAAATGTTACCCTTAAATTACAGAAAATGCATGAAGTTAACCTGAGGCACATAATTAGTAGAGTCAAAATCAGAGACATTTCTTAAATGAAATGTTATGAGACACTTGATTTGTCTCTAAACAATGAAGGGATTTTTGACTATTTCAAATTGTTTCACCATCTCTTAGGTACCATGTACTATATGTTCTCTATTTTTAAAGGACATGATGAGAAAATGAGACTCCAATGCAGAGCTGTTTTCTAAGTACTTGAGAAGACAATGCTTACAATTATCCATCCATTCAAATGTAGAAAAATATGAGTTAGAAGTTGTTGCTTTATTGTTTACTAATTCATTGTTTTGAAAATTATAAATCTTTGTGGAGATATAATACATTAAATTCTACAAAATGTTGAGCTTTCACCTTCTATAAAAGAATCATACATGTGCTTAAGGGAAAAAGAACAACAAAAATATTTTGAGAAATAATTATGTTCTTTCAAAATATTATATATATGTATATATACCAACATTGATTGAACATATATATACTTTCCTAGAATCAGATGCAGATGTGCAAATAATTTTTATTTATATTTATTTATTTATTTATTTATTTATTTATTTTGAGACAGAGTTTCACTCTTGTTGCCCAAGCTGGAGTGCAATGGCTTAATCTCGGCTCACTGCAACCTCCACCTCCTGGGTTCAAGCAATTCTCCTGCCTCAGCCTCCTGAGTAGATGGGACTACAGGTATGTGACAAAACACCTGGCTAATTTTGTATTTTCAGTAGAGATGGGGTTTCTCCATGTTGGTTGGGCTGGTCTTGAACACCCGACCTCATCTGATCCACCTGCCTCATCCTCCCAAAGTGCTGGGATTACAGGTGTGAGCCACCACACCTGCCAAAAATTTTTATATTTAAGATAATATTAATGGTGTCATCCGTCTATAAATTATCAATTGTTTCTTTCTTCTTACTATCTATCTTTGTTTCTTCTCCCAATTTCAGTGATCTATTTTCAGAGACAATTTCATTCAGCAATATCTCTGCATTTATAATTATGTTTTGTTTTGCTTCATTTTAATTAATATGAAATAAAGGTTAGACTGAATAAAAGTAAGACAAGATTGGTTATTAATTTTAAAATGCCAGATAACAATGGTCAAGTTTTCTTTTTGTCAATCTTTTTTTTTTTTTTTTTTTTTTTTTTTTTTTTTTTTTTTTTTTTTTTTTTTTGAGATGGAGTCTCGCTCTGTCGCCCAGGCTGGAGTGCAGTGGCCGGATCGCAGCTCACTGCAAGCTCCGCCTCCCGGGTTTGCGCCATTCTCCTGCCTCAGCCTCCCGAGTAGCTGGGACTACAGGCGCCCGCCACCTCGCCCGGCTAGTTTTTTGTATTTTTTTAGTAGAGACGGGGTTTCACCGTGTTAGCCAGGATGGTCTCGATCTCCTGACCTCGTGATCCGCCCGTCTCGGCCTCCCAAAGTGCTGGGATTACAGGCTTGAGCCACTGCGCCCGGCCTTCTTTTTGTCAATCTTAACAAATCTTTTCTCTGTGCAAGCAAGAATCAAACCTGCATGTTATTTTATCAACTGAATTTACATTACGTGAAAAGAGCTAGTTTTTTTTTTTTGTCAGAAACAATGTTGAAGTTCAAAATTCTGTCGATGCACAGAAGCAACAAGCTGTGTTTGATTGAAACGTCATCCATTTTAAGTGTAATTGTTAATGTTATAATTAACATATAGTTATTGAAAAATAGGAAACAGAAACAAAATAATACATGTAGGGATTGCCAAGAACCTAACTGAAGGACACACACACACATACACACACACTCCAAAGATTAGTAAAAATAAAATATAATTATATTTAGATAAACACAGCCAAAATGACAAAAACTGGTATTACAATGAAATATGATAATTTCATATATATATTATATATATATGTGCCTGAATATTTACATAAAACGTAACACGAGATTTCGTTAGAATTAAGGAAGAATTTCAGGATTAATCCACCATAATGGAAAAATAAAGCAGAATCAGATAGCACTGACTGAATAAGAGCCTTTCTAATAGAAAATAAATTCTATCTTGATGTGATTTTTGATATGATATTTTCTGCCAGTCAAGACTCTCAAAGTGGCTTATTGATTTTTGTCCACCAAAGATATATACTGCATTTATATTTTCATTGTGACATTTTTAAACACACATATAAATACCAACGTACATCCTCTTTCCTAAGAAGTATTATGATATTTGATCAACTCTGCTATAATTCATCAAGACCTGTATAGCAAAGTAGAAATTTAGACATCACCATTCAAATGTTCTGAAAATGATAATTTTCTTTATATTTTCTTCTTGATCTGTTGGTCACATTTCTGCTAATCGGAATGTGGGGGTTGAAGAGCACAAAATAATAATTTTAAAAAACGGGAAAACTTAAGCATGACATTTATAAAAATCCCCAGCCAGTTATTTTGTGGATGTTGACAAACTGATTCTAAATTGTATGTGGAAAGGCAAAAGACCCAGAGGAGCCAACAGTACACTGAAGGAGAAGAAAAAATCGGAGAACTTACTTTGCCTGACTTCAGGACTGATTGCAAAGTTAGAACAATCAAGACTGTGTAGCATTGGTAAAAATAATAGACATACAGATAAATAGGAGAGAATAGAGAGCTCTGAAATAGATTCATACAAATATAGTCAACTGACCTGTAATGAAAACACGTAAATGTGCTTCAGTAGAGAAAGTATAGACTTTAAAAAAGTAGTGTTGAAACAAACATTCACATGCAAAACAAAACAAAATAAATCTAGACACAGATCTTACATCTTTCATAAACATTAACTTTAGTGGACCCTAAACCTACATATAGAACAAAACTATTACACTTTTAGAAGATAACATAGGAGAAAATCTAGGTGATCTTGGATTTGGCAATGACTTCTTAGCTACAACACCAAAAGCAAAATCCATAAAATAAAAAACATATATAGTTGAGCTTTATTTAAATTAAAAACTTCTGCTCTGAAAAATACAAGAGAATGAAAAGATAAGCCACAGAGTGGGAGAAAATCTTTTCAAAGGACATACCTGATAAAGGACTGGTATTCAAATATACATAATAAACTATTTGAACTTAACAATAAGAACACAAAAGACCTAATTAACAAATTAACAAAACATGTGACAGGCACCTGCCCAAAGAAGACACATAAATGGCCAATAAACCTATGAAAAGTTGTTCAGCAACATATGCTATTAGTGAACTGCAAATTAAAACAACAAGATACTAATACATATCTGTTAGAATGGCAAAAAAAAAATCCAATCACACCAAATGCTGGCAAACAGGTGGAGTAATAAGAAGTACTTTGCATTGCTGACACTAATGCAAAATGATACAGGTACTATGGAAGACAATGTCATAGTTTCTTTCAAAACCATTTACCCAAATATGTTGAAAACTGACATCCCCACAAAAATTTGTGCAAAAATGTTTGTAATAATCTTTTTCATAATTTCAAAAACCTGGAAGTAACCAATATGTCCTTCACTAAGTGAATGGATAAACACAGTGTTGTATATCCATATAGTAAAATATTATTTAATGATAAAAAGAAATGGGCTATCAAGCCATGAAAACACAAAAAGGAATCTCAAATACATATTGTTAAGTGAAAGAAACTGAAAATGCTGTGTACTACTTGATTTTAACCATGTGACTTTCTGGGTGGGAACGGCCAAACCATGGAGATAGTGAAGGATCTGCAGTTTTCAAGGGCTTTCAGTGGAGATAGAAAAGGATGAATAGATGGAACACAGGGAAGTTTTAGGGCAGTAAAACTATTGTGTATGATACTATAAGAGTAGATACATGTCATTAAACATTTGTCAAAACACATACTATGTACAAAGAGTGAACTCTGATGTCACTATGGAGTTTAATTATAATGTATCAATATTAGAGCATCCATTATAACCAATGTATCACAAAAACTAAATATGTTAATAACAAGATAAATTGCTAATGGCTGGGGGTCAGAGTAGAGGGTAACATGAAGTGTATTGCAACTCTCTACTTTTCTCTCAATTTTTCTGTAAACCTAAAAAACTTCTCAAAAAGGGAGTTTATTAATATTTTTAAATTGAAATCTATAATGTCAATGATTTCTCACAATCGGTAAGGTACAGACTTGCTTCTCTACAATTGGGAAATGATATAATCATATATGCTATACATTGCTTTATAAAAAGCAACAAAAATCCACCTGTATTGGAAGTAACTAATTAGTTATTAATAAGTATAGAGGAAAAACCTCATATATATTTGGGGTTTGTAAAATGTGTATAATATTTTATTTTGTTAATATTAGACATTTTCATCTTCTCCTAATTGTGTGAATTGAGATTTTTCTTGTTTAGCAATTATTGATTTTTGTTAGGTGCGCTGACGATGTATTTGATAATTTATGTATTCTATACAATGTTCCTCAAAATATTGAGGTGCACTATGAGAGTTAATTAAGTTACTCAGAATTTGGTCCAAAAATCCAGGTTTTTCTCCCATATTTATAAGAAAATGATGCATAATTTAATAGATTTTGTTTTTTTTATATGACTAGGTACCTCTTAATTATTTAATGAATGGTTAGTACAATGTCATATCCCAAAGAAAGCAGTTCAACAAAAATTACTTTATTTACAATTCAATTTCTATATTTAATAAGAAGTCTGGCTGCCATGAAAAACTTGGCAATGTTTTAAAATTCTTATGGAGTATGTTGCACCTAAGTGGTTGAACTTTCCACTAATTTCAGAAGTTCCCATTGTATTTGTCATCAGGATCTCTTTGAATTGGTTATGTTTCTCAATTTCTACTATTTTTATTTTTATATTAACATTTTTTGTTGATTCTGTAAGGCATTACTTTTATTCTTATGTCATTGTATTGGTACTATTTTGATCAACATTTTTTGTTCCTTTCTAATTCTTGTTATATAATTGTTTTCCTATGTGAAATAGGAGCAGTATGGATGAGACTTACGATTTACTACTGTAGACTTCCTTTGAGTAATATCTATTTATTTATTTATTTATTTATTTATTTATTTATTTATTATTCTTTTTTATGAGACGGAGTCTTGCTGTCTCCCAGGCTGGAGTGAAGTGAGCTCGGCTCACAGGCGCACACCACCGCACCCAGCTAATTTTTTGTATTTTTAATAGAGACGGGGTTTCACTGTGTTAGCCAGGATAGTCTCAATCTCCTGACCTCGTGATCCACCCGCCTTGGCCTCCCAAAGTGCTGGGATTACAGGCGTGAGCCACTGCGCCCGGCTGAGTAATATCAATTTATTAACCTCAACTAAATTTACTTTAAGCTTGGAAACTTTCCAATTAATTGTTTTTTCTTCTTATTTATATTTTATTACTGTTTTCTTTTCTTATTTATAATCTGGTGACCTTGATGTAATTTTTTTCCTAATTTTCTACCAGTGAGCCTAAATAATTCTCAGCTTCTGAGTGTGTATCAAATGTATTATAAATCTTTTAGAAAACTTCATTTCTGCCAAATATTGCATGATACTACTCTTCTATCGAATATTTTTATTACTTTGCTAATCTCTCCCCACGTTTTTTCCAAACACAGTTCTGGCATTGGCTTGCTTCTTTACTCATTCTACCCCCAGATAATGGAGGATGATTTAACTAATTGGTAAAACTGAGAAGAATAACTTAGCTTCATTTTTTTCCCTGTGTGGAATTACATTACTCTTCCAGAGTGTTCCCTTCATCAACACATATCAGGTGGGTACTGGTTCAATACCGCCTTCTCCTGGCTAAGACCCTCTACTTCTGGCATTCAGTAGGTAGCAATTTTGGATTTCATACTAAGCTGCACCCATCGCTTTTGATTTTACCATCTATGAGGCGATATCTTGGTTCTTGAATAGCAATGTCTTTATTTTTCAATTTGTTCAGAAATTAGGCAGAGGGATATAGGTGCAATTTCTTAGGGGACATGTAAAAACTCCTCAGAAGGCATTCCTGATAAGGCAAAACTATTTTTTCCTAAGGCAAGTATTCCTTCTACACTTTGGAGTAAAAGTCATAATTCAGTATTTTCTAAAAATCTGGTATTAGAAAAACGTGAGAAAGCATCCAAAGATTTAAACATTTTCCATGGTAGAAGTGGAAAACAAAGCATAAAATCAAAAACAAAACCTGTTGTTCTAAATCTGATGTTGAGTAATGTTCACAGACAAGAGCAAAAGATTTAACTATCCTGGACTGCAGGACTTTGCATAACATGAATCATGACATTTAACGATTATTTTAGATTTGATTCTAGCATGCTTATTTTATTCATAATCTTATTTTTAACTTTTTAGTCATGTCCCTGAGTCACAATATTAATAATCTTATTGAAAACCCTACCTCATTGCTGTAGAAGTGTTTTCTTACCACATTTTTTTCTTTTCTTTAATCAAATACTCTAATATAACATTTCACTTTCCATTACAAAAAGAACCAAAGTAATTTTACTTGCATTTGAGAATTAGTCAAATGCTTTTAAGTAATAGTCTGCTTTAAAATCCAGTGGTGAGCATCAATGAACATCAGTGCATTCTTTATTCCTAGGACCCAGAAGAAACTACCAAATTAAGTTCTATGCTAAAAGGAAAGAATATGAACTGGTATCTCAGGCTACAAGAAGAATTAAGTATTTAACTACACAATGTGTGATCTCTTTTTACGATAATTCTTAATGACAGTAATTTATGTCTGAGGTACATTGGCAGTCATCTAATTTTCTTTTTTGTGCTTTTTGTTTATCTGCATGAATGAGAACCGCCTTTTGTGATCAAGTGAATATATGCCACGAAAGAATGTTCCTAAAATAGATTCAAGGGGCAGCATACTGTTGTTCAAACAACTTTCCCGTTAACTTCTACATATCCAGAGGGGAAAAAAACAGCAATGGTTTTCTGTCCAGGAACCATTAAAAATAGGAGATTAAAATGCCGACTTTTTAAAACTTCTTATTATCAAATTATCTTTCTTTACTATCAGATGTTAAGTCCCAAGTATGTGCCTTCAGTAGCACTGAAGGAGTACCCCTGTGAGCAAGGCTGCTAGTCCTCCAATAAGTTCTGAGAGCATAAATCTCTGTTTCTTCAACTCAGGTTTGACTTACATTATGTACTTCCTAGCTCTTCTTCATCAACCTCTTTATCAGCTCCAAACATACCAGCTATGCCACCTATTTGAATTTTCCCTAAAATGTTTTCAGCTTCATTGCTCCCATGCGAGTGCTAGTAACTCAAAGGTATATTGCCTGATACGTATCACATAATATAACAATTATGTTTCATTTATCCTTCAGCTCAACCTTCCTCATAGAAAAAAAAAATGCCTGATTAAAAATTAAATCTGGAAATTTTCTGATATCAGAAAATAAATGGTAGTTAAGTTAGTGTAGATATTACAGATAATCCATTTTGGGCAAATATACGTAGCACCCTGAAAATTGTGTGTAGTGTGTTTAATGTTACAGATCATATAAACGTTCCCAGAAAGCTTGATACTCATCAGCAAATGATTTTGCACAGTTAACACTTCTTCTATAATGGCAAAAACTCTAAATTTAGCTACTTGAATACTAGATTTCCCAAAGCAGGATATAACCACGTTATTTTAGAGCTCACAGTTGCATGCACTAGGATTCTAAGCAGCTCAGGCTAAATTTTGAATGTAGATCTCCATTTCGCAGTCGATAGGGGAACTGAAATAGCCTCTATGGTTCTGTATAGCTCCAAGGGTAGGTTTAAAAAATATTTCCCAGAAACTAAATGCACAAATGTAAACGGTAGATTATGGCAATGTCCTCCAAAGAGCCTTCCTTGGCACAGCACTTAAAACTTACAGGTGAACATATTGTTAGTTTCCACTCCGTGACCAACTCCATTTAGCAACAATAAATGTTCATTTTTCTATAAATCTGGTCCCTGTGATGGTAAATCCAGCACAGGAAATGACTCTCAGCAGGAGCACCGGAATACCTGTAACTACAAATAACAGGATATCTTCCTACAACTCAGATCAGACAAAATGACATTGGGGAAACTACAAAGTCAGTGTGCAAGTAAAATTAAATCTTCAGTTTCATCTCTCACTTCCTATTTGCCAGCTTTCATAATCATTTCTTTATCTGTTACCCAGTACTTAGTTAAATTTTTATTTTGGCACACATAGTAGGGACTCAATAAATACTGTTGATTAAAAGTCAGTTCCTGCTCCTTGGGCTATGATAAATTCAGTCTTTATCTATACTTTTGTTTTCTCTTGACTCTGATATAGTATTCTTGTCACAAGCTTGTTACTTTCTAGAATATTAATATTCCCTAATCCAGTCTTCTCTATTCTAATGGTTTCACTCTTTTCCAGCCCTAATTACTTTCCTCCACACTTGACTGACTGATCTCATTTCACCATTCTTGTAGCCTCATAAATTTCACCTAGGCCTTACAGAGGAATATTTATTTGATCTTCTGGAAAGGATTTATAGGCCATTTTAGATTATCTTCTTAGTTTAATAAGAATGCTGCCTGACAAGAAAAGAATATGTACTACAAGAGAAGCACAGGGAACCTAGTGTCTACCATAGTGTCAGTCATAGACTTCATTAAATTACTTATTTATTCACTTCTTCTGCTGTCAGATATTAACTAAGAAACTACTACCTCTTAATCATGCTGATGAGTGCCTGATTCAAGAAATATATAAATGACTAGAATGTCACCCGTTCTCTCTGGTAGCTCAATCTGAAAGAGACAAATACGTCTACAAATAACTACAATATGTTAAGCTCTATAATACAGGTTTGCAAAAGTTCTGTGGCAACGTATATGTTCACTCTTTGAAGAAATGAAGGAGGCATCTCAAAGGAAATGGAATTTAGTTGGGCTGAAGGATAAGAATTAGATTGCACCGTATTAAAAGTTGATGAAAGGCTTCCCAGGCAAAGAAATAGCATGTGTAAAGAGCATGGCACTAATGAGAATGACTTTTTCAGAAGAAAGGAAAAAAAACTTATTGGTAGCCATTGGATGAGGTACAAGGGAGGTAACATTTAAAGAAAAGGCAAAAAAAAAAAAAAGTCAGATTTTGACATTATTTCAGAGGGCTTACATAGCAAAGAACAAAATCTGGACTTTGTGCTGTGGATTATAGATAGGTAACATAAGTTGTTTTGTAGTTTTCTTTTGTAGAAAAATGACCTGAATCCTGCTACACAAGATAATTTAAATAGAGAAGGGACTTTTCTTTTTTATAAAATAAAATGAAAAAGCAATTTTGGTCTTTTCCTAGCAGGAGGATTATTGACAAATGTCAAGTTTCAAAATTTACCTTCAGAATATTTTTATTGTGCAAAGAAAAATAATGGTGACTAAGTAGCAATAAGCAACTTTTATTAGAAACCTTTGTAAAGAAAATGTGAACAGAAGCAGAAAATAGGGAAAGGGGCAACAAGAGATAATGGATGCAAGGTCAAGAAGAAAGAAGGAAGAAAGTTCAAAATGATTAAAGGAGATGTAACTATTGTTCATGCCCTTATTTTTACTAGGTTTTTTTTTTTTTTCTTTCCTTGAATCTGCAGTGTTTCTAAGCAAAGACTCAATTATTTATATGGCAAAGGTAACAGCCTCCAAAATGTTTCAGGATGGATTTTATGTCTTCTTCTCTTTATTTCATGTCGTTCTACCACCAATAAATATAATGGTTTTATTTATTTTATTAATATAGTTATTATTATAATTACTAGGACTAACTGAAGTGCTACTATATGCCAGGCAAGCTTCCTTACACACTTTATTTCTGTTTATTTTAAAAATAATATTCCAAGTTAGTTTTCATGCTCTTCAATTTCTTATCTAATTGATTATCAAGTGATCTGGATAAAATCTGAAATATGTCTAATGATACTCACCTCTCCTTTCAACTCACATTGTCATTTTCCTTGTTTAGACCTTAATGTCTTTTTGTTATAAACTATTAAAACAACTTTATAAATAGTTTTTCTGCTAATAATTTCTTTGTTTCCCTCCATTCTGCATTCCACAAAGCTATGGTACTATTTTCATAACAAAACTTGACCACTCCTTTGATGGACCTATATTAAGGATGTTACTAAGCCTAATCAGCCTGTGTTAATAAAAAATATTAACCATCAGGAAAGAATTCACAGACCCTTTGAAAGAAGTGGTTTGCCACTGCAAACCCCATGTGACAGCCAAAAATCTGTGAGTTCTTAGCCCTACAAACAAAATATTTATCAGCCAAAGTTTATATTCAATGAAACTGAGCTTTATAAATGAAGGAGAGATAAAGCCTTTTTAAGACAAATAAATGCTGAGAGAATTTGCCACTACCAAGCCAGCACTACAAGAAATGCTAAAATGAGTTCAAATCTTGAAACAAGTCTTCTAAATACACCGAAATAGAACCTCCTTAAAGAATAAATCTCATAGGGCCTCTAAAACAATAACACAATTAAAAAAAAAAGGTATTCAGGCAACAACTGGCATGATGAATAGAATGGTACCCCCCATCTCAATACTAACGTTGAATGTAAATGGCCTAAATGTGCCACTTAAAAGATACAGAATGGAAGAATGGATAAAAATACACCAACCAAGTATTTGCTTTCTTCAAGAGACTAACTTAACACATAAGGACTCACATAAAATTAAAGAGGTGGAAAAAGATATTCAATGCAAATGACACCAAAAGTGAGGGGTATTTATTTTTATATCAGACAAAATAAACTTTAACACAACAACAGTTTAAAAAGACAAACAGGGACATTGCATAATAATAAAATAACTATTCCAACAGAAAAATATCACAATCCTAAATATATATGCACTAAACACTGGAATTCCCAAATTTATACAAGCATTACTACTAGACCTAAGGAATGAGATAGAAGGCAACACAATAAGAGTGGAGGACTTTAATACTGCACTGACAGCACTAGACAGGTCATCAAGAGAGAAAGTCAACAAATAATAAATGGACTTAAATGATACCTTAGAATAAATGGACATAACGGATATTTACAGAACATTCTCCCCAACAACTGCACAATATCCATTCTTTTCATCAGAAAATGGAACATTCTGCAAGATAGGGCATATGATAGGACATAAAACAAGGCTCAAGAAATTGAAAAAAATCAAAATTATATCAAGTCCTCTTTCAGGTCACAGTGGAATAAAATTGGAAATTAACTCCAATAGGAACTATTTCCATGCAAATACATGGAAATGAAGTAACCTGCTCCTGAATGATCATTGGGTAAACAATAAAATTAAGATGGAAATTTTAAAAGTCTTTGAATTGAATGATAATAGTAACACAACTTATCAAAACTTCTGGGATAGAGCAAAAGCAGTACTAAGAGGAAAGTTCATAGCATTAAAGTCTCCAACGAAAAGTCTGAAAGAGCACAAATAGACAATTTAAGATCACACTTCAAGGAACTAGAGAAATAAGAACAAAATAAACTCAAACCCAGCAGAAGACAATAACAAAGCTAAGAGCAGAACTAAATAAAGTTGAAATTAATTTAAAAATACAAAAGATAAAACAAAATGCTAGTTCTTTGAAAAGATAAACAATGTCAATAGGTCATTAGCTACATTGACCAAGATAAAAATAGAGAAGATACAAATAAACTCAATTAGAAATAAAATGGGAAATATTACAATCAATACCACAGAAATACAAAAGAACATTCAAGGTTACTATGAACAGCTTTATGTGCACAAACTGGAAAACCTAGAGAATATGAATAAATTCCTGGAAATACACAACCCTCCTAGATTAAACCAGGAAGAAATACAAACTCTGAACAGACCAAAAACAAGTAGTGAGGTTGAAACAGTAATAAAAAATTGCAAACAAAATAAAGCCCGGGACCAGAAAAATTCACAGCTGAATTCTATCAGATATTGAAAGCAGAATTGGTAGCAATTATACTGAAAATATCCCAAAAGATAAAGAATAAGGGATTCCTCCCTAAATTATTCTATGATGCCAGTATCACCCTAATACCAAAACCAGGAAAGAACATAAGAAAGAAAGAAAACTACAGACCAACATTCCTGATGAATATAGATGTGAATATCCTCCACAAAATACTAGCTAACTGAACTCAACAATATATCAAAAAGATAATCCACCATGATCAAGTGGTTTTAAACCAGTGATGCAGGGTTGGTTTCACATATGTAAGTCAATAAATGTGATACACAACATAAACAAAATTAAAAGCAAATATCATATGATCATTTCAATATGCACAGATAAAGCATTTGACAAAATCCAGCATTCCTTTATGATTAAAACCCTCAGCAAAATCAGCACAGAAGAGACATACCTTAAGGTAATAAAAGTCGTCTATAACAAATACACAGCCAACATTTTACTGAATGTTCCATTCTACTAGAACAAGAAAAAGATGCCCATTTTCACCATTTCTATTCAACATAGTACTGGAAGTCGTAGTCAGAGCAATCAGACAAGAGAAAGAAAGGGAATACAAATAGATAAAGAGAAAGTCAAACTGTCACTGTTCACTGATAATATGATTGTATACCTAGAAAACGATACTCATCCGAAAAGCTCCTATAACTGATAAATGAATTCAGTAAATTTTCATGATACAAAATTAACGTACACAAATCAGTAGCACTGCTATATACCAACAGCCACCAAGTTGAGAATCAAATGAAAAACTCAATCCCTTTTAATATAGCTGCAAATAAACAAAAATAAAATATGGACTGGGTGCGGTGGCTCACACCTGTAATCCCAGCTCTTTGGGAGGCCGAGGCAGGTGGATCATGAGGTCAGGAGATCAAGACCATCCTGGCTAACACGGTGAAACCCCGTCTCTACTGAAAGTACAAAAAATTAGCCAGGCGTGGTAGCAGGCGCCTGTAGTCCCAGCTACACGGGAGGCTGAGGCAAGAGAATGGCATGAACCCAGGAGGCAGAGCTTGCAGTGAGCAGAAATTGCGCCACTGCACTCCAGCCTGGGAGACAGAGCAAGACTCCATCTCAAAAAAATAAATAAATAAAATAAAATAAAATAAGTAGGAATATTTCTAACCAAGGAGGTGAAAGACCTCTACAAGGAAAACTACAAATTACTGCTGAAATAAGTCATAGACAACACAGACAAATGGAAACACATCCCACGCTCGTGAATGGATAGAATCAATATTGTGAAAATGACCACACTGCAAAAAGTAATCTACAAATTCAATGCAATTCCCATCAAAATACCACCAGCATTCTTCACGGAACTAGAAAAAACAATCCTACAATTCATGTGGACCAAAAAACAAAAAAGGCCTGAATAGCCCCAGCAAGACAAAGCAATAATAACAAAACTGGAGGCATCACATTACCCAACTTCAAACAATGCTACAAGTCTATAGGTACCAAAACAACATGGTACTGGCATAAAATCAGGCACATAAATCATTGGAACAGAATAAAGATCACAGAAATAAAGCCAAATACTTACAGCCAACTGATCTTTGACTAAGCAAACAAAAACATAAAGTGGGGAAAGGACACCCTATTCAACAAATGGTGCTGGGATAATTGTCAAACCAGATGCACAAGAAGAAAATTAGATCCTCATCTCTCACCTTTTACAAAAATCAACTCCAGATGGACCAAAGACTTAAATCAAGTACCTAAAAGCATAAAATTTCTAGAAGACAACGTCAGGAATCTTTTCTAGACATTGGCTTAGGAAAAGAGTTTATGACCAAGAACCCAGAAACAAATGCAATAAAAGCAAAGACAGATGGGACTTAACTAAACTAAAAAGCTTCTGCATAGCAAAAAAAATTAATAATAATAATCAACAGAGTAAACAGACAACCCACAGAGTGGGGGAATATATTCGCAAACTATGAATCTGACATAGGACTAATATCTAGGATCTATGAGGAACTCAAACAAATCAGCAAGAAAAAAAAAAAAACCACAAATAATCCCATCAAAAGGTGGGCAAAGAACATGGAAATTTCTCAAAAGAAGATATACAAATGGCTGCCAAACAAATGAAAAATGCTCAACATCAGTAATGATCAGGGAAATGAAAATCAAAACCACAGTGAGATACCACCTTACTCCTGCAAGAATGGCTATAATTAAAAAAATAATAAAATAACAGATGGTGGCATGAATGCAGTGAAACGGAAACATTTTTACACTGCTGGTGGGAATGTAAACTAGTACAACCACTATGGAAAACAGTATGGAGATTCCTTAAAAAACTAAAAGTAGAACTGCCATTTGATCCAGCAACCCCACTACTGGGTATCTACCCAGAGGAAAATAAGTCATTATATGAAAAAGACACTTTCACCCGCATGTTTATAGCAGCACAATTTACAATTGCAAAACTGTGGAACCAGCCTAAATGGCTGTTAGCCGACGAGTGGATAAAGAAAATGTGCTATACATTTATACCATGGAATACTACTCAGCCATAAAAAGGAATGAAATAATGGCATTCACAGTAACTGGGATGGAGTTGGGGACCATTATTCTAATTGAAGCAACACAGTAATTAAAAACCAAACATAGGATGTTCTCACTTATAAGTGGGAGATATGCTATGAGGATGTAAATGAATAAGAATGATGTAATGGACTCTGTGGACTCAGGGAGGAAGGTGGGAGGGGGTGAGAGATAAAAGGGTAAACATTGGGTTCAGTGTACACCGCTTGGGTGATTGGTACACCAAAACCTCAGAAAACACCACTAAAAACCTATCCATGTAACCAAACAATACCGGTTTCCCAAAATCTATTTAAATAATATTATAAAAGAACCCTCATAAACATAAGTCATCTAACTCAGTCCCTCTAAATAGGGGGAAAAAGTCTATAACCCCAGAAAATACCTCTCACCCAATATTTTTAGAAATAGCTGTATATTGTCCAAAGGTAAAGTTATGTTTCTAGGTGCATTCAACTTTATAAATACTTTAAATCTCCTCTATTTTAGAAGCCATTCTGTTTCACAATAAGTTAAGTAGTTAATCTAATAGCAATTGTAAGTGGTTAGCAGAAGCAAAGCAAACCAAATTAACTGCTAACATTTAAAAAAACAGAAGTATCACCAAAGAGATTATTGTATATTTCAAATCGATAACTTCTAAAAAATGACTCTGCAACCCCAATAGTTCTACCAGCTACAGCCACTATTAATGCTTCTCACCATCTGAACATAACTAAACCAAAATAATATGGTTATGTATGGAAATTTGAAATCTCTACTCGAGAGCATCTAGTACACAGTGTTTGCTCAACAAATATTTGTTTTGATTTTCTTCTAGAGTATATATTGATTTTAGTGCGAGGCAACTACACTTTGAAAAATAAATTAGTTTTCATTTCGTGTGTAACAAATCACTACAAATTTAGTAGCTGAAAACAATACGTATTTATTAGCTCCCAGTTCTCTAGGTCCTAATTCTAGTACAGCACAGCTTACTTCTGTGCTGAAAGTATTACATGGTTGAAATCAAGGTGTACATTTCAAGGGGTTGAAATCAAGGTCAAATTATATAAGGGCTCTTATATGAAGGTTCTAGGGGGAAAAACCACTTCCAAACTCATTCTAGTTGTTGGCAAAATTCAGTGTCTTGGAGTCATATGATGGATGTGCTTTTTACTTGCTGGCGGCCAGCCAGGGAACTCTCTTAGCTTCTTAAGATTGCTCACGTTTCTTCTCATGTGGCCACTTCCTTCTTGAAACCGGAAATGGTGTGCTGAATCTCACTACAACTTTAAATCTTTCTGGCTGTCTTTTTACTGCCACCAGCCTGACAAAGCTGTCTTCTTTTAAGGGTTCATGTGATTGCATGGGGCAAACCAAATTATTTAGGATAACCGCTCTATTTTTAGGATTCACTATGCCATGTAATATAACATTTTCACAAGAGTGACATCTCATCATTGTCTCAGGTTCTGAGGATTAAGGTGAGACATCCCTGGGAGACCATTTTAGAAATTTTGCTTTAACATATGAGGTCACATGGAAATGCTATAGGAACCTTTTACAAAATAATTCTTTATAACTAGGAAAACTGAGACTTACATCTCAAGGAAGAATGTATTCCTAGGAAAATGTGAAGAAACAAAATTCTTCATGATATACTTATTTCACATTGCATGCTTCTATCAAAACATCTCATGTACCCATAAATACATACACCTGATGTGTACCCACAACAATTAAAAATAAATTAAAAATCCCTTTGAAAGCCAACTTCTGGTCTTATAACGCGGATATCTACTATTTAGACACAGAATTCAATTTATCCGAGTGAAAGATAACATGCTGCTTCCAATAAGCACTCATCACAGTAAGGAGGTTTGGGCTTTTGCTAAAAGAGATTATTCTTTAATTTGTGTGGGAACATTGTCGAACCACAAACAGAAACTGAATTATATTTCAGAGCAATTCTGCAAACTAAGATAAACTTCATTATGTGCAGTATGAAAAGGAAAGATCGACCAGAATAAGCAGCACACTTTTTCAAACATGGGCAAGCACACACACACACACACACACACACACACACACACACACACGCATATTTACCTGAGCTACCATCTGTGAAAGGAGAGAGAGTGGACTGGAGAATAATCTCTAAATTCCCGAAGGTTCCTTTAAGCTTCCATAATCTGATACAGGAGAAATAAAAAGCATTTAAATGAAAACAGCATTCAGTTACATTTTAGGTTGTGTTTTGTTTTCTTTTTCTTCTTTTTTGACTTTTATTAGTCATGACAAAGAACCTACAACAATTTGAATATACAAACAAGATTGCAGAGACAATAGTTAAACCTCGTAAGGGAATAAAATATTTTACATCACTTATAGGCATATAAAGCTTCATGGACAAAGCAGATTAACATCAATTGTGCAGGCTAACCCTGTGGAAGGTTGGTTTCTTATTTGTTTTATCTTATGTATCATTTCCTCACTTTACTGAAGTCTCTATACAAATATTGCCTCCTCATAGAAGCCTTCCACGGACTTCCTATCTACAATATGGCCATTTTTATTCTTTACTTATTCCTTTTATTTAATTGTTTTATATGACTTATCACTACCTGATATGATGTTATACATTTGTTTGGCTATTTTCTGACTTTGCCACTAAAATGTAAGCTACATGAGGCTGGAGAATTTGTGTCTTTGATCCTAATATATCATCTGTATCAGAACAGTGCTTAGCATATATCCTCAATCACTGATATCCATATATCAGTGCTTAATATCCTCAATTTATTGACAAAAGAGATAAATTTACAAATATAATCCTATAGATATATAATATGTATACACACGTATCCATAGATACTTATCTTGCTTTACAGAAATTCAGATCTAGCTTAACATTCCTTTTAATCAGTTTATATCTGTGAAAATGTAAAATTTAAATTTGCTGTAGAAGACTATTAGGTGCTAACTGCATATCAGTTTATAAGTGTTTCAATAAGCACAAAAATAAGCATCAATTTAAAATGCATTCTCTAAGCCTTAGTTCTATTGCAAGGTCTATACACTTTATATTGATGTAAATATTTTTATCAGAATCATATTACCAATAACCTAATTATTATTTAATTATGCTACATTGTAAATGCTTGTGGAATTACACATGAATCAACTTTATTTGTAAAATTAGGGCTTGTCAATCTTTTCAAGAAATGACAGGAAGATAATCTATGCCAAATGTGATTATTCTAAGGAAAAGTATACCTTCAATAGCATTTTCTAATTATCAAACCAGGAAAAGGTAACTTACAAAACAATATGCTATCCATGAAAGCTTGATATTGATGAAAATGTTGGTTTACCATTTTAAGTACCTTTCAAAAGATGTGTGACAAAACCACACTTACAGCCAAATAATCAGAATTGCTGCTGATACAGCTCTGTTTTACTGTTCATTTGGGTGACATGATAAGATGCTACACTTGAATTCTTCAAAAACCTGAGCTATGACACTAATGACTGAGTTAGCTGTGCATTAATGTTAATGTATATATTGATAAATCTCTTTTGCAGTCATCAGAGCTCCAAGAGAGAATATGGGATAGGCGGAGTAAAAGATAAGGAGACCTTGTTAAAGACTTAAGTTGCGCATAGCACGTTTAAAACAGTTATCTTATAAAAAACATATGTTTCACTGCAATTAGTAATAATGCCCTAACACTGATAGGTTATATTTTTGATACTTAGACATTTTTTCTTTTCTGTGATTCTGTTTTGACTCCAATCTTGACTTATAACATGAGACAAATGTACAAATTCGTAATTTACACTGAAATATAAATTATGAAACCTTGATGTCTAATGAATTCCAGCAATTCTACACAGTCTCACCAAGCTTCCTCTGTTTTCTAACTTTCTGCTCAACCTGTCATTAAAGATTAAGTGTAAACATGCAACTCTGTAACAGTAAAAAGAAGTATAATCCTATACTGACAGCCAGAATTACTTCATTGAGACACTAGGGACAGAAAAGACTTAATCATCTTTTTAGGCTCTGCAGATGAAGCAAATTCATCAGTATTGTCTAAACAACTGAGGTATGCACATTAGGAAGCAGGTACTAATTTTGCTGCAGCCACAGTGCAATAGTCTATAAGCCATGAAGGCTGAGCTGCATACTTCCAGCCTACAAGCATTGCCTGGTTTACTGTAGGATCTGTTAAAATAGTTCTTCTGTTACTGTTGGCCATAACTGAGATATCATTAAAGATTAATCAGAGGCAGAATAAAATGTTTAAACCCATGCTTTTGAGGGAATAATTTTAAGCAGCTCTTAAGATGTTCAAATACAAAAATCTTAATTTTTGCATTTATATAACTTATAATATATTTTGAAATATTGTGTTAGCTATACAACTATTATAATTTTGCTTCTGTTTTCTGATATCTCAGTTAAATATCATGCATTACAATATTTTTGTGAACCTCAGACTTTTGAAAGATCTCTACATTGCAGTATTTTTTAGTGCTTCATAGAATATTCATTAAAAAATAATAAAACATTTCCAGATGATTAAGAAAGTGTATAAAATATTTTAAAATAATCACATCTTCATGGATAATTATGTTTTAAAATATACTTCATATGAGAGAGAGTGACTTAGCTCTATCTATAAAACCAATTAGAAATTTCTTTTTAAATATCTCTTTTTGCTGGTTATTACATGCCTTTACTAATTTACTTATCTTGCCACACATTGCTCCCTCAACAGTGGCAGATGTATCTGAAAATATGATAGCTTTTTAACAATATCCTGCCATGTTTGACTACTCTTTTAATTGTTCTTCCTTTCATTTAGCAATTAAATGGATTTTTTATGCATGAAAAGTGTCTGAGTTATTAATAAGAGTATATGAGAATTAGGTAAAATGAAACAAAGTAAGTTTTTTTTTTTAAAAAGGTCCCATTTTAGGTGAGAAACTGATGCACATATTTCTTTAATATCCTCTGTAATATCCATCAATAAAACTGTATATTTCTCTAATATGTTTTTGTCACTGAACATTTTTACCATTATACTTAGGAACAAAACGTGAATGACGGTAGTTGTTTTGCTCTGCGTTAAACTAGCTGTCATGTATGAAAGCTGGGAATTTATTTCACAGAACCAATGTCATCCTCAGCACAAGCTTGAATACAGAAAAGGGTTTGGCATCATTGAGAATTCTTTTTTAAGGAGTAGAACAGACTTTGTTCAAATCCAAATGAAAGAAGTCTTTAAATATCAGGTTAGTTTGATGCCTTTAATCTCAAGTTGAGAGAAATTTCACATCTCACTTGTGAAGGAGACAAACAAGATGTTCAGCTACAATGGCATTGGCAAACAAATAATAAAAGTGAAAAGATGGTATATGTTCATAACTTTTATAAAACATAATTGGTTTAAAAAAGGCAGATCTAGGCAAATAACTATTTCTTCCTTTATGACAATAAGTGGGTGGGTTGAAAAGCTTTTCTTTATAATAAGTATTTATTCAGCAAAGTCTATTTGAGCACTCTGAAGAGGCAATGTACCGGAATTAATAGGACAAGAATGCTTTAAATTGGAAAGAGTGTATGAGACACACAGAAATTAATTAAAACTTGAATCAGAATTCTACCAGTATATTCATATTCTTATATACAATTGTCAGCCTATAAAGATTAGGTCTTATGAGAGGGTGACCCAGTTTATATACATGTGTTTAATTACTCATTTCTACTTCTTATTCCACAAAACTATTTGACATGTGTAAGGTTGGAATTTCACGACACTCATTAAATTTTCAATGACTCTATGGTTTAAAGAAATCTTTTGCTTAATATGTATCAAAGATTGAAATATTTGGTTTCTAACACACAACTTACAAACATTTTATTAGTGACATCATTATTGTTTCTATATGAGCAAAATTTATTTCTAGATTATTTTGTTTTATACAAAAAATAATGGTTATATAATCCACATAAATCAGCCATTTTCTTCAGCCTAAAAGTGGCAGGATGATTTCCAAAGTGTCTACAAATACATCCTCCTCAGAATGTTTGTCAAAATAATTTTCCCCAATTTTATAAAATTTCTAATTCATTTATGTATTTAAATGCAACATTGCCTGTTAATAGGAGAACATATTTTACTTCAATATACTTCAAACCCTGATTTGTGTTAGCCCTTCTGTTTTGTACAACATTGCTTCAGTTGGGGAGAATTGCTTGCCTATTAAACATCTGTGGGATCATGTGTGAAGGATTTTATATGCACTGATGACAAAAGAACAAAAAGATCCGCATGAATATTATACAGACATTACTTTCCAGTCACAAGTCCTTTACTATCATTTCATAATTATATTAAGTATGTAGGCTCAGAATTTAACATCACAACATCTTACTTCAAGATGGCTTTGGCTGAAGTTTTCTTTTCCATCAAAAAGTGTAATACATCACATTTAAAATAAAACAGGGAAACCCAAAATATTGATTTTTTTTCTCTAAATGGATAAGAAAAAAATTAAACATATCATCTTAATTTTCATTGTTGCCTTAAGACATTACTACAAATTTAGTAGCTCAAAACAACATCTATGTTTTATCTCACATTTCTTTATTTCTTTAGGTCAGAAATCTGGCAGGCTTAGCTAGGTTAACAACTTTGGGTCTTACAACAGAGAAATCAAGGTGGAGTCCCTGGGAATTATTTGCTTCCAAGCACATTCAGATAAGTGGCAGAATACAGTTTCTTGCCCCTTTAGGAATGAGGTAGAATTTTCTTGCTGGCTCCCTGATGGGGGCCATCCCTATCTCCTGGATGGTAGATTGGCTCTATTTAATGATCCAGACACTTTTCCTATCCTAAGGTTTGTGACATTAATTACATCTGCAAAATCCTTTCTGCCATATAACCTAACATAATAATAGGTTCCAGGGATTGTGGCATGGACATCTTAGGAGGAGCCATACTGCCCACTACACTTACTCACCACAATTAAACAAAATTTAATTGATATAGATTAAACATATACATAGAAAACTGATGTCATAAAAACAGTTGCAGAGAATATGGCCAATTTTTTTCTAATAATGATAGATTGGAGAATACCTTTCTCACCATGATACAGTGCGCAGAAATTTTTTAAAAAGATTGATAGAGGCCGGGCGCGGTGGCTCAAGTCTGTAATCCCAGCACTTTGGGAGGCCGAGACGGGCGGATCACGAGGTCAGGAGATGGAGACCATCCTGGCTAACCCGGTGAAACCCCGTCTCTACTAAAAAAAAAAATACAAAAAACTAGCCGGGCGAGGTGGCGGGCGCCTGTAGTCCCAGCTACTCGGGAAGCTGAGGCAGGAGAATGGCATAAACCCCGGAGGCGGAGCTTGCAGTGAGCTGCGATCCGGCCACTGCACTCCAGCCTGGGCGACAGAGCGAGACTCCGTCTCAAAAAAAAAAAAAAAAAAAAAAAAAAAAAAAAAAAAATTGATAGATTGGATGATTAAAGCTTAAAATATATGGACAGTAAACAAAAAATAAAAACATAAATTCAAAAATAGCCAATATCATGTAAATAATAGACAAATGGGTAACATTCTTGCTTCCGTAAATCTATAAAAATTAATAATAGGCCAGGAGTCGTGGCTCATGACTGTAATTCTCACACTTTGGGAGGCCGAAGGTGGGAGGATTGCTTGAGGCCAGAAATTCAAGACCAGCCTGGGCAACTTAGTGAGACCCTGTCTCAACAATAAATAAATAAATAAAATTATCCAGGTGAAGTGGCACTTGTCTTTCGTCCAAGCTGCTTGGGAACTGAGGTGGGAGGATTGCTTCAGCTAAGGAGGTTGAGGCTGCAGTGAGCTATGAGCTACGACCTCAGCACTGCACTCCAGCCTGGGTGACAGAGCAAGATCCTGTCTCGAAAAAAGAGAAAATAATAAAACCAAAAATCTGGAAATGGGAAAATGATATAAACACGCAATTCACAGAAGAAATACAACTACCCAATTAACTTAAAAATATTCATAATATATTTAGTGCACAAAAACACACAAGGCATTCACAGATCCTTTGAAAGAAGTGGCACGCTGCTGAAAATTCCACAAGACAGGCAAAAAGCTTTGAGTTCCCAAACTGTAAGAGGGGGAAAATCTACCTCCAAAACACATCCCTACTGGGAACCCGAACATCCAGATTACAGGAGGATTTAACTTTATCTAAAGCTGAAATGGATTTAGTGTGAAATATAAAAGTAGAAGCAACAGCAAGAAGAGCCCTGTAGGCACTCCCATTTCCAGCTTGAGCCCAGGAAAGCCATCTCTTACTATATCTCACAAGCATCCTCGCGGAAGGCAGCCAATGGAATTTGGAAATGGTTACAGGGTGAAAGAAGTTTCCAACTAAATTTTGTAATAAATTCAACAAGGTGCAAACTCTCTTGAGCAGAATCCAGGGGGCAAACAAGAACTGCTGCCGAAAGGAATGCAGGAGCTGTGGCTGAAAATGTGGGCAGGCTGGGAGGGGTAAGGCCTAGAAGACTTGCTTGCTTTATCAGCAGGACGGTATGTAGCCTGGGCCAAGGATACAATATAAATGTACACAAATCAGTAGCACTGCTATACACCAACAGTGACCACGCTGAGAATCAAATCAAGAACTCAACCACTTTTACGACAGCTCAAAAAAAAAAAAAAACAAAAAACAAACAAACAAACAAACAAAAACAAAGCTTAGAAATATATCTAACCAAGGCAGGAAAGACCTCTACAAGGAAAACTACAAAGCACTGCTGAAAGAAATCATAGACAACACAAACAAATAGAAACACATCCCACACTCATGGATGGGTATGATCAATATTGTGAAAATGAACATACAGCCAAAAGTAATCCCCAAATTCAGTGTAATTCCCATCAAAATACCCCCAGCATTCTTCACAGAACTAAAAAAAATCCTAAAATTAATATGGAACAGAAAAAAAGCCTGCATGACCACAGCAAGACTAAGTAAAAAGAACAAATCTGGAGGCATGACATTACGTGACTCCAAACTATACTATAAGGTTATAGTTACCAAAACAGCAAGGTACTGGTATAAAAACAGGCACATAGACAATTAAAACAGAATAGAGAACCCAGAAATAAAGTCAAATACTAATAGCCAACTGCTCTTTGACAAAGCAAACAAAAACATAAAGTGAGGAAAGGACACCCTATTCAACAAATGGTGCTGGGATAATTGGCAAGCCCAATGTAGAAGAACAAAACTGGATCCTCTTCTCTCACCTTATGCAAAAATCAACTGGAGATGGATCAAAGGCTTAAATCTAAGACCTGAAGCCATAAAAATTCTAGAGGACAACATCAGACAAACTCTTCTAGACATTGGCTTATGAAAAGAGTTTATGACCAAGAACCCAAAAGCAAATGCAACAAAAGCAAAGAGAAATAGATTGTAATTGATTAAACTAAAAAGCTTATGTACAGCAAAAGAAATGATCAGCAGAGTATGTAAACATCCCGCAGAGTGGGAGAATATATTCACAAATTATGCAACAGTCAAAGTACTAATATCCAGAATCTACAAGGAACTCAAACAAATCAACAAGAAAAAAACAAATAAACCCATCAAAACTGGGCAAAGAGCATGAATAGAGATTTCTCAAAAGAAGACATACAAATGACCAACAAACATATAAAAATTGCTGAACATCACTAATTATCAGTAAATGCAAATGAAAAACATCACAAGATATCACCTTACTCCTGCAATAATGGCCATAATTTAAAAATCAAATAATAATAGTTGTTGGCATGGATGTGATTAAAAGGGAATACTTTTACAATACTGGTGGGAATGTAAACTAGTACAGCCACTATGGAAAACAGTTTGGAGATTCCTTAAAGAACTGAAAGTAGAACTGCCATTTGATCCAGCAACCCCACTACTGGGTATCTACCTAGAAAAAAAGTGACTATATGAAAAAGACACTTGTATCCACATGTTTATAGCAGCACAATTTGCAATTGCAAAAATATGAAACTAGCCTAAATGCCCATCAACTGACAAGTGGATAAAGAAAATGTGGTATACATATATACCATGGAATACTACCCTGCCATAAAAATAAATGAAATAACGGCATTCACAGCAACCTGGGTGGAGTTGGAGACCACTATTCTAAGTGCAGTAACTCAGGAATGGAAAAAAAAACATCCTATGTTTTCAGTCATAAGTGGGAGCTAAGCTATGAGGATACAAAGACATTAGAATGATATTACGAAATTTGGAACTTGGGGGCAAGGGTAGGAGGGGGTGAGGGATAAAAGACTGCACATTAAGTACAGTGTGCACTGCTTAGATGATGGGTGCATCAAAGTCTCTGAAATCACCAGTAAAAAACTTATCTATGTAAGCAAACAACATCTGTGCCCCAAAAATGATTGAAATAAAAAAAATGAACACACACACAAACACACACAGACACACACACACACACACAATAACAATGAAATAACAAGTTTGGTCTATGGTCATACCACCCCAAATCAAATGCACCCAATCTCATCTGAAATATCATTTCACCTACAAGTTAGGAGATTTTAAATGAACTGATAATAGCTTATGTTTCTAAAATTCTGTAAGTTAGTGTATTTAGCTTGCACACTTTGTGGGGAAGTAATTTAATAGAATATTTGGAAGTAAAACTTGGCACTATGTATCAAAATGTTTAAAACATTCATACTTTGCTGTAGTATTTCTACAGAAATGCATAAATATGGAAAAGTAAATATGCAGTTATATTTACTAAACATTGCTCTAAAAGGGAGAAAATTAGAAATAAAATGAAAAAAATGCCACAATTAAAATGAATAAATTGATATTGAAACCAAATAGATAAATATTACTGAATTTATAACTAATTAAAAACTATAACCTGAATTACTTGTCTTTAAAACAAATATGACTTTATGTATCAAAAGATTCCATAATAATATACAACAATATTATTAGTAGTGATTTTATCTAGGAAGTGGAATTTAGAATAAGGGAAATATATATTTATATTTTATATCATATTCTTTACTTTTTAAAATGTTTATAGTAAACATGTTAATAACATTATAACAAAAACATTCAAAATGTATTTGTTTTATTTTTGTGTATATTAGCTTATATTTAAGGACTAATTGATAACTTGATCACATTTTAATCATAGAACTTAAATGTTATGTTGACTTTTTTACTAAAATCATTCTTCTTATGATTGAATATGATTTATAAAACATAGAAAACACTGAAGTAGTTCATTCTCTATTATGTGCACGTAAAAGTACTCATTAACAAATAACATAAGCAGACATATACATATATGTATGTGTGTATATATATATAAAACATTCTTATATCCAACATATTTTTCATACAAATTATACAAAATTAAAATATCACTTAGAATTTTAAAGGCACTTGGCACACAATGTTTAGCTAAGGGCATTATATTTCAAGTTTCTATCATTAAGTATGCTTCTTATTTTAGTTCAGATCCATGTTATAGAAATTAACTAGTCAGATCATTCTCACTTTAACTTTCCAGACCCAGCAAATACCATGCTAGATGTAAACTAATCTCTCACTATTACAGTATTTCAACAAACTTTACAAAATCCATGAATGAGACAGATTTTTATAAGCGTTGTAAAGGGCTAGCACCTCAATGTTTGGTCAAGATTAATTATAATGAATGAAAAATCTTTGAGAACTGTGGAGTTTTAACTTGATTTTTTCTTTCATTTGCAAATTTTCAGGATTGGTGATAGATAATAGAGTACCTTGTTTGATTATATTGTTGATAATTAAATTTATTCTATATATATTTTAACATTTTAGGGTTAATTTCTGCTTAAACACTATGTCATCCTCATAATACACACTCAATAAATGTTTCTGAATAATACAGGTATGAATAAACATAATTCCTTCCTAGGCAGTTCATTTTATATTTTGAGAGTATGGAATCTTTTGTAGGTATAAAATATATTTAGTTGAAGTCTATCTTCTTGCAGTTCTCACTTATTGGACTAATGAGGAAATCAATGAATGTCATGTGACAAGAAGAGCCATATCATGGTGAGATGTGGAGGAATGGGTCATTAACAATTAAGAGAGTGATTCACATCATTTTTAGAATTACATTGAAAGAGAAATTAAAAAAAATATACATCATTATCTCCAGGTAATAACACATTAAATTCTTATGTGATTGGTCCTCTTATTGATAGTACTTACAAACTTTGGACACAACACACAGAAGAGTTACCAAAAATACCTTGAAAAGTGAGCAGGAGCAGGTCAACCTGGTTAGGAGTCTATGCTTTGAAAAGAAAAATTTTATGCAGTGAATTCTCATTTTTCTCTTCTAGCCTGAGGACAGACAGAGCTGTCATGGGGTGTAGGTCTGTGTAGGACACCAGAGAATAAATATGTCTTTCTGGTCTATGGAACAAGAAAACTGGAGGTGAAGAAACTAGAGTGACAAGACAACGGGGAGGTCGGGTGCGGTGGCTCACGCCTGTAATCCCAGGACTTTGGGATGCCAAGGCAGGCGGATCACCTGAGGTCAGGAGTTCGAGACCAGCCTGGTCAACATGGTGAAACCGCGTCTCTACTAAAAATATAAAGATCAGCCGGGCGTGGTAGCAGGTGCCTGTAATCCCAGCTACTCTGGAGTCTGAGGCAGGAGAATCTCTTGAATCAGGGAGGCGGATGTAGTAGTGATCGTAGATCACACTACTGCACTCCAGCCTGGGCAGCAAGAGTGAAACTCCACCACACACACACACACACACACACACACACACACACACAAACAAAAAACAGTGGTGAAATTTTAGAAGGGAAAGAGCCAAAAATAGGGTCCACAATTCTCTCTACCATATCTATGACTAATCTATGACCTATGTATGTGTGATGCAGACAAAAGAGGTCAGCTAAAGAGAAAGAATCTGAACTCAGATTTGAGCTGCCCCCTTTCCTATCCAAACAAAACAACTGACATTTATTTAAAGAAAATAAAATCTCAAATGCCTACATGTTTTAACGTCCATCATACAATCCAACATTATCCAACAAACAAGCAAGAAAATAGAAAATATTCTCAAAAGGAAAAAAAAAATCCTTAACAAAATAATGAAAATAATAAAGAAAGGAAGACAAGATGAAGGAAACATGAGGGTAGATGACAAGATGTTGTTACACATAAAGAAAATAAAAAGAGGAAATGAGTGAATATGAACTCAGAGACCTGTTAGATATCAGTCTAGAATACATGCACTTAGAGTTCTACGAATACAGAGAGAAAATGGGAAAAAGAAACAATATTTAAAGAAATAAGGGTGGATTTTCTTAAAATATGATATAACACATAAGTTTTAGAAATCCAAGAGGCTCAACAAACACCAAGAAAAATAAAACAAGGATATCCGTGCCAAGGTATATCATAGTCCAACTGTTTAAAGCCAAAGATGAGCAAATCTAAATTTAAAATGTAAACAAAAAAAAGAGAGAGAAAGAAAAGAAAGAAAGCGAGAAAGAAGAAAGAGAAAAAGAAAGAAGAAAGAAAGAAAGAAAGAAAGAAAGAAAGAAAGAAAGAAAGAAAGAAAGAAAGAAAGAAAGAAAGGAGGGAGGGAGGGAGGGAGGGAGGGAAGAAAGAAAGAAAGAAAGAAAGAAAGAAAGAAAGAAAGAAAGAAAGAAAGAAAGAAAGAAAGAAAGAAAGAAAGAAAGAAAGAAAGAAAGAAAGAAAGAAAGAGAGAGAAAGAAAGAGAAAGAAAGAGAAAGAAAGAAAAAGAAAGAAAGAAAGAAAGAAAGAAAGAAAGAAAGAAAGAAAGAAAGGAAGGAAGGAAGGAAGGAAGGAAGGAAGGAAGGAAGGAAGGAAGGAAGGAAGGAGGAAGGAAGGAAAGAAAGAAAGAAAGAAAAAGAAGAAAGAAAGAAAGAAAAAAAGAAAGAAAAAGAAAGAAAGAAAGAAAGAAAGAAAGAAAGAAAGAAAGAAAGAAAGAAAGAAAGAAAGAAAGAAAGAAAGAAAGAAAGAAAGAAAGGAAGGAAGGAAGGAAGGAAGGAGGAAGGAAGGAAAGAAAGAAAGAAAGAAAAAGAAGAAAGAAAGAAAGAAAGAAAGAAAAAGAAAGAAAGAAAGAAAGAAAGAAAGAAAGAAAGAAAGAAAGAAAGAAAGAAAGAAAGAAAGAAAGAGAAAGAAAGAAAGGCCATATATATAAAGGAACAAATATTTGATTAATAGCTACTTTCTCATAAGAAACTATGAAGGACAGTAGATAGTGAAATAACTCTAAAAGGTTGAAGGAAAAACAAAACCTACAAAAATTAAATTCAGAGAAAAATAAAAACCTAAGAGTTTGTTTTCGCCGAAACTTTACAGTAAGAAATGGCAAATGAAGGTGTTTTTGGTTGGAAAAAGTATGCCAAATAGACATATAGATCTTTAGAAATGAGTGAAGAGCACTGGAAATGTTAAAAACGTATAATGTGTGGCTGGGTACAGTGGCTCCCACCTGTAATCTTAACGCTTTGGAAGGCTGATGCAGGTGGAGGATTATTTGAGCCCAGGAGTTTGAGAACAGCCTGGGCAATATGAAACCCCATCTCCACAAAAAATACAAAAATTACCCTGGCATGGTGGCACACCTTTAGTCCCAGCTACTTAGGCGGCTGAGGTGGGAGGATTCTTGAGCCCAGTAGGCAGAGGTGGCAGTGAACTGAGATTGTGCCACTGCACTCTAGCCTGAGAGAGAGAATGAGACTCTGTCTCAACAACAACAAACCCACAACAATATAAGATGATACTATAGTTTATATGTTTGTAACCCCCAAACCTCAAGTTTAAATGTGATCCCCAGTGTTGTAGGTGGGACCTGTAGAGAGGTGTTTGGGTCATGGCAGTAGCTCCTTTGTGAACAGATGAATGCTCTCCCTAGGGGCAGAGGGAGTGAGTGACTTCTCATTTTATTAGTTTCCTTGAGAGTTAGTTGTTAAAAAGAACCTGGCGTGAATCGGGGAGGCGGAGCTTGCAGTGAGCCGAGATCGCGCCACTGCACTCCAGCCTTGGTTACGGTGCCAGACTCCGTCTCAAAAAAAGTAAATAAAATAAAATAATAATTTAAAAAAGAGCCTGGACCCTTCCCACTCTTTCTCTTGCTTTCTCTCCTACCGTGTAATCTCTGCACCTGCTGGCTTCCCTTCGCTTTTCACCATGAGTGGAAGCAGCCTGACGTTTTCACCATATGCCAGACTTTGAGCCAGCAGAACCAAAAGCCCAGTAAACCCCTTGTCTTTATAAAATTGCCCCACCTCAGGTATCCCTTTATAGCACACTAAATGGACTAAGACATATGGAGACTTTTTATAAACCAATTTTCTGATAATGTTGACAAGATACATGAAAATAAAATACATAGGAAACAGGTATTAAGAGAGTTAAGCAAGGAAACGGAAAACTTGAATAGCCTAACAGTGTAAAATGAATTGAATTTATAATTAAAAGCTTTTCCACAAGCAATATGGTTTTGCAAATGCTATTAAAGAAAGAAAAATACCAGTCCAATACATACTATTTCATAAAATAGAGGAGGAATAATTATTTTAAAATATATTTGATAAGTATTGCTCAGATTTCAGAACCACACTAATACATTATAAAAGAATACTACAGACCAATAACCCTTATAATATTAAAAGTAAAAATCATTAGAAAATATTATCACATCATAACCAAATAAATATAAAATACAAAGCACATCATGACCAAGTGGTATTTATCCCAAAATTTCAGGGCAAATTTAACATACCAAAATAAGGCATACAAAAATACTACATTAATAGGTTGCAAAATTATGCTACGTGATTTCAAGACTAATTCTCAGAAATTTGGTTATCAGCATAAAAACAGACATATAGATCAATGGAGCACATTAGAGAGTCCAGGAAAGAAAACTACACACTGGAATAACTTACTAATTTGTGACAAAGGTGACAAAGTCATTCAATGGAGGATAATACAGGGTTTCCAAAAATGTTACTGGAAAAACCAGATACTTCTATGGTAACTAAAATGAACCTCTACACTGACTTCATACAATACATAAAAGTTAACTCAAATGGATCATTTACTTTAGTGTAGGACTAAAAACAAAACAAAACTTCTAGAAAAAAATACTGGAGTATATCTTTGTGAAATTGGGTTAGGCAAAAATTTATTAAACAGAACACAAAAATACATACCATTAAGTTTAAAATTGATATTTTGGCCTTCGTTAAATTACCACATTTTTTTCTTTTTCTTTTTTTTTCTTTTTTTTTTTTTTTTTGATCTTGGAAAGATGCAGTTAAGAAAACCTCTGAATGGGTGAATATATTTTAAAATACATTTCTGTCAAAGATTTGTATCTATAATGTATAAAGAATACATACAGCTCTATAAAAAACAAACACTGAGCAAAAGATTTTAACAGATTTTCACAAAGAAAAATATATGTATGTACAATAAATACATCAGCAGATGTCTCAAAGCAGTAGTCATCAAGAAAATTCAAATTAAACCACATGGAGTTACCAGTACACACTTACTAGAACCAATAAAGCTAAAAGAATATTCAGCAGTGATATATTAATAGAAGTTAATTTAAGAGAAAGCTATACAAATTTTTAGGTTTTTTTGTTGTTGTTGTTGTTTGTTTTTTGTTTTTTGTTTTTTTTGAGACAGAGTCTGGCTCTGTCGCCCAGGCTGGAGTGCAGTGGCCGGATCTCAGCTCACTGCAAGCTCCGCCTCCCGGGTTTACGCCATTCTCCCGCCTTAGCCTCCCAAGTAGCTGGGACTACAGGCGCCTGCCACCTCCCCTGGCTAGTCTTTTTTTGTATTTTTTAATAGAGACGGGGTTTCACCGGGTTAGCCAGGATGGTCTGGATCTCCTGACCTCGTGATCCGCCCGTCTCGGCCTCCCAAAGTGCTGGGATTACAGGCTTGAGCCACCGCGCCTGGCCCAAATTTTTAGTTTTGATAAAAGCAGGTATCTATTCTAGATACACACCTGAGGGGACCTAAATCTCAAAGACAAAAGACCATACCTCAGCATTCAAGACGGTAAACCATTGCAGTTTTTATACCTCTCTTCCCATCAATTCACAATAACAGTTTGCACAGTGCAGGATTCAAAAAATAGTATTAGAGATGAACTGACTGGAGACTACATTTACACTGGTATTATAGTGGCCACGCTTTGATGTCTTTCAAATTTAGTGTCACAGACAACTACCTGGCTGTGTTTCTCCTGAAGCCACCTCTGAAATGGAACAGAGAAAGTTTGAAGTTAGTAAATACCTTCCTGTGTCTTTTTATTGTCATTTTTTTCTGTGTATTTCCATAACGTAGTATAGAAATATGTGTTAACGATGTTTTGCCAAGGTGACTTTGGGGTAGATGCGAGAAGGAAGGAAACATGTTGTATAATTAGATTCCCATCTCAATCTCCTTGCCAGGAAGATTATTTTCTAACAAGTTTCTGAATATCAGGAGTGGGTCTAGGTAGAATATATTTAGCGTAAGACTTCCAATACACTCATCTTTAAAGAGGATTAATTCCTAACATGTGAGATTAATGTTTTTAAAACATCAATAATACAATATGATAACATTTCGAAGGTAAAAATTAGGATATATATGTCAACATGAAGATAAAAATGTATTTGTGGCCAGACGTGACGTGATGCTTCATGCCTGTAATCTCAGCACTTTGGGAGGCCGAGTTCAAGACCAGCCTGGACAACATGAGAAAACCCCATCTCTACAAAAAATACACAAATTAGCTGGGTACACTGGTGCATGCCTATAGTCCCAGCTACTTGGGAGACTGAAGTAGGAGAATCACTTGAGTCCAGGAGGTTGAGGCTGCAGTGAGCTATGATCGTGCCACTGCACTCAAGCCTGGGCGAGAGTGAGACCCTGTTTCAAACAAACAAACAAACCAAAATATATTTTTGACAATTAACTAAATAAATACTGATAAACAGATTGTTGTTTTTCAGAGAGAAGCCTTTGTGAAAGAAAGTGTTTCTTTCAATTTAAATAAATGCCTTTAAATATTGCGGGAAATAATTCAGGAGAATGGTATTTGAAATTAATGCAAATGAAATAGCCTTTTGTGATCAATAGAGAAAGTGATCAGTGACTGTGATATAGTTCGGATGCTTTTTCACTCTAAATCTCATCTTGAAATTTTGCCCCAGTGTTGAAGGTGGAGCCTAGTGGGAGATGTTTGGATCATCAGTGTAGATCCCTCATGAATGACTTGGTGCCATGCCCTGTATATGATTATTACTCTATTAATTCACTTGAGAGCTGGCTCTTTGAAAGAATGTGGCATCTCTTCCCTCATTCTTTTGTTCTCTCTTTTACCATATGACATGCCAACTCCCCTTGGCTTCTGCCATGAGTAAAATCTTCCTGAGTCCCTCACCAGAAGCCAAACAAATGCCAGTGCCTTGCTTCGTGTCCAGCCTTCAGAACCAGAATTGTGAGCCAAATAAACCTCTTTAGACTCGAGTATTCCTCTATAGCTACCCAAAATTAACTAACACAGACCGTAATAAGAAATATAAAAATCGACCTATTTGCAACCCACTGCCAGACAACTTTCAAGGAAAAAAAAAAATAGTTCTGTTTTGCAGAAATCAAACCCAAGGCAAAGCCTCTCTGACTTAGTCAAATTTCTTAACATCTTTCTTGAACACAGAAAGTAATTTCTGTTTGCTCCAAACTCATTAAACATGGACTTTGAGATAAACTTTATCTTCTGCGAAGCACAGAAATTTTCTAGTGATTCATGTTAAATTATTTGGAAGCCAGGACCGTACATTTAGGTCTTCATCAGTTCCACAACAAACACCAAAGCTTCTTTGTGGTCAAGTCCTATGCATACAGCATAAATTATGCTCACTTGGTTTCTGTGGACTGAGAAGTTCATGAACTAATACACTCTACCGGATAACTGAAATTCTGACATATTGCTTCCAAATAAGGTGTAAACCAAAAATAAAATTCTAATCTTCCCAACCAATTAAATGGACCCCTCTCTTGGCCAAAAGAATCCAAAATTAACCTAAAAAAACATTTCAGGTCATGCAGGAGCAGGCAGTTAGACTTGCTTTATTATACTGACCTCCTTTTGCAGCTTAGACAAAAGTGGCTGACATTAACACTAAAACAGAGATCTTAAGCTTGAAAAAATAGAAACTTTGTAGCAATTAGAAACCAAATTCCAACTGACTCTGGCATAGGGTCACATAACAAATAGCAGACCCTGAGGGAAATAAAAGTATTTTATCCCAAATATATTTATTTGACATATTTTGAAATTCAAAATTGTTCTGCAAAGCTATTCTTGTGAGAAGAATTTGCATTCCGTAGAGAATCTCCTTATCTTACTAGGTCTTTTCCAGAGAGTTTGACACCTTTCAAGGTTTGAGAAGATACATTTTCACTGAAGCTTGCTACCTGAAGGCTTCATCTACATGATAAGAACTTTACATTTCACAATCCCTTCCCCTTATCATAACTCAAGCGTTTCTCTTTGCTGACTTCAACTCTTCAGGCAGAGCTCAACTCTTTCAATCAATTTCCAATTAGGAAATCTTGGAATCCACCTATGACCCGGAAGCCCTGAATTTGAGATATCCCACCTTTCCAGGCTGAACCAATATACACCTTCCATGTATTGATTTATGTCTTTGCCTGTAACTGCTGTCTTCCTAAAATGTGCAAAAGCAAGCTGTAACCCAGTCACCTTGGGCACATGTTCTCAGGACCTCTTGAGTCTGTGTCATGGAAAACGGTCCTTAACCTTGGCAAAATAAACTTGTAAACTGATTGAGACATGACTCAGATAGTTTTTGGTTTAAAAAGGGAAGAGACTTAAGGAAGTATCTTTCACCCTTATCCCAAAAAAGGTTTGAGGTACTTTTCTACTGCAAGCAACGTTTGCAACCACATAGAGCCTACAGCATCTGGGATCTGCTATAATTGGCCTTACCATCTCTCACAGAGGCAGAACTCAGACAATATGACCCCAAAACTTCCTCATCTGGTCACTTACATGAACACTTGACTCTATCAGCAAAGTTTTTCTTGTTTCTCCCCTTTAAGTCGCCACCATTAGTCATGAGGAGGATTCATCCTCACAATAATCTTGATTATATAAAAGTATGCAAGGAGAAATATAGTAAAATAAAGGATTGCACTTATGGAGAATTTTACAATTTCACCGTCAAAAATTAGAAGACAATGATGACTATATCTGCTTTGATCAGAAGTAAATAAATGTTTTGGATTGGCGCGATGTAATTTCTCATCTTAACTCAGAGAGCATTGGTTGAATTAAGTTAGCCAATGAAGGGTTGTGCTTTAAGTGAATCCGTCAATAGTCCCCTAGATAATGAAGATTTCTTTTGGCATAAAAGACAGACTCAGAATAAGGAAGAAAGTGTTTCTCTTGCTTTCTTTACTGTCCTCAAATTTGCCTATTTCTCACGTTATTCTATGGAAAAACACATTTTCTGAAGATGATGTGTGTTACTCTTTTTTAAGAAAAACAGTTCTTTCAATACTGCTTTATATTTAAATATCTTCTAGATTGTTCACAAATAGCTTGGGAACAGATGAAGGCAATTTTATATTTTCTTTCTTAAATATGTTGTGCTTGATAAGCTAAAGCGTGTGTGGAATGAGAATAGAGAGGGACCACATAACTTTTCTTCCAGTATCTCTTAGGTTGTGGCCTGCATGTAGAGGAAACAAACAAACAAACAGAATATGCAGCGAGGCTTATAATATCCCAGATAATCTAAAAGCCAAATTTGCTAATGGTGATTTATAATTCAGAAAATATGCTGGCAGAAAATGTAAAGCTGTCTGTAGATATAAGCCTAGTTGCTAGACTACCTTAAAAAGAGAAACTGGGAGAATTGAATATTGCATGAAGTAGCTGATGTAAACAAGGAAACAAAAACAAGCCTCTAGAACTTACAAATGCTTTTTCAGATACGGTTATACACAAAGAACTGTCTGAAAGACCTGTGACTTGATCAAATTTTAATAGGCATTCTGGGTGCCTTTGAATGTTCACAACACAATATGTATTAGCATTGTTTTTGAGGAAAATGCGATCGTTGAAAACTCTCTTTATTTTATATATATTATATATATGGTAAAAAAAAAAAGTCTTCACTATATGTTGTATAAACTTGAAGAAAAATAAGTATGTAAAGCAAAGCAGTGATTTCCATCAATAAATCATAAAATATAGGACACAGGAACAAAATAAATGTGAAAGTACAAGTCAAAGAAAAGAAACTAAATTCACTAGATTCTTCAGAATGTATTAGGATTTATACAAATCATTTCAATCATCAGACCTTTCATACAAGTGATTGTCAACGTGCATAGACTGTCTTCTTCAAGACCTGATTGACAAATTCAAGAAAAATTGGATTACTAAAAATCATTTCATTTTTTTAAATGCCATCATCTGTAAAGATAATGTTTTAAACTTAAGAGTTAGAAGTTATATTATTCAATGTTTATCAATGGGAAAAATTAATTGATGCTTTCAAATAAATTTGATTTATTTTAAAAATATGGCCTTAATATATGTAGCTCTTATTTTAAATGTATTCTACAAAAAGTATACATTTAAATATGCAATATCAATTTCCTTATATGGAACATGAATAATAGTTTGAATTTATTATTCTCTTTAAAATTGTTTCATGTCGAAGATTTAGTTAACAAATACGAATTTAAATAGTTATTTTGTCTAATGCACTTACTAGATACAAAGGGATATAGAAATGTAAGATATTATCTCTACAAAAACAAAAATTTATAATTTATTGGCATAGATAGATGAATAAGCCAAAAATAACTATTTGTTGCTCTAAGAACAAACAGAGAATGCAAAAAAAAAAAAAAATGCTGCAGGACACACAAGAGATGCACTTAATTAAAGCAGGAGGAATGTGGGGAATATGCAGAAAGCTATAATTGAGCTGAATTTTGGAGGACAGGTAGATATTATTGAAGAAAGCCTGGAGCTGATTTCGCTTGAGGATAATAGTACAGACAAAGACTAGGAGTTTCAAGGTGGCATTGTGCTGTATAGAAACTTCACATAATCTATTATTGTATTGTTGGAGTATTGTATGCTCAGCAAAGAGGAGACTTTGTAAAGATTGCACACATCAGACTGCAAAGAGTCTAGTGGGACTTGCTAAGTGACTGGAACATTATGACTTCAGAGGTTCTGGCAAGACATTGAAGAATAAGCAGAGGAGTGAAAACGTCAGTTTTGCATTCTCTAAAATCACTCCAGTAACTATTACAAGGTGGGATGCTGCAGAGTGAGAAAATATGAAGCAGAATGTTTGGCCTGGGCAGTACTGAGGTAAAAAAGATCAGTTAGCAGTATAGTGCAGTGTCCAGGTTAGATGTGATCACAGTCCAAATATGAGATGGACAGTAGAAATGGAAAAAAATGAGAAAAGGTAATAGGTATTTAGGAGCTAAAATTAAAGGTTTTTAACAGTAGTTTTTAACACCTGTACACTCAGCTATGGATTTTCCTTTAGAAATCTTCTGCAGTCCAGGTATAGGAACAGAATAGGAAGATGGCTGGATTGATCTAGGGTTAGAATTGTTTAAAGTGGTTAATAGAACAGAAACGGTAGCAAGCAATATGAAGGTACTAGTGAGATAATAAGTGACTTAATTGAAAGTAAATTTTATATTTGTATAGTATATCCACCTACCTATTGAAGGACATTTAGACGGTTTTTACTTCTTGGAAAGGAAAGCTATTTGGGTTGATGGAACAAGGCTACATCCTGATCATGATGGTGGTTACACCTAACTATGCCTGTATTAAAACTCATAGACCAGTAAATCAAAAAGAATGAATTTTAATGTATGTAATTTTTTTCAAAAATGCAGAGTAATTTGGTAAGAGAGCTATTGAGTAGGTAATTCATACGTGACATATAAACCTGAAGGTCAAGTTCTACACTAGCGACTATTCAATAATAAAACAAAAATTTCTAGCACTCAAACAGCTAGCTTTTCTGTTTTTATTTACTTGTATCTCACTGAAAATAAATGCAACTTTTGCATGTATGTGATATTGTTCATCTAGCTCCAATTAGTCCAGATCTTTAGTCTATCCACATCATTTTCTTATGTAGAACCTGCACCAGCATGTATATTGAGGACTTCCCCCTTAGAAATGCAAGCTTCTGAGATAGGAATCCTAGATTTTTAGTAGTTAGAATGCTTAGTCACAATCAATCTAAATATAAAAGTCTTCATGAGATAGAAGAAATATATATAGTCTTCTAAAGGAAATGCCAACTGAAGTTTTGTATATCTAGCTTAATTTTTTGGCTGGTTTACATTATAAAATTGGACATTTTAAAATTGGGAGTGAATAGTACTCATGACTCCATTAGTGATTTAAAAGTACATTTAATATTTTCATACGTTCAATTGGTCACTGTTAGTGTTACCGTCCTTTCCCTGTTCTACTGGATAAGATCTAGAACAGTGAAGCATGTAGCATTATACACTGCCTCTAGTCTGCAAAAGAATTTTGGTGTCTCCACTTCAAATATTTTTATCCAACTTTGCATTGATATGGGGCAAATAAACATTAGTAAGATACAAATTCTGACAACAAAAGACTTGTTTTGTAGGGAGAATATGACTAAACATCATTTCAGAAACACTTTCCTAGAATCATGCCAGTGGGAATGGCAGTCTGTAACTTCATTTTTAAGGAAAGTTAGCCAAAGATGCTATATACTGATTACATTAAACGTTCAAATCAAAGTGTATTTGTTTATGTGTATATTTACATCTCCATATTTTGAAATAAATTATTAGTTTTTCATATAGTTCAGTTAGTACTCAATTCCCTTTTCTCTTGGGCCTGTCATATCTCAGAAGACATCAGTGGGTAAATAACTAAGAGGAAAGGAAAAAGAGACCTAGCATGCCTCTTAGTTTTGAGTTTGTTGTGCCACATAGCTAATTGACTTAATATTGAGCCAGAGCCTCCAACTCAAATCATATTCAGAGGAGTAGATGGATGAGTGCAGATACATTATCAAGCATGACAGGTCAGTTTTCTCCAGCTCTTTTTCTTAATCATTTCATATGATTCTTTTTTCCCTTCAATTTTTATTAGTATAAAAAAAGGGGGAATTTGAAAAGAATATGACAGATGTTCGGAGGTTTCTCTAGACCTTTTGTTACTTTTTGTGAAAAAATAAAGGTGACATATTATGAAATAAATGTGGTTTTTGTATATTTGAACCCATGTTAATACATATTATATTGTTACTTATCAAATGCTAAACTTTCACTAGATTTTTAAAATATTAAAATTACATTTCAGCTTTTATATTTCATATCAGTACACAGAGATCATGGTGGAAAGAACATTTATTTATGGTGCATATTTTTTCTAGATAAACAAGGAACACTGAAGGGAATTTGAAAAAAAAAGTAAGGAACTGAAAATATTTCATAGGCTTTTGTCTTAATAGAAGGCTAAGGTGAAAAGACACCTATGGTTTAGCTCAACTTCTAGGAAGCTGTATCACCGCAGTTGTGAGATATGAAAACTTGGTCACAACATTCAGCTTAACAAATTTCTATTGGTCACAGTCAGATAATTTTTCACCAGTTAAAGACAGCCTAATGCAAGAATATTGAATTAATTTCCTATGGGTGTGCTGTAGCTATGAAAAACCTTTAAACTCCAAAGATTGTCAGCAAGAAAGGGAGCCAAAGAACACTAAACAATGTTCCTGTGCTCCTAAATCTCAGTACTACTTGGAAAATACCAGTAATCTTTTTAAACAAAGCAAATCTAAAAGGCTGTGAACAAAGTGGATTAGCAATGCATTCTCAAAGTGGATTCCAAAACACCAGAGCTGTAGCCAAATGACCTGGGGTTCCATTTTAAAAAAAACTTGGATCTCTGAACCCGGATAAACATGCATTTTTATGGATTTTGTTTTTTTAACCAAAATTTGCTTTCAGCCTTAAATCTAGGTAACAGGATGCTCCATGTCATTAAACTAAAACACCCTGGACACACATTACATTTTTAGAAAATGCTGTTGCCCAATTTAAAGCAGATTGGAAGCAGATTTCTTGTATCCTTCACCGCAGCTGCAAAGAAGCCAATTTGTAGAGCAAGTAAGGCAAACAGCTTAGATGATGTACCGGACTAATTTAAAATGACTTTACTTGAGAATCAAATTCTTCAGGAATGTCTATAATTAAATGTTACTATTTTGGGTAAAATGCCTAATAAATTAAAATTTTCCAATTCTGGTAGAAATATACATGGAACATCACACACCGGAGCCTATTATGGGGAGGGGAGAGTGGGGAGGGATGGCATTGGAGTTATACCTGATGTAAATGAGGAGTTGAATAAAATCATCATAAGAATTGAAAAAAAAAAAAGAAATATACATGGAGACTAGAACTAATGGATAAAATAATATACAAAATAGTTAAACTGGGGGCAGAAGGAATAATGACCAGCTATATTACAAGAATCTCTAGTGATGACAAGCAGTACTTTCCCAGGGCACCATGTTTATACAAGATCTAGACCAAGGCCTATTCAAAGCCAGAACATATAGAGGCTTATTTTAGGCCTGGTCATTGCCAGTGGACCCATCATGTCATTATTTCTAGCTATAACATTTATACATATAATGATATGTTCCAAAAGTATACAAAAACATTTAAATGTTTAAGCGGTCAATGTGATACTTCTTTAAAAAAAAACCAACAAACAAACACAGACACACACACATACACACACACACACACACACACACACACACACATCTGTATTTCAGAAAGCACACAAGAGTTAATATAATGATCAGAGGGAAAAATTCACTGTGTTATACTCTAAAGAATTTATAACCAAAACACTTTGGAATATATGGTTATAAAATTATAATTTTGATTATTTGAATCAGCCAAGGTATATTAATGTAAACTTAAATGTTAGAGTGAGGGTAGCTTGAATAACCAGCCTTATTTTCCAGTTGATTTTTATTTTACAAAGTGAAATAGACTCACTCATAGGTGGGAATTGAACAACGAGAACACTTGGACACAGGAAGGGGAACATCACACACCGGGGCCTGTCGTGGGGTGGGGGGATGGGGGAGGGATAACATTAGGAGATACACCTGATGTAAATGACGAGTTAATGGGTGCAGCACACCAATACAGCACATGTATACATCTGTAACAAACCTGCACGTTCTGCACATGTACCCCAGATCTTAAAGTATAATAAAAAATAAAAATAATAATAAAAATAAATAAATAAATAAAAATGAATGAAATAAAATGGAAAAAGAACAAGAAAACTTTAAAAATGTTATATTTTACTTACAATCAAATATAAGTTCATTGTTGCAAAAAATCACCAATATAATATAAATAAGTTTTCTTTGATGTAATATGCACTCACATATGTAGGTCTTGTTTTGCAACTCTTCATACCTCACTTCACAGAATATATTTTCAATTAATTTTAGGATTCGTGATAAAGCCTTGTAAATAATTGTTACAATATGTATCCATACTGCAGACAAATAAAGAAACTTTAGTGAAGACCTTGTGGTTTCAAACTGAAATAATAAACTCTTCTTTTTAGGAAATATCATCTGTCAAAGGGACAATACCTAGGGTTGTACATAGTCCCCACGTGTATGTGTCCAGAAATGGTATAACAATTCCTATGCAGGCTATGAAATTAGGTTAGCCTATGTTTAAATCTTAGATCCTTTATTTATAGCATGTGTGATGTGAGACCATTGAATTAACTTTTGTAAGCCTCAGTATTCTCATTTGTAAAGTTTAAATGATAATAGTATTACCTACCGTGTGTGTGTGTGTCTTTGTTGTGCATTGTTACAGTGCATGCACTGTACTTTATATAATGATTTTATAGAAATTGTAGAAGAGCCACTCTCTCCTCTCTTTCTCTTCTCTTCCTCCTCCTCTTCCTCCCCCTCCTCTTCCTCTACATCTACATACATACATACACACACACACACACTGGGGGCTATCATTGCTATTTACTTTGTAGTGGGTTATAAGAATAGACAACTGTGCCTTTTATGAGAAAAAAAAATAAATAAATGTGAAGTGTCTGTGTGTGTGTGTGTGTGTCTGTGTGCGTGTGTGTGTGTGTGTGTGTTAGAGAGAGAGAGAGAGGTATTTTTCATATTCATATACTTCTTTTGGGTATTTTTCTCCAATTCATGAAACTAATCCTTGGTTTCACCTTGAATGATCTGAGAAATCACTGAAGAGATTTTGACACTAATTGTTTAACTTGTAACAATATACAGTGCAAGTAATTTATACTCTGTCACTTTATAAATAATTCTCATAAAGTGGTTTTTAAGATAATCTACACCAGAAGTGATTTTAAGATAATCACTTCTATTAAGGCATAGAACAAAGAAACATATCAGAAAATATTGTGGATATGGCAGTTTTATCCTATTGTATTGATCACCTAGTCAGCTAGATGGATACTGAAATATTAAACAATTCGTAAAAGCATGGATTTACAAGTTTCTTTTAGAAAGTATAGAAGACCCTTAATAACAGTCCAAAATTTTAAAACTTACTTGCTAAACTGAAAACAAAAGTATAATGTAGACTTTTTTGATTCAGAATTGCCTAAGTAAGGTAATCAACTTGAGTGAAAACTACTAAACTGTTTCCTATAAATTTCCAAGTGATATTTTCCCATTTTATGTAGAACAGTCTGGTTCAGTGAAGGATTAATAGAGGATAATGACCTAGATAACTTTTGAAACTAATATGCTAAAGTAGAGATGGTCTTCTGCTACTGATAACATTTTAACTATGATATACAGATAAATGAACTTTTAGTGTTTAAGGTAAATAAAAGATATAGGAAACTAGAGTATTATTTTGTGACAACGAGATGAACTATGCATTCATTTAATATGGAATCACAAAACCATGAGTGGGGGCCAACGTCATTTAACATCATGTATTGAGAAATTTATTGAAAAAATATTCTGGTTTATTTTTGGAATACAATATTTGTAACCCAGTTAATTGTCTTCAAGACATTTGGTATTCTGAGGCCACATTTTTTTAAACCACATATGTAATGGAATAAATTAATCGTATGCTTCAGTTTATGACAACTTATTATGACAACTTATTGCTAAGAGACTATACAAGAACCTTTTCTTTCCACACATTTATTTCTTCATTCATTCACTTGCATACCTACACTCCACTTTCACAGCCTTTCCTTCCTATGGTTTTCTACAAATTTGATATGGAACTTTTTATTTGTATGTAGTTTATGAAACATTTTTTTGCCTTGTGTTGTTCAACTCTCTTTGTTCTAAACTTTTCTTTTCAAATCACCATAGGCCAGCATGATCATTACAGTGTTTAACAAAACAAAACAAAATAAAACAAATAATATTTAGGTTCAGAAGCACCCTTAATTTCCTTCCTTCACATATACACATCTTTGTTCTCTTTATCTTAATCTTAAATCCCAATATCCTTCAGATCCCCCCCTTTTTTCAATTAGCTTTTAATTCTTCAGTCGTTTCACTGCCTTTATACTGCCTTGAGTTCCTGATTACCTCAGTGGCTGTAACTCATGTGTGGTACACTGTAGATCAAATAATCCTAGGAGTGCTCATCCTTTCTGCATGCTATAAAATGAATTTTACATAGAAAACTTTATATTATTTGACTCTAAGTCAACCACAAAACAATCTTCAGATGCCTCTGTTTGACTCTATTCTTTTTCTATATTTTCATTGAAATTGAACATAATGCAGCTTTTCTCTGTATTAAATATGAGTTTTGGGTTGTCTTGGGGACTTACTCACCATGTACAACACGGGTTCTGTGACCAAATGATTTCTAAATTTCAAACAAGCCAATGAGCATTGGGAATGCAACTTGTTGATAAACTTGAGACTGTATTTATTCAATACAATTCACGCTGTTGCAAAAATTTTTCCAAGCCCACAGGTGCACTTTGTTTTATTATAAATATATCATCTGATGTGTCACTAAGAGACACATTTTGCTTAGTATTTAAACGATAACAAAAACGGAAGAAACTAACCTCCTAAATTGCATTCCACTGAGTGATGTGTATGGTGGCATATACATCAGTATTCAATAAAATTTCAATTACACATACACTGAAGGGCCCAGTGTTTGATGGATAAATCTTGTGCAAAAACCAGGAACATTATTTTAAACAGTAAGATGAAGTCTTCTGTCATATTGGTAGTTTGGGAATAAGTGATTCATACTGTTGCTAGGGAGCCTCCATTTCAAACCATATTTCAGACAATAATTAAGCCTCAGAGCACCTTGGGACCTAGTCCCTAAATTCCATGCAAGAGACAAATAAAAACAAAAAAATTAAGCAACTTTGTAATGCCATAATAAGAGACAGGATTATTACAATTATCAAAAGAAGCCTAACTAAAATCTGCCTCAAATGTTAGACTGGCATCATTGTGCCAATTGCCTGGAGTTATTAACATCATAGTGAGAAACACAAATGCTTAAAAGTCACTGGAATCTGGGAACAGTAATAGAAATTTGGATCGACACTGTGTAGCATCAAGAACCAAAAAGTTAGGAACGATAGTCTTTCCTGTGCTCTTAAGCAGGTACCCTCCTCCTGTCTGCCATTTTCTTTCTGTGGCTGAGGAGCTGCCAATTAAGAAATAAAATACGTTGCTAGTCATATAGTGACACAGGAAGAGTTGACAGTTTAAGTATTCAAGAGGTATTCTGTGAGCACCCTGGTGCACTTTAACTAGGAGCTGAGGTATGATCAGATGCTAGCCACTTTTTATTGTTGTTATTATTATTATACTTTAAGTTATAGGGTACATGTGCACAACGTGCAGGTTTGTTACATTGGTATACATGTGCCAGATTGGTTTGCTGTACCCATCAACTCATCATTTACATTAGGTATTTCTCCTAACAATATCCCTCCCCTAGTCCCCCACCTCCTAACAGGCCCCTGTGTGTGATGTTTCCCTCCCTGTGTCCATGTGTTCTCATTGTTCAACTCCCACTTATGAGTGAGAACATGCGGTGTTTGGTTTTCTGTCTTTGTGATATTTTGCTGAGAATGATGGTTTCCAGCTTCATCCATGTCCCTGCAAAGGACATGAACTCACCCACTTTTTATGGCTGCATAGTATTCCATGGTGTATATGTGCCACATTTTCTTTATCCAGTCTATCATCGATGGGCATTTGGGTTGGTTCCAAGTCTTTGGTATTGTGAATATTGCTGCAATAAACATATGTGTGCATGTGTCTTTACAGTAGCATGATTTATAATAATTTGGGTATATACCCAGTAATGGGATGGCTGGGTCTAATGGTATTTCTAGTTCTAGATCCTTGAGGAATCGCCACACTGTCTTCCACAATGGTTGAACTAATTTACACTCCCACCAACAGTGTAAAAGTGTTCCTATTTCTCCACATCCTCTCCAGCATCTGTTGTTTCCTGACTTTTTAATGATCACCATTATAACTGGCATTAGATGGTATCTCATTGTGGTTTTAGTTTGCATTTCTCTAATGAACAGTGATGATGAACATTTTTTCATGTCTGTTGGCTGCATAAATGTCTTCTTTTGAGAAGGCTCTGTTCATATCCTTTGCCCACTTTTTGAGGGATTGTTTGTTTTTGTTATGGTAAATTTGTTTAATTTTTTTGTAGATTCTGGATATTAGCCCTTTGTCAGATAGATAGATTGCAAAAATTTTCTCCCATTCTGTAGGTTGCCTCTTCACTCTGATGATAATTTCTTTTGCTGTGCAGAAGCTCTTTAGTTTACTTAGATCCCATTTTTCTATTTTGACTTTTGTTGCCATTGCTTTTGGTGTTTTAGTCATGAAGTCTTTGCCCATGCCTATGTCCTGAATTGTATTGCCTAGGTTTTCTTCTGAGGTTTTTATGGTTTTAGGTCTTACATTTAAGTCTTTAATACATGTTGAGTTAATTTTTTGTGTAAAGTGTAAAGAAGGTGTCCAGTTTCAAGCTTTCGACATACGGCTAGCCAGTTTTCCCAGCACCATTTATTAAATAGGGAATCCTTTCCCCATTTCTTGTTTTTGTCAGATTTGTCAAAGATCAGATGGTTGTAGTTGTGTGGTGTTATTACTGAGGCTTCTGTTCTGTTCCATTGGTCTATATATCTGTTTTGGCACCAGTACCATGCTGTTTTGGTTACTGTAGCCTTGTAGTATAGTTTGAAGTCAGGTAGCATGATGCCTCCAACTTTGTTCCTTTTGCTTAGGATTGTCTTGGTTATGCGTGCTCTTTTTTGGTTCCATATGAAATTTAAAGTAGTTTTTTCCAATTCTGTGAAGAAAGTCAGTGGTAGCTTGATGGGGATAGCATTTAATCTATAAATTACCTTGGGCAGTATGGTCATTTTCATGATATTGATTCTTCCTATCCATGAGCATGGGATGTTCTTCCATTTGTTTGTGTCCTCTTTTGTTTCATTGATCAGTGGTTTGTAGTTCTCCTTGAAGAGGTCCTTCACATCCCTCATAAGTTGTATTCCTAAGTATTTTATTCTCTTTGTAGCAATTGCAAATGGGAGTTCACTCATGATTTGGCTCTCTTTTTGTCTGATCTTGATGTATAGGAATGCTTGTGATTTTTGTACATTGATTTTGTATCCTGAGACTTTGCTGAAGTTGCTTATCAGCTTAAGGAGATTTGGGGCTGAGATGATGGGGTTTTCTAAATATACAATCATGTCATCTGCAAACAGAGACCATTTGAATTTCTCTTTTCCTAATTGAATAACCTTTGTTTCTCTCTCTTGCCTGATTGCCCTGGCCAGAGCTTCCAATATTATGTTGAATAGAAGTGGTGAGAGAGGTTATCCTTGTCTTGTGCCAGTTTTCAAGGGGAATGCTTCCAGATTTTGCCCATTCAGTATGATATTAGCTGTGGTTTGTCATAAATAGCTCTTATTATTTTGAGATATGTTCCATCAATACCTAGTTTATTGAGAGTTTTTAGCATGAAGGGGTGTTGAATTTTGCAAAGACCTTTTCTGCATCTATTGAGATAATCACGTGGTTTTTGTCATTGGTTCTGTTTATATGATGGATTATGTTTACTGATTTGCATATGTTGAACCAGCCTTGCATTCCAGGAATGAAGCCAACTTGATGGTGATGGATAAGCTTTTTGATGTGCTGCTGGATTTGGTTCACCAGTATTTTATTGAAGATTTTCACATAGCCACTTTTAAAAGCAAAACTTGTTCATTTTCTGCCTCCTGGCAAACATCCTGTTCAGTATGGAAAGCTGCCACATACTGAGTATTAGAGAGGCACCTCAAAATGCTGCATCTCCATGAAGAAAATGTGCAAGATACATTTCTGCATATGAACTACAAAATGAGTTCCTTATTTGCATGCATATCAGAGACAATAGATGTTATCCTAAGCAAAGACATTTATTATGCTTGTTCTAAATAAAGTACTTAAGAACAAACAAAATGCTAAATTATTATGCTTTCTTGAATAACTCAATGATTTTAAGTGTTATCTTAGATTGTGTTAATCACAGTCTTGTCAAGAGACAAATGGCATACTCAAAAGGGGTTATTGAAATGAATTTGATAAAAGGATTATTTACAGGTATAGGTAGGATTAAGGGGAAGCAGTAAGGCATAATAAAATCCCCCAGGGCTGACCACAACAGGAAGTTTTTACCACCCTTAGGACTGAAAAGACAAAGAGAGGATGTGGTTATAGCGACCTTAGGGCAGCTGAAACTGTAACTATAAGAGAGGGCTGCCTGAAAGGGTCTATGGCCTTGGGTAGAAGCATGCAGCCATTGTCAACCCATGGCTTTCAAGGAGTGAGATAAGGGAATAAATAATCCAATTTTTTCTTTCCATCTTTTCAAATTCTTCTGACTGTGCTTCATATTGGCCACTAAAAACTAGAGGGAATGGTAGTCAGGTCACTGTAGTTGATAAAGATAAATAAGGTTCAAAAAGGGAGGAGAGGGGAGTAGAGTGTATCTGGGAGAAGCAAGCAGAAAACATTAAGCACAGTCTATCCCCTTTGACCCTCGGCTTCTACTCTTGTCCTTTATCTGGATGAAAAAAATGTATTCCAACCACAGGGGGTCCAAACATTTCAATTCAGTCACATTCCCACCTGATATCTAAAACACTGTAGCCCTTTGTACAGGATGGAGGAGAGGGATAATTGATATAATGTATAGCTGATACCATTTCTGTTTCTGTAGCTGGTCACAACGTCTAAACTGATAATAACAGCTTTATTTTTCTATGACCTCTTACACTTTCCCTTTGCCTTCTCCCAGCATCTTGGCTAGATAGTTTTTTTGTGTGTGTGCGTGACCTGGTAGAGTAATAATAACTTTCATTTTCATAATATTTGAACCCTTGATGGTCCTGCTTTTTTAATTGTCAGTTTTCTGTTAACAAAGACTATTGCACTAAAAGGTGCCCCTGAATTCTCTGGGTTCCAGATAGAATTTTCCTTGCTTCCACTTCTTAGAATCAACCTGATTTCCCTTTGGTGACCAGAATTAATTACTCCGGACAGTACAATGACCCTCTTTTCTTGCTGCAGGTTCGGCATCATGAATATGACCAAGAAGAAGTCTCAGCTTCCATCTTATGAGAACCATGACTATTTCTTACCCTTGAATGAGGGTGTGCTACCCTTGAGTACTGAGATCTTTAAACACGTAAGATCAAAGGCATCAAAAATGAGAAACAAACATTCTTGTAGGGAGATATTAGGTATAAAAATGAGAGTAGTGCACCTACTTACATCCCTTAAATCCTAGACCCATACATTTGGTTTATGGGGAAGATTGCATTATATTTTGGCTACCATTTGAAGAATACAACATATTCTGTATGACAACATCTCAATATTGCAAGATCCTATCATAAAAATTGTTTCTGGATAGTGGAATAGTGGGGGAATAAAGCCACTAAATTGTTTCTGTACCCATCGTCTTATTTCCTTCTGTGCAAAATAATTCCCTTGTTTATAGATGATGTTGTATGAGGTACATAAAGCATTCTGTCCATGTAAGTATGGTGGCAATGCCCAGGGAAAGCAAAAAGCAAATCCAAATCCGGATGATAAGTGTATTCTTGTGAGGACAAATTGCTTTCACTTCCATAATGGAACAACAACAACAACAACAACAAAAATCTATATGATCAATCCACCAAAAGGTAGCTAGCATGTTGCCCCAGCATGCTGTACCAAAATGATATATCAAAATTTGGCCTCTATTAATGAAAGGCAAAGCACTTAGCAGTTACAGTAACAAGATCAGTCTTAGTGAAGGGAAAATCTTGCTGAAGAAAATACACATAGTCTTCATACTTGTCATCATGGCCACTTTGTCTATGAGTCCATTAAGAATCACCGTAAAGTAAAAAGAGGCCAAACAATATCCAGATAATGTGTCTTTATGTTTAATATAACAGCTTTGGCTGTTTTCTAGGGGAGCACAAATTTACATGGGAAGTGAACATCCTCATACTGAGTGCCCATTTTTGAGAGGTTCATTCACATGCCTTTTCCCAAATTCTCTTCACCAATTTTCCAACAGTATTTTATCTAGGTCCCTATTTAGCCAGGTTAATCATTAGTCTCCATTTTTTAATCATCATAGATTCACGCTCAGGTTATCTCTCATTTTGCATATATTGAACATCTGGGTATAGTACTTGAAATTCTGCCCACCAGTGGAATTTCCCTTTACCTCAGCTTTCTGGGGTATCCATGACTGAGCTTCTAAGTGGCCATCCATTTTTGGTTGGGAGCAGCACACACTGAAGATGCTAATATAAAGCAGGCTCACCCATTTTTTTCTCCTTCAATAACTGGCTATAGCGTGTAGGTTAAAGGAAAGGGAAGAAATAAATAGAAATAGATTATCAAGCAAGTCTGAACTGCTAGCTTAGCAATTTACTTGTGACTTCCAGGCCTGCTGAAGCTTTGTCTTGTATATACAAGTCCAATTAAAGGTGAAAAGCTGCTGTACACATCCAATTTTATGGATCAGATATCACCTAGTTCATAAATAGCAGTCTGGGATTGCATAGTTACTTGGAAATCTCACAGGTGTTCAAGCTCTTTCAGAAAATACTAAGTCAGGAGCTGATTTTCAAATGGAAATAGCTACTAATAAAAAGGCACATTTTTGGGCGAGGTGCTCAGGGCAATGGCAGCAGCGGTGCAGATTGCACCCTGTAGTACCCGGGGCATCCTGGAGCCGGCGGGGGGTACCACCCAGTCGAGTATGGAGGGACTCCCAGAGGGCCCGCATTTCCCAGACAAATTCAGGATCTGCTGTTTGGTTACTTTGCAGCTGTAGCTGGACAGGATGGGCAAATAGATGCTGATGAATTGCAGAGATGTCTGACACAGTCTGACATTGCTGGAGGATACAAACCTTTTAACCTTGAAAAGAAAAGGCAAACCAGACCAATTTTAAATTTAAGAAACAGAAACATTTTTCAAGAGAGCTTAACAGATAAAAAATGAAATTAGTCTATTTTCTACTTGCCAACAGAGTATCTTATTTTAGGATGCAGTGTGAGAGTTACCATTCAACTGAACAATTTGCAGTCAACCAATGAAAATAAAACATTTCTCTAAGAAAAAAAAAAAAAGCATATTTTTTCTGAAGCCCTAGGGATCTAAGCTTATTGTTTTTCTTATCTGGTGTTGTCAGAGATTCTATATATCATCTCTATATATGATAGACACATTCCTAGTTTCAGTTGCCTATAAGTGAATATTAAGTGTTTTGTTCTCTGTAGATCTTGACTCTATTCTCTGGGGCATCATTTTTTGCCCACTCGAATTGGGTACTTTAGAAAAAGTGAACCACACTGGTAGTTGAATAGCTTTTACATCTACTATGCTGCAGTTATAAGCAATGAATTAGATGTATACATTGCAACGTGAATGGCATTTAAAGGCATAGTATGAACTAACAAAAAGTAATACACAGAAGAAACTCTATAATATAATCCAATGTTCATAAATTCAAAATATGTTCATACAAAATTGATATCCATTTGAAAGCTCACATACAAAAAATATTACAAAATTAACACATTAGAGTGGTTACTATGCAAGGCAGAATAAACATGAATATCAATGTTAAAATGAAATGAATGAATGAATGAAACAAGAGACAGATCTTGCCTAGACCAATGAAAAATGTGCCTAACATTGAAGTATGTGATCAATTAAAGCCTATGGATCTTGAGTGAGGTTTTTTTTTTTCTAAAATTTTTATTGGCACTAGTGCAATTTAAATGAATAAAAACCGTAAGTGATTCTTTGAAGAATTTTCAATACACAATCAAATGTAAATTTATAATAAGCACAAAAATGTCTTATCTATGAAGAGATCCAACAAAAGCATAAGATTTATTTAATCTTCTTGGTTGATAATAATCTTTTTTGCTAAATATGAGTATTACTTAAAGGATCAGGAAAGTTTAATTGTGATTTTATTAATTTCTGTGCACTTGTACCTTGCCCGGCATTGCTAATATTCATTTCCAGGTGGTAACCCAGTGTCTTCCATTAAGGGATAATAGCATGTAGTTTTTACTCAGACAACATATTTGCTAAGTAACATTCTATCCAACCTTGGTTTGTTTCTTTCTGAGAATCCTCCTCAAAAAATGATAACGAAACTTTTAGAAATATCGTGGAGATTACTGCTTAAGTGCTGCCATGTAAGTAATGAGAAGAAATATTCTAATGTTTAAAAATCCAGTAACTCTTTTTACCACTTGAATAAATTTGACGTTGAAACTATTTAAGGTTATTTCTAATTTATCCATATTGATTAAAGATAACTTTTTCATAAAATGGGCTCTCACTACTAATTTGCCAATAAATCAAGATCCTCACTCTTTATTAATTTTTTAAACCTGGTAGAATTATGATTTTCAAGGGGACAAGCTGAATATGTTCCACTCCTTGAATAGACAGCTATGACAGTTGGATTGCTAAGTGGTATTTGGGTTTGTAATCAAACATCACAATTTCATTTATGCGGTCTGTGGGAACGAAGAAAAAATTTTTTAGAGCAACATGTATTTCCTTCTAAATATAACGTATCTTATCCTAATAAATTATAAATTATAATTATAAATAAATGTAATAAACTATAATGTATTTTAATAATTATAAAACTTGACGTTTATACATTATTGATACATTCATATGCAATATGAGGTCATTGAATATTCATATGCAATATAAGGTCATTTAGAAATCACTGATAATTTTATCTTATTTCAAACATGACCAACAGTCACATAGAAAGTTTAAATAATTTAATCCTGAGTGTGTAACATATATTTTAGCCATTGAAATATTTTAAGGTATTTAAAACTTTATTCACAACATTTATAAAGTATCAACTTTTCAAACTCAATGAAGTACACAGAAAGGCCTTTCAAAAAAGATAGACACAATAACAAGACAAAAAATACTACCTTGCTGCTTTCACTCCATAAAATATATTTGAAAGTTTCCAATACTAGTGCAATAAATTAAAAGTGGTTATACTCCTCCCATAAGGAGGTGGGGTTTATGTCCCTTTTCCTTGAATGTGGGTGAATTCTAAAACTGATCTGACAATAATACATGGTAGAAATGATGCTGGGCCAGTAACTAGGTTCAAGTCTTAAGATACTGTCAGATTTCATTTTCCGTATCTGGTATTCTCTCTGGGAGACCTGAACCATCAAGTAAAATATATGACTATCCAATACCTCCATACTGTACAGGTCACATATAGGCATAATGATCAACAGCTGCAGCTGAGCGTTGCCTTTCAACCATCTCTGCCAAAATATCAGGCATGTGAGTGAAGCTATATTGGACATTCGATAGCAACCCATCTGTCAGTTAAATACCAACTTATTTTCGCTAGAATTCCTGACAAAGACACTTTTCTAGACCAAACTCTAGTCAGAATCCTTTAAGGTCTCTCTTCGACTAGGCCTTACTCAAGCTTGACATATAAAAAAAACAGACACTTTCAGTACAGGTGATTTTGCCCACACACTAAGAGAGCTGAAGAAATGCTAGCATAGCTTCTGAGAGCTCAAAGCTGCCAAATAATTTACTATTTGGCCCAACCAACACCTAAAGACAGGGCCCCTGTCTCCGATTCTCCATGGAAGGGTAAGAGCCTAACTTTGATAAATGCCAGTTAGCAAACCAAAATGGGTTTTACATTAACCAATCCCTTTGTCATGATTTTCTGTAAATATCCATTTTCTGGACTTTTTTCAACCACTGTTCCCCTCCTTATTCCCTTGTTGTCCCTTTATAGCACCCAGCCACCTCTGCACAAATCAATTTTGAATTAAGTTCACATTATAATATATCCCTTATTGAAACAGTTATTACTGATTAAAATCCGTTCCTACCACATGAACTAGAGTATCCAGCATTGTTTGTTTTTGACATTTCTTACGCCCCTCAAAAATGTGAGATATAACAAAATGACTATTGTTTTAAAGTGCATTTGAGTTTTGGGTTATTTTTCTATGCACTAATATACAAATATAATAACTGGAAAAGGCCCTTTCTGAATAAAAGTACTATTTACGTTTTCTAAATACATATTGTCTACCCAGAACTAGGTTATACTCTGGAATGGTGCTATTAGTAAATGAATCTAAGTTTTACCTTTTAAGAGATAGTAGCCAAGATAGGCACAGATATACAATGTAAATAAAATCCAGCTAGAGTAGGAAAGAGTACATTATAGTTATCAAAATCATGGAGTTTAGAGTTAGATGAACATGACCAAATATTCTAGCTCTATTATTTACTGGTTAGGAGTGTTTGGAAAAGACTTTTAAATCACTCTGGCCCTTAGTTTTGTCATTACTGTATCAGGAATTATAATCCTGTGTATTTATATGGTTCCTGTTAGGATGAAGTGAATTAAAAATAGGATGGCAGGCCGGGCGCGGTGGCTCAAGCCTGTAATCCCAGCACTTTGGGAGGCCGAGACGGGCGGATCACTAGGTCAGGAGATCGAGACCATCCTGGCTAACATGGTGAAACCCCGTCTCTACTAAAAAATACAAAAAACTACCCGGGCGAGGTGGCGGGCGCCTGTAGTCCCAGCTACTCAGGAGGCTGAGACAGGAGAATGGCCCGAACCCGGGAGGCGGAGCTTGCAGTGAGCTGAGATCCGGCCACTGCACTCCAGCCTGGGCGACAGAGCGAGACTCCGTCTCAAAAAAAAAAAAAAAAAAAAAATAGGATGGCAGAGTAGGAGTGTAGAAAATATCTTCATCCTTGATTATTTCAATAAGCCATAAACCTTCCTGGGTTGAATCACTCTGCACCTCTTGTATTTGTTTAAACCAGCATTTGTCAGACATATTATTTGTTGCAACTAATTGAAATTCTACCAATACAGAAGGCTGAGTGGAAAAAGGAATCCGGTCTAGGCATCGAAGGATAGATAGGATGTGCTATTTCCAGAAATAGGTAGAAATGTATGGCCTCGACAGGGAATAGCATTGAAAAACATGAAAGAAGTAAGTAAGTCGTTAACAGTCATAAAAATAAGAAAACACTACTGAAAGATAGTAACAGCAAGCTAAAAACCTTGATTAAATAAAATCCAAGAAAACAAGTTTGTATTAATTTAATTTTAAAATTATTTTAACTAAATTTTCTTTAAATCAATGAATTGTGAATTAAAGGTAAAGTAGAATATCAAAATTATTACTAAAGTTTTATTTCAAAAATGGAAGACAATATTCCGTTTCTCCAAAGTTACAATCTGTCAGTGGAAATGGATTTATTTGCTACAGAAGGAAAAAAAATAATAATTTTCCTTGAAGTTTCAAAAATACAACAAAAGGAAACAGAACGAATTGTATAAATCTCTGCCTATTTTCAACGTAAAAGTAAGGCATTACATACAAGGTGACAGTCCTCTTTTACCTGTTTTTTCTAGCAAGTAAGTACACAAACAAAAACACATTCTTCTTTAGAAGATGAAGAGTATTATATCATATTTTAATGAACAAATGATCTTTAATGTTTTACTATTTAATATGCTAGAACTCTGAACTCTAAAGCTCATAGCATTTTTATGACAAGTAGTTTAGGACTGGATTTTTGAAGCTATCCGTGTATCCAAGTCTTGTTATTAAGTTAAAACTAAAAACAACCATATACTGTGAATAAATATTTAACCTCCAAAATGTTTATATTATTTTCAGAATGATGGTCACCTTTCAAACTTTTCATAAACTAGGTTTAATCTAGAAACTGATCTCTTGCAAAAATAGTCTCACTTAGCCAACTCGAAAAACAACTTATAATGCATAGTCCAGGGATGTGACAGAAGTTTTGTGCTTATGCACATATATACCTGCTTTATAAATAGATATACTAAAATTGTGAATCAACTACAACTGAAACACAATTCCAGAGAAAGAGGAAACAATCTGCTTTTGAAAATGCAACAAATATACACATGATATGACATTTAATCCAAGATTCAAGGAGCAATTTTGAATGAAACCGCCTTTGCAAAAATTATAACTGAGAAAACCATTACAGCGAAAGACATCCTATCTAATCAACTCCATCTTATTTGCTCCTAACCTCCAAACTGTCTGTGTTTATTACTGGGTGTAGGCTGAACCAACTTTGGGGGGAACTTAATGTATAGTTTAACTTTGAAACAAAAATGATAACAGCCCTTTCTCAAAACAAATCCCTTTCCTGTCTGGAGATTGGACTGCCTTTGCAGGCCTAACAATTTAGCTACAAGATTAGAAATTATGATTTAGAAGTCATGCAGCTGGAGGCTACAAGATTCTGAACCTTCCCAAATTGCTCCTGGGAATAATATCACTATTGTAAATCCTAATATCAGTATTTGAGATATTTTGAAGACCTTGTACTCCATGGATTAGCTGGAACCACCCTGATGAATAAACTGGCTCATCTGGTCTTGCGGCCCCCACCCAGGAACTGACTCAGCACAAGAGTATCACTTGGACTCCCTATAATCTCATCTCTGACCCAGCCAATCAGCACTCCCCACTTTCCAACCCACTACCCACCAAATTATCCTTATAAACCCCATCCTGAGTTTTTCGGGAGACTGATAGGGGTAATAATAAAATTTTGGTCTCCTGTATAGCCAGTTCTACATGAATTAAACTCTTTCTCTATTGCAATTCCCATCTTGATAAATTGGCTCTGTCTAGGCAGCAGGCAAGGAGAACCCATTGGATGACTACATGAATAATGCAAGATAGAGCCAAATGTAAGGTCATTACCAACAAAGTAACAGGAGTGCTCATTTTGCTGATAACTAATTACATTATTATTTTTCTTTGTAAAGGATATTTTAGGTGGTAATTTATTTCATATGTGGTATACATTACTTTTTAGAAGTCAATTTGAATGTAGAAACTCCATTAAAATAAAATGTACAGAAAGACTAGGTGATGTCAGCAAGGTGGTCAAATAGGAAGCTCCAGACCCTCTAACTCATGTAGATACTGACTCAAAGGCAGTATATGAAACAATTACCTTTGTGAGAAATCCAAAAACCTGTTAAGAAAGAGGCTTTTGTAACCTACATGATTTTGAAACCAGTCACATAGAAGCTGGTAAAAAAAAAAAAAAAATCTGTGGCATTCACCAACTATAGTCTCTCCCCGGCACACCATGATGGTACAATAGAGAGAAATCGCCCAGGTCTTAGCTTCTTCCTGATGAGAAAAGAGAAGACTGAACCATATATCAAATATTCTGTCTTTTCTTTGGGGTGGTGAGACTGCCCGGGAGACTGCCTTCTGTCTTGCCAGAATATAAGCACTGACAAGAAAAGGCTTCAATTTGGGGCCCTATGAGGATGAAAGTGCCCATTTAGATTAGCACTCGGCCACTCGCTATAGTCCCTCACCTGGGCTCAGCATGAATCCAGCAGGAGAAAATCTCCAACTCCTAGAATCAAAAAGATAATAATAAAATCATATCACTAAAAACTATCAATAAAGCACAAAGGAAGCTAGCAAAAGAGAAAAAGAAAAACAAGCTACAAGAGAAGCAAATCTTCTAACAAAGAAAAGCCGAGGACTAGATGACTGGCTTCACTTGAGCAATCTACCAAAGCATTAAAAAAAATGATTTATTCTCAAACTCTTACAAAATAATTTAAAAGAACGCTTCCAAACTCATTTTCTGAGGCTAGTATTATGCTCATACCAAAGTCACACAAAGACACTGAGAGAAAAAAAAAAGAAAAACAAAACTAGAAACCATGACTCCTGATTAATATATATGCAAAAATCTTCAATATAATAATAGCAAACCAAATTTAACAGCATGTCGGAGGGATCATACAACAAGACCAAGTAGGGCTTATTTTTGGGGTACAAGGATGGTTCAACTTTCGAAAATAAACCAATGTAATAACCCATATTAACACAGAAATTAGGTATCTGTGCTTGTTCTAAAAATGTCATTGTACCCAGGAGATTGTGGATCTTTGTTTATATAGACTTTTTATTCTTTATTTTTCTTGATTTGGGCTGAAGGTTGTCTTAATTTTCTTTGGTCTTTAGAAACCAATATCTTATTGAATGTAAGATCTATGTACACAAATTCTCAGGACAAATTGAAAGCAGAACATGCCAGATCATGTCAGCGATAAAGAAAATAAAGAAAGAAAGAATCCATATTTTTACACAAATAGGCCATCAGCATATGTGTGCTACAATTGAAAATACATGGTTTTATTTGCTTTATTCTATGTTCTACCAGAATTTAGAACTAGCAAAGTAAGGGTCTTGATGACTTTGCAGGATAGAGAAAGTCTAGGGTTGGGAAACTAGAAAGAAAGCATAAGTTAAACAAATTCCAAGGATATGAAACAGAAGAAGAGAAAGTGCTTGTTAACTAAAAAAAAAAGTCAGAGATTGGTGTTGGAAATAGGTAATATGGGTATTCTGAATTTATTCCTGACAATCCTCTTCTAGATGTTAAAACATGACTCACGCCTGTAATCTCACCTCTTTGGGAGGCGGAAGTCGGGGCATTGCTTGAGGCCAGGAGTTTGAGATCATCCTGGGCAACATAGTGAGACCTCATCTCTACAGAAAATGAAAAAGAATTTAGTTGGGTGTGGTAACATGCAACGGTAGTCCTTGCTACTTGAGAAGTTGACATGGGAGGATTGCTTGAGCCCAGAAATTCAAGGTTACAGTGAGTTATGATCATACCACTGTACTCCAGCCTGAGCAATAGAATGAAACCCTGCCTTAAAAACAAACAAACAAACAAACAAACACAAAAGATTAATTTCAGCAACCGGAATATACAGTTTCGATCACTCAGTGGATTACTATGAATTACCATAGCAGGGAAATCAGCTTTGTGGGTTACTTTTTGTTCAGTAGTTCTCTGTTTTCTACCATTGAGGGGATTAAATGATGCCCACATAGTCACACTGAAGAAGACTTTGGAAAAGATCTCATTTAAAAAAATTACCTTCCTTCTTGAAGAAATGAACAACAAATAAAGTGGCAAACAAATGTGTGAGCGCAAAACCAAAATTCTTGCGTATTTCAAATCTCAAGCAACAAATTTAGTCCTTTCCTAGATTCCCATATTAATATTAATTTTCTATTTTTTTCTATTCAGCATTTTGCTTCCATGTTCTGATTCTATGTGTGAAGATGAAGACACAGAGAATGATGCTGATTCACAATAATATTACGATTTTTACATGATGTGTACTTGTCTGATCCTAAGCTGAATCCGTGTTCTAAGGTATTGTGAAATGTAACTCTTCTGTATTGAAGTGTAGAGTGTCAACAAATTTTTATACTAAATTAAAAATTACAAATAAATAAGAAGGCAAGGGTAAAGGGGTAATAGCTATAACAAAAGTGTACTTTTCTAGAAAATAATCAGCAGCAAGATAAATCATTGCTATCTCAGAATTTAAAATCATGCTTCAATTTTCAAAAATCTTTTTAATGGAATGTGGTTTTGGTTTAAGAAAGAGATGTGCTTGTGTATTCTTAGATCATACTTTACAATTCCAAAACAATTTAATCTAGAGTTGAGACCATTGCTTCCCAGATCATAAAAATCAAGTAGGGTGTTTGTTTAAAATAAATAATTCTTTCTTACAAGTTTGGAACGAATGAACCAGAAACCCCAGTGTATGTGCTTAGTAATACGTATTGTATCAAGATATCCACTTGTGAAATTTGGAAAATACCAGTTTAGGTTAGAAATGCAAGGATGTCACAATTTTTTTTAAATTGGTGTGTGTCAATTTTGGTGAGTGGCTGAAGATTAAAATTACACTTTCACTGACTCTATTTCACTATTATGTCCTGCTTTTTGTTGCAAGAAAATAGGTATTGCATGGAATTTTTATAGCTTTTTAATGGGTAAGTTGTAATTACATTTTCCTCTGAATATTGACATAAAATATTTAACCACCTAAATTTTAAAGATCTATTCATTACAAATTGTCTACCACTGTCCTTTGAACAGTAGTTTTAGGAAGCTATAGAATATAGTAATTAACAGTTCAGGCTTGGAATCTAACTACTTATTTTGGGGTCTCTGCCCTACCACTTACTAAATGGGAGACCTTGATCAAATTATTTAACAACCGTATTCTGCAGTTTCCCTGAGAGCTTAAAACAGAAAAAAATATAGTAACTGACTCATAGGGAGGTTGTGATGAATAGGTTTATTAACACATACATTGACAACTGGAATCTACTAAGCTTTTAATACATGTTTGTTATTGTATCACCAACATAGAGGTATTGGCAGATAAGCATTAGAATTAAATTATAGCTATAAATAACAAACTTTTGCATTGTAGTAATATTTCAAATAGGAGCAATTATGCAAGACTTTTTCAAAATCATATACATTCAAGAATTTTGATACTGCTTTCCCAAACATCTAATAATAAATTCTAAATGTAGATTAATTACATACACAGTAAGTAAATAATGTAACACAATTAATTTAAACTCTTCTAATGAAACATTTATGATAATTGAATAGAAGGTAATTCCTCATTTAGCTTTGCTTAGCAATTCTTTTCTTCAAGGAGTATGCACATTAATTGAATAAAAATAACTATAAGAATAATGCATAAAATGCTCAAGACTTTATTGCTTTAAGTACCCTCAATCATTATAAGAAGGTTATTTATATAAGATTCACATTCTGTTTTCAAATAGCATATAAATGTTTATATATATACACACAGACATATGTATATAAATATATAAATACACATGACATAATTATTGTGTAAGTCTTCTATAAATTTTTACTAAACCAGTCTCTCAAATGTTACTGAACATCTGAATCACCTGAGGAGTGTTTCAAAATGCAGATTCTTCACTGAAGCATTATATTCAGAATTTTTGCTCCATCGATCAGCTTTAATGGATCAAAAAATACATCCTTATACATCCTTAGCCTATCTGTAGGCAGTAAAACTTAGAATAGAAAATAAGTGAAACTTGCAGTGTTTCCAGCTGCCACCGAAAGATATTTGTATTCTGCATGTTACTACTTTCAAGTCTAGTGCCACCGTGCATCACATCACCTTCTATAAACACTCAATCCCATAGTTGTCTATAAATCCTCAAATCTGACCTCATTCCCTTTCCCCACTATACCACACAAACACACACACACACACACACACATGCACACACTTCACCACCTTTACTAAATGTTGTAGTTGTCTTTCTGGAGCTCAAAAGTGATCAACAGCAAACATTTTTACATATTCCAACTGTACCTTGAATACTCCTTTCACTTTACTTCACTCGAAAAGATACAGCTTTTTCTAAAGCTCTCTCAAGCACGGCCCCCTCCCCATCTTCATCATGCCAGAGCCTGGTGATAGATAAGAGGCTTCCTTACTTCCCACCACTTCTAGACTGTCTTCCCTTTTATACAAAAACAAGTTTCTTTCAAATACATCATCGAATTTTACTACTTGTAAGTGTTCCATGTCATTGACATGTATCAACCAAGGCACAATATTTAATTCATAAAAGATTTCATTGAATACTTATTTTACTGTAGTTCACTTCATCATCATTCCTAAAAAAAACTTATTTATTCATATAGAGAAGAAACTCAAGATACTAGCTTCTGATTCTTCATCACGTTAGCTTCTTTCATCTCATGTCTAATGGCTTTATCATCCACCTCAATTCAGCTACACAATCTCATAGTTCTATCTTTGGCTATTGGGTTTCAACCTTTTTAGATCAATATAGTTTACTGCTAACTGCATGGTGTACAAAATATCTGGATGATGTTGGAGAAAACTCACAAAACCATGTTGATTGGATTTGCTGAAAAATTATGACATAGTTTCTCAAGTGAATAATCAACACTGACAAAATTTTTACTACACTTCCCTAAAAATTTCATTTCCTTTTCTCAAAGACAGGTATTTTAACCCTTATTTTTTCTTCTCAAAGTCTTAGTCAGAATCACCTACCTCAGCTAATGACCTAGACATAAACTTTATGGAAAAAAATGCAATTAGGATATGATGACTTTGACCTTCATATCATATATTCTACCATTCTATACACATATACAATGCTTTCCAGTTCAAAGCACCAGAGAATGAGAAAGAGGACAAGATGGCTGACTAGATGCAGCCAGGAAGCATCACTTCCGTTGAGAGAGCTGAAATTATCCAGCAAACCAGGATAATTTGCTGAGAGTGGATGGAGAGCCAATACTGATGATGAGGCTGAAGAGATAAGAAACTGGGAACCTTGTACAGGGAACCTGAATGCTAGAACTAGTTTCTGGTCTTGAATGGCTTTTGGGAAAGAGATGAGAGAGGGAACTTGGAGACAACTCATTCTTATTGTGGTTCTCTGGGATCCCAGCTACAGGAGATCCTGCATTTCCCGTGAACCTGCACCTTGACAGGCGGATCTCCCCAAGGAGTGAGAAGAGACAGGCCTTTTAGAAAACAGCAGACAGCTCAAGAGCCTCAATGCTGGGAAGCTGCAGTGGAGAGAGGCCATATATGCCAATCTCCCAGGGCTCCCCATCACCATCTGGGAGGCACGGGCCCCAGCTGACCTCTCAGCCAGGAAAGTGCAGAGCCAACTTCCCCACGGGACTGGAGCATAACTGCTCTGCCAGCCCTCCTGCCTGCCAGCCCTTCTGAGTCTATGTCAAGCCATCCTGCAGGATTGGATGCACAGTGCAGCCACCACAGCGCAACCTAAGTGCATTGCTGCACCTGAGTAATTTCCAGGTGACCTAGGAGCATATCGGATCTCCCAGGGTAGCCAAAACCTCAACCTGAGCCACGGACATTCTGGACTGCAGCACACGAGTATGGAGTCAAGACCTGTGGCGGACACTCGAGTGAGAGAGGAGCCTTCTCCCTCAGAGCACTGAGAGGGATGAGACATGCAGGTTCTTGACCCGGAGTGAGAGCAGGGCATGCCTCCTTCCACAGAGCTGGTCCACAGAGTGTGTGGCGTATCTGTGTGGCAGCTTCTGTCGGAGGGGGCCCCGTGGCCCAGTACACCTAACAAAGTAATGCAGATGCAGTGCTAACAATCGAAGAGGCTCTTTCAAGGCCCAGGAGTGAACCGGGTGAGGGGACCACTTCTTCCCTCAAACTCACCGCAGAGCATGCCTCTGAATTCAAGCGTGTACAAACAAGCTACAGTTGAGTATTAACCTAGGTACTGGCCATTACTCTTAAGCGCCATCTACTGGGTCAGAGTCCAAACTACAACAACAAAAATGTATCCTACTAACGTATACAGCTATGAAACCGAGCGCAATAATTCACCCACAGGTAAAGATTTATAGCCCTCTGAAAGTATTTAGGAATGAAGCCAACTGACTGTACTTAAGTCACACCACAGTTGAAAGAACAACAACCCTCTCAGATGAGAAATAATTAGTGCAACAAATCTGGCAATTCAAAAAACCAATGTCCCCTTACCTCCAAACAAGTTCACTAGTTCCCAGAAATGTTTCTTGGCCAGTGTGAAATGCCTGAAATGACAGATACAGAATTCAGAGCCTAGATGCCAAGGAAGCTCATCAAGATTCAGAAGAAGTTTGAAACTCCATCCAAGAAATCCAAAGAATCCAGTAAAATTATCCAAAAACTAAAAGATGAAATAGCCATATAAGAAAGAACCTAACTGAACTTTTAGAGCTGATAAACTCCCTACAAAAATGTCATAGCACAATTGGAAGTATTAACAGAAGACTAGACCAAGTAAAGGAAATAATCTCAGAGCTCAGAGACCAAGTCTTCAAATTAACTCATTCAGACAAAACTTTAGAAGGTAATTGAGAAAAATAAACAAAATATCCAAGAAATATGTCATTATGTAAAAAACCAAATCGATGACACATCAATATTTTTTGAGAGGCAAGGACAGAGGATAAGCAACTTGGAAAATATATTTGAGGATACGGTCCATGATAATTTTCCGAATATGGCTAGAGAGGTTGACATGTAAATCCAAGAAATACAGAGAACCTCAGACAGAAACTACATGACATAAATGTCCCCAAGGCACATAGTCGTCATATTCACCAATGTCAATGCAAAAGAAAAAACAAATCTTAAAGGTAGCTAGAGATAGAGAGAAGGACCAAGTGAAGTACAGAGGGAACCCAATCAGGCAAGCAGCAAATCTCTCCACAGAAGAGATGGGAGACCTATTTTCAGCATCTTTTAAAAAATTCCAACCAAAAATTTCATATTCTATCAAAATATGCTTCATATATGATGGAGAAGTAAAACCCATCTCAGACAAGCAAATACTGAGGGAATACATTTCAACTAGACAAGGCCTACAAGTTGTCCTTAAGAGAGCACTAAACATGGATTCAAAAGAATGACACCTGCTACCACAAAATCACACTCAACCGCATAGCCCACAGGTGCTATAAAGCAACTACACAATCAAGTATACATAACAATCAGCAAACAACATAATGACAGAATCAAAATCACACATATCATTAGTAATCCTGAATGTAAATGAGATAAATGTCCACTTAAAATACAGAGTGGCAGACTGGATGAAGAGACAATATCCAACTGTTTGTGGTTTTTCAAGAAACCCATCTCACATGTAATGACACCCACAGACTCAAAGTAAAAAGAATGAAAAAGATCTACCATGGAAATGAAAGATGAAAAAGAGCAGGAGTTGTTCTTCTTACATCAGATAAAACAGACTTTAAACCAATGTATTAATCCATTTCTGCATTGCTATGAAGAAATATCCGAGACTGGATAATTTATAAAGAAAAGAGGTTTAATTGGCTCATGGTTCCACAGTCTGTACAGGAAGAATAATTCCAGCATCAGCTCAGCTTCTCGGGAAGCCTCAGGAAAATTCAATCATGGCAGAAGGCAAAGACAGAGCTGGCAGCTCACATGAACAGAGCAGCAAGAGAAAGCGAGAGCGGGAGGTGCTACACACTTATAAAAAGCCAGATCTTGTGAGAACTCTATCAGGAGAACAGTACTAGTGTGATGTTGCCAAACCATTCATGAGAAACTGCCACCATGATTCAACCACCTCCCACCAGGCCTCACCTCCAACATTGGGGATTAAAATTCAACATGAGATATGGGCAGGGACACAAACCCAAATCATATCAATCAATAAAAATTCAGAATAAGGAGGAGTATTACATAACGATAAAGGGTAGATTCCAACAAGAAACCTTAACTTTCATAAATATATGTGCACCCAACTTTGGAGCACCAAGATTCATAAAATAAGTTCTTTTAGGCCTAACAAAAGACCTAGATAACTACACAATAATGGGAGACTTGAACACCCTACTTACGGTATTAAACATATCACTGAGGCAGAAAACTAATAAAGGAGCTCTGGACTTAAACTCAATATTTGACCAGTAGGACCTAATAGACATCTACGGAACACTCTACCCAACAACCACAGAATGTACATTCTTCTCATCTGCACACAGAAGTATTCTAGGATTGCCTAAATTCTTCTTCATAAAGCAAGTCTCAATAAATTTTTTAAAAATCAACATTATACCAAGCACATTCTTGGACCACAGTGCAAAAACAATGAAATAAATATCAAAAATATACCTTAAAATGGCACGAATAAGTGGAAATTCAACAACTTACTCCTGAATAACTTACAGGTGAACATCAAAATTAAGGCAGACATTTTAAAATTACTTTAAATTAATGAAAACAGGGACACAACTTACCAAAATTCCTAGAGTGCAGCTGAAGGAGTGTTAAGAGGAAAATTTATAGCCTTTCATCAAGGCAAAGTTTATAATACCTTCATCAAGAAGTTAAAAAGATTTCAAATTAACGATATAACTCTGCACCTAAAGAAACTATTAAAAGAAAAACTACCCCAAAGCTTCAGAAGAAAAGAAATAACCAAAATTAGAAAATAAGCTAATGAAATTGAAATTCAAAAATCCATTCAAAATATAATGAAATCAAGAGTTGGTTCTCCAAAAAAAAAATATGTAAGATTGATAGACTGTTAGATGGATTAACAAAGACAAAAAGGAGAGAAGATTCAAATAAGTGCATTCAGAAATGACAAAGATGACATTACAACTGATACCAGAAAAATAAAAATGATCTTCAGATAATACTATAAACAACTACTTGCATACAAATTAGAAAATCTAGAGGAAATGGAAAAGGTCCTGGAAACATATGCTCTCCAAAGATTGAATCAGGATGAGATTGAAACTCTGAATAGGGTTCAATATAGAGTTTTGAAACTGAAATTGTGATTAAAACAATCTATAAACCCGAAAATGTCCTGGACCACATGTATTCACAATCAAATTCTACCAGGCATACAAAGAAGAACTAGTACCAATCATTTAAAAAAACCAAGAAGGGACTCCTCCTTAACTCATTATATAAATCCAACATCAGCCTAATATGAAAATCTGGCAGAAATAAGACTAATAAAGGAAACTTCAAGCCAATATCCCTGATGAACATAGAAGCAAAAATCCTCAACAAAATACTAAGAAATCGAATCAGCACAACATAAAAAAAGTTAACTCACCATGACCAAGTAGGTTTTATTCCTAGGATGCAAGACTGCTTCAACATTCACAAATCAAAATGCAATTTACCACATAAAGAGAAAAGCAAAAAGCATATGGCCATCTCAATAGATGCAACAAAGCTTTGTATAAAATCCAAAGTCTTTTTGTGATAAAAACTTTCAACAGACTAGGCATTGCAAGAACATATCTGACAATGAGTCATTTATGTCAAACTCACAGTCAACATCATACTGAATAGATAAAAGCTGAAGCTATTCCTCTTGGGAACTGAAATAAGGTAAGGATGCCCACTCTCACCACTCCTATTCAAAATAGTACTGGAAGTCCTAGCCAGGGCACTCAGAAAAGAGAAAGAAAGAAAACACAACCAAATAGGAAAAAAAGAAGTCAAACTATCTCTTTTTGCTGATGATATTCTATACTTGGAAAACCCTAAAGACTCCACCAAAAGGCAACTAGAACTGATAAATGACTTCAGCAACGTTTCAGGATACAAAATCAAGATACAAAAAATTAGCAGCATTTCCACACACCAATAACATCCATGTCAAGAGTCAAGTCAAGAACATAATCTCATTTACAATAGTCACACATAAAATGAAATACGTAGAAATAGAATACAGCTCTAAGGAGGTGAAAGATCTTAACAAAGAGAACTACAACACACCGCTGAAAGAAATCAGAGGAAATGCAAATAAATGGAAAACCATTTCATGCTCATGGATTGGAAGAATCAATATGATTAAAACGGCCATAAGTGTCCAAAGCAATTTACATATTTAATGCTATTCTTATAGAACTACCAACATCATTCTTCACAGATAGAAAAAAATATATAAAACTCACATGGAATCAAAAATAGCCTGTATAGTCAAAACAATCTTAAGCAAATAAAACAAAGCTACCTGACTTTGAACTACATTACCATGCAACAGTAACCAAAACAGCATGGTACTGGTACAAAAGCAGACACATAGATCAATGGAACAAATTATGTAACTCAGAAATAAAGCTGCACACCTACAACCATCTAATTTTTAACAAAGCTGACAAAAAGAAGCAATGGGGATAACTTTCCATTAATTAAATGGTGATGGATAATCATATGCAGAAGAATGAAATTAGACCCCTTTTTTCATCATATACAAAAATTAACTCAAGATAGATTAAAGATATAAATGTAAGACCTTCAACTATAAAAATCCTAGAAGAAAATTTAGGATACACCCTTTTTGGTAAATAATTTATGGCCACATCCACAAAACCAAATAAAATGAAAACAAAAATTGACAAATGGGACCTAATTAAACTAAAAAGCTTTTGCACAGGAAAACAAACAAACAAACAAACAAACAAAAAAAACACCTATCAAGGAGAAAACAGACAACCTACAGAATGGTAGGAAATGTTTGCAAACTATGCATCTGACAAAGGTCTAATATCCAGAATCTATAAGGAACTTAAATCAACAAGCAAAAACCAAGAAACCCCGTTAAAAAGAAGGCAAACGACCTGGATACTTCTCAAAGGAAGTCATAGAAGTGGCCAGTAAGTATTTGAAAAAATGCTCATCATCACTAATCATCAGAGAAATGCAAATCAAAAACTACAATGATATACCATCTCACATCAGTCATGATGACCATTATTAAAACGTAAAAAAAAAAAAAAAAAAAAAAAAGATGTTGGCAAGACTACAGAGAAAAGGGAACATTTACACAATGTTGACAGGAATATAAATTAGTTCAGTCACTGTGGAAAGCAGTTTGGAGATTTCTCAAAGAACTTAAAACAAAACTACCACTCAACAATGAGATTGCTGGGTATATACTCAGAGGTATATAGATCATTATACCAAAAAGGCACATGCACTTGTATGTTCTTCACTGTGATATTCACAATAGCAAAGATGTAGAGTCAACCTAGGTGCGCATCAATGGTGAACTGGATAAAGAAAATACGGTATATACACACCACAGAATATGCACAGTCATGAAGAAGAATGGATAGAGCTGTAGGCCATAATCCTAAGCAAATTAACATAGGAACAGAAAGGCAAATACCACATGTTCTCATATATAAGTTGGAGTTAAACTTAGACCACACATGGACATTAATATGGCAACAATAGACACTGCAAACTACTGAGAAGGGAGGGTGGCTGGGAGATGTGCTTTGGAAAACTACCTATTGCGTACTATGCTTAGTACCTGGGTCCAATATATCATATAACAATCCTACACATGTATTCCTTGTATCTAAAATAAAAACTGAAATTTAAAAAAATCTGAAATATACTGAAGAAGGAAGGGATTAAAGCTTTAAGTGTCTGAATATAACACCTGTAATATGGATGCATACCTATATATGTAATATTTTATACATGTATATACATACACACACACTTTATTCTCACATGAGAGAGTTGAAGAAACATTTAATATGTGTTTAGGGACAGTAAGAAGAATGAGTAACTTTTTCTGGTATACAACAATGCATCTAGATACCACAGTCTTATTTTATATCTGCCTTGTTTCAAAATAAGCTTGTTGTATATGAAAAAAAAAAAAAAAAAAAAAACAGACCAAGTGTTTGTGTGACTATATAAAATAGCTCTTCCACTTTTCCCTTAATTTCACACATTCATATCTTCTCCATGACCTTTCTTTTTTTTATTATATCTCTGTTTCACTTCTGTGTTTTCAACTTCTGTCTCTACTGAATCAGTTCAATCAACTCATATCCATATCTTCACATCCTTTTTTTGTCTTTTGAAAACACACACACACACTTAATTACTGCTACTACGACTACTACCATTACTGGCACCTTGAATCCAGATTTTTCCTTCAGCTACTTCTACTAGTAGGAATGGAATTCTTCTAGACAAACCCTATGTTCTCAAGACTGTACCTTTCTAAAGAAATAACATATTTTTGTTTCTATTTGATTTTTGATTACCAGAATAGGCACATGTCTAGAAGGGATGACTTTGTGCAATTTAGAAAAAAGTGTATTCTTTGGTAGGTTAACAAATTCCTTGAGATGGTTCAGGTCTCTGCTCCCTTTAAGATTCTTCTGTTTATGAATTTGTTCTGGGTGATCTCATCCAGTCCCATAACTCCGAATACAATTTGCCGAACTTTTTCTGTAGTCTGGATTTTATATCCAACTACTTTCCTAAATTCTCCACTCACTTGTCTAATAGGCATCTCAAAGTCAACAATGCTAAAATAGAACTAAAATTTTACTCCCAAATCTGTCTATCCAAATATTTTATATCACAGTGAATAAATGTGTTTCCCTCCACCCACTCTTGCAACCCTGGAGGAGCTCTCTATATCAGTTTTATAAACTTTGTAAAACTTAAATCAGATACTACTACTCAAGAGTTTACAATGGATTCTCATTGTATTCAGAATAAAAATCAATATCCATACCATGGCCTACATATTAATACATGATTTTGCCCCTACCTACATATTCTATATCTTCTACTTTTTTTTTTTTCCCTGCTTCCCTAAGCTCCAGAAAAAATGGGTTCCTTTAAGTACCTGTTACAAGGCTTTACACTTTTCTAATCCAATTACTTCGGTTTTCCCTTCAAAATTTACATGGTTGATTCCTTCTCATCATTCAAGACTCAAGTCAAATGTCAACTCTTTAGAAACATTTTCTCTGAAATGACCTTTACTAAGGCAGTGGCCATGCTCCACAGCTGGTTCATCTCTGCCATATCACCTTATTCTATTTTCTTCATAGTTCCCAAAATTATTTGACTAATGTATTTGCATGTTTATTTTTTTCTCCACTAGAATATAATTGTTTAAATGCAGGTACTTTCTTTGACTTATTCTCATCTGCAGTCTTAGCATGAGACACATGGTCAGGATTCAAACGTAGACTGAATGACAGAATAAAGTGATACCCATAGAGAACGGTGGATTTACATCCTAAGTCAGTCACAGAATACTCTAGAACAGTTATCAAATTTATTGTTCAGTTTCTTCATTTATAAAATATAAACAATAATGATGTCCACTTTTATGGTTTTTCTGCAGGTTAAATGATATAACGTATACAAATGTATGTAAGAGGGTTTAGCACATATTAAGAGTTGAAGTAAAACTTGTAATTGTATACATTATATAAAAATAACTTTTATATCAATTATATAATACATACATATCACTAATTAGAACTACCTAAAATAATCTGAAATAGTTTTGACTTATTATCTATACATTTGAAAAGCTATTCATTGACTTCTTCAAATATCAAAGCATGCAGCATTAGAAAAATATATTTTGGGTTGAGATTTTTTAGATGTAAATAAGTTCATAAGCTTGAAAAAATTTATTTATAACCAAGATCTATTCTAATTTTAATTATTTTCTGTAATATAATACTTACTGCTTTTCTGACTTTACATTGGTTTATATAAATATATAAATATTACATATTGGCAATAAGAAAATGAGGGTTAGTTTAGTAATTAGCTAAATTATGTGTAATTTGTGTAACAAATCATGTGCCATAATTTACAACATGGCTAAGCTAAAATTCTAATGCTGTATCTTCCCTATAGACCTTTTTGCTATATTCAGGGGTAGTTTTTAAAAGAGGCAAAAAGCAGAGATTCAATATTGAGCTTAAGCTATATAACCTTTTTTCAAGACAAAATGGATAATAAAATATAGCAAGAAATATAGCACTCCTGGAGCTACATAATTTGGACACTCTCCTAATGCAATCTGCCATTAGAAACTGTATTAGTTTACAGTCATTATTGCTAGTTGGTACTATTCAAAACACTCTTAAGAATAAATGACCACATAGGCTAAGAAGCAGTCCAATAAATGTGAAAATTCATCTTACGTTATTTCCCACTGACAAAAAATTAGCATTTTCTTAATGGCTCACAACACATTTAATAGATAAGAAGGAAAGATAGTGTGCAATAAAGTGTAAAGTGAAAAACATTAACTTCAAGTAAATGGCAAATGTTCTCTTTAATTGTAATACTTTCAGTTTTTTTAGGCTCAGAACATCTTAAATTTATTACATCCTAATACTGATAAGAGCAAGTGCTGCTTCCATGAACAAAAGTCTTAGTGGAGTTTACAGTAATCTGTACCTTAATTGTAAATGTTATGTTCACAAATATTTATATTTTATAATAAAGTGAAAATACAATTGAATTTAAAATTTAGGTACATGAATATGAGGGCAAAGAGGACTACAGACCATTTCCAAAGGTTATACCAAAAGAAATGTGGGCAACACTGAATTTTTATCTGTGTGATAGCTGGGAAGTTAATCTTCCATCAGTCTTATCAACTTTCTAAAAGTACCTTACAAAACAATAATAATTATGCATCTTGAATCTGGAGGTCTTCAAATCAAATATACCATCAGTTTTTACAATTTTTTTTTGGTTTATATGGTTATGAGTCTAATGCAGCCAAATCATATACCAAGTGTGTCATTAATACTTAAGTTTATTTATTCAGATTGACAGCATTTGTTCCCACATATATCATATTATGAGAATACGTGTAATATATAATGCATATATACACACATACAATCCTGAGTATGTATGTATTATAAACATATATAATATAATGTATAATATATAAATAATATATAAACAACATATGCATATACTAATATAAACCCATAATATATACATACAATAATATATAATGTGTATATATTATACATATAAATTATATATAAATAATAAGATTATATATGTTTATAATATACACATACTCAGGATTTTTGTGTGTGTACATGTATGTGTGTGTGTGTATATATATATATGTAAAATTATGCAATTTGTTACCATGACCTTTAATAGGTTTTTTAAAAATTACAGTGGCATATGTAAATTAAATCCCAGACAACAACATTAAGATCAAGCATAGAAAACGCTATTGAAAACACTTGGAATCTATGAGGAAACATCCAACTTCAGGAAAAAACAAACAAAAGCATTAGCTGGTTTTTAACAGAGCTGAATAATAACTCCTTTTCTTTTCTTATTGGACTTTTTCTGCTTACAGGCAGTTAAAAAATTTTTAGTATCAACACTGTAGGTAAAGTAAAGTAAATTTCTGGTCCTCAAAGGAAATAAGCAATTTAGAAGGGAATAAAATGGGCTTCTTTGATCCAAAACAATTTAGAATATATTTTTTTTAACTATTGTGAGATGCAATCATAATTATTTTTAATCAATTATCAATGGAGTTAACTTCTGAGAACTTAGCATCAGCTTTTACTGCAATATGCTACCCCTCTCCTAATTACACAAGCAGTGTTCAAGTGAACTTTTAGGGTGAAACTTCATTGCTTAGAAATTTCTTATTTAGACAAATTTCTCATTGTTTAGAAATTTCCTAGGGCATGTATAAACATAGCTTCTGAATTCACTGTATTCATTTTTCTTTAATAGAAATTAGTCCATTTTTAATATATGTTGGGAATACTTAATATACTTGATGCAGGAAAGGAAAAATTAAATCAATAAAAAATGAGAATATCTTCCTAGAAAAAATAAATCAAGGACTTAATCAGTTAACCAAGCAAAAAAGAAATACAAAGAAAAAATAAGCACATGAAAACATACTATCATTCTTACATAATGAAAATAAATGGTTTTTAAGAGTAATATGCCATATTATCATCAATCTAGTACTAAAATTTATATTACATAAATTGTGTAATGTTATGTGTACAGGGACATACAATTATCATATTTTGCATTGGAATGTAAATTATTAAAGCAGTTACTGACAGGGTAGAATTCTGTTTTATATGTTTATGAAAACAGATTGCTGAATGAATAGATGGATAGAGAGAAAGATACACAACTGAGCATGTGGATGTTAAAGTTAAAAAGTCCTTTAACAATAGCATCAAGTGGCGTAATAAATTTAGAAATAAATTTAGCCACAACGGTTCAAAACATGTACCCAGGAAACTGCAAAACAATGTTGAAAGAAATTAAAGAAGACTTGAATAAATTGAAATAAACTTCAGAATTATGGATAGGAGACAGTATTGTAAAGATGGCAAACTTCCCTAATTGATCTACAGATTCAACACAACTCCTATCAAAATTATAGCTGACTTCATAGAAGTTGACAAGCTGATCCTAAATTTCATATGAAAATGCAAAGGACCTAGAATTTTTTTGAAAATCTTGAACAAGAAAAACAAAGTTGGAAGACTCATAATTGCCAATTTCAAAATTTACCATAAGCTACAATAATCAGAAATAAATTACTGACTTAAAAATAGACTTATATTAGTAGAACAGTTGAAGGAAATTGAAAATCCTGAATTAAAACTTCACATTTACGGCCAATTGATTTTAACTAGCATGCCAATTCAATTCAGTGAGTAAGAAAAATGGCCTTTTTAACAAATAGTGCTGGAAAAACCATGTATCCACCTGTAAAAGAAGAAATCGGTATTCCTCAAAATTCGAGGAAGTATTTTCTCGAATTTTGTGAAAGAGATTGAAGAGGATTAGTACCATTTTTCTTTAAATATTTCATAGAATTCACCAGTGAAATCATCTGGGCCTCATGCTGTCTGTTTTGGAAGGCGATTAATTGTTGATTCAATTTCTTTAAAAAATATAGCCCTATTCAGATTTTTACATTATCTATTTCTCATTGCGTCAGTTTTAGTACTTTGAAGGAATTGGTCCATTTAATATAAATCGCCAAATTTGCATGCGTAGAGCTTTTCATAATATCCCTTTAATAGATTTTGAATATTTTTGGAATTAGAATTCATGACACCTCTTTGTAAACTTACATTATTGACCTTAGACCTTTTTTCCTTTAGAATAAATATATCTAATGCTATAAATGTTTCTCTAAGCAATGCTACATCACACACATTTTGATAAGTTTTTATTTTTATTTCATTCAAAATACTTTCAAATTTCTTGATTAAATTGAACAATTTAATACTGCATTGACCCTTGTATTAGTTAGAAGTGAATTATTTAACCAAGTATTTGGAGATTTTGTGGCTGTACTGTTGTTAATGATTTCTAGGTTAATTCCACAGTGGTCTGAGAGCATACTTTGAATAATGTCTTTTCTCTTAAATTTGTTATGGTGTGTTTGTGGCTCAGAATGTAATGGTTTATCTTCATAAGTGTTCCATGGGACTTTGAGAATAGTGCATATTTTACTGTTGTTGAATGAATCATGTCATAACTGCAAATTGGAAACATATTTTGCCTCACGAATATTGATACTTTGTTGTCAGGCACACACATACTCAGGATTGTTATGTCTCCTTGGACAACTGACCACCTTATCATTACACAATGGCCCTCTTTATCCCTGATAATTTTCCAGCTCTGAAATATGCTTTCTCTGTAATTAACATAGCTACTTCTACTATGTTTTAATTGTTCTGCCATAATGTATCTTTCTTCATCCCTTAACCTTTAATTTATATATTATTTTATATTTAAAATAATTTTCATAGACAACATATAGTTTGGTCTTTTTTAATCTACTCTGATAGTGTGTCTTTTAATTGGTGTATTTAAAACATTCACATTAAAATGATTATTGATACAGTGACATTATTATTTACCATATTTATAACTGTTACCTATTTGTTGTCTATTTGTTGCTTTTGTTTTTTGTTCCTTTATAATATCACTGTCATATATTTCATTTACCACATAAGCTATAATCTTTTTTTTTTTTTTTTTTGAGACGGAGTCTCGCTCTGTCATCCAGGCTGGAGTGCAGTGGCGCGATCTCGACTCACTGCAAGCTCCGCCTCCCAGGTTCACGCCATTCTCCTGCCTCAGCCTCCCGTGGAGCTGGGACTACAGGCGCCCGCCACCGCGCTCGACTAATCTTTTGTATCTTTAGCAGAGACGGGGTTTCACTGTGTTAGCCAGGATGGTCTCGATCTCCTGACCTCGTGATCCGCCTGTCTCGGCCTCCCAAAGTGCTGGGATTACAGGTGTAAGCCACCGCGCCCAGCCGCTGTAATCTTCTAATATATTGCTGATATTATTTTGAACAAGCTGTTATCTGATAGACCAGTTACTAGTAAAACAATATATATTTTATTTCCTTTCACTTATTCCTTCTTATATTATCTTTATGTAGATCCAAGTTATGGCCCAATAACATTTTCCTTCTCTCAGAAAAACTTCTTTAACATTTCTTATGCAGCTCTACAGGCAAAAAGTCATCTCAGTTTTTGTTTGTTTTCAAATGCCTTTATTTCTCCATAACTTTTTAAGAAGTTTTGTTAAATTCTAATACTTTTCACTGTCTCTCCCTTAGCAAAAATGGTCACCCCATCCCCAGTGGAAATAAGCTCTCCACACCCAGTGGCAGTGGCATTCAAACACACAGTGAAAGCAGCCTCTACCTACAGTAGTATCAGCCTTTTCACCTCCCACAGAGGTTAGAAAGGGCAGTGACAGTTGTTTGGTTCTCTGGTTAAAACACGAATCAAAAGATAACCCATCATGAGTGAGCTGGGTATACTCTATCTGGCTTGGTTTAATGTAGATGAAGGGATTAAAAGGCTTAGAGAGACAGGAATGTTAGAGTGAATTTGTCATTAATTCACTCTAACATTAATGACAAATGAATTTGTCATTCTACTCACCCACACTTGGAGGGTCCATAAAACATGTCTTTCACCAATTTTTTGAAAAATACATTCATGGAGATATCTACGGCATCCTTGAAGAGCTCTGTAATTGCTCTTCTCTAATAGTCCTGCCCTTACAGTGGAAACCACAGCTACTCAATTGCAAAACATAAATACAATAGAAATAATTGGATCTTAGAGTGACAGAGGCCAACATCCAGCACTTTACTGCAAAAGGCAAAGTGGACTTACTTGCTAGGTCAGATAGCAAAGTCAAAGTAGCAACCAGAATAATCTGACTTGCATAGACCTATGACATTGGCTAGTTAATTATGATGTTCCCAGAAGTGAAACAGATAGGAAGCCTACTAAATTCTTACTTGATCTATGAAAAGAGAGGAGCTCCATATCAAGTGGGGAAAAAAAAAAAAAAAAAAAAGGCCTAACTCAAACCATACAAACAGAGAGCCACTGCTTCTCAATCTAAGACAAGCCAGTTCATAGATCCAGAACCCATTGAATGGGGAAGTGAATGCCAGGTCTCTTTGAGGAAGAATCCCAGTGCAATACTGAAAATATTTACCATTAACCTTTGTCAAACTTCCTCAAAAAACCTATGTCCTTTTATGAAAGTAACTGTGTTTTGGGGAGAATGGAATAATAAGATCTTTGGGGTGATTACTGGACACTAGCTCTGAACTAACATAGATTCAAGGAGAATCAAATTGTCACTGTGGGCCTTCAGTCACAGTAGAAGTATGGAGGTCACATGGTTAATGGAGACTTAGCTCAGGTCTGTGTCACGGTGAATCCGGCGGGTCTTTGAACTTACTCTCTGGTTATTTTCCTTGTTCCACAATGTATAATTGGTGTAGGCATAATTAGCTGCTGGCAGAATCTCCACCTTTGTTCCCTATCTATGGTGTCAGAGTTATTATGGTTGGAAAGACTAAGTGAAAGGCTCAACACTGAATTTACCTTGGAAAATAGTAATTCAAAAGTAATACTGCATTCATGGAGGGATTGCCTAGGTTAGTGCCACCATCAAGTACTTAAAAGATGCAAGAATGGTGATTCTCATCGCATCCCCATTCAAGTCTTTTATTTGGCCTATGCAGAAGACAGATGGATCTTGGATAATGACAGTCAATTACTGAGAATTAGTAAGTGATGACTCCAGCTGCAGCTGTTATCAGATGTGGTTTCATATCTTAAGCGAGTTAACACATCCCCAGGTACTTGATATGCAGCTATTATTCTGGCAAATGCCTTTTTCTTTATCCCTTTACACAGGCCCATTAGACACAGTTTTCTTTCAGTAGTCAAGGACAGCAATTTACATTCACTCTCCTACCTCGGAAGAATATCAACTATCTAGCCCCATGTCATAATTTAGTTTGCAGGGATCTGTTTTTCAACTTTTATTTTAGGTTCAGGAGGTACATGTGAAGGTTTGTTACACTGGTGTATTACATAATGCTGAAGTTTGGGGTACCATGGGTGCTGTCTGTCACCCAGGTCCAGAGCAGAGTATCCAATAGGTAGTTTTCCAATAGTAGTTGACTATTCCCCCTTAAATAGTCACCAGTGTATATTGTTCCCATCTTGTGTCCACGTGTACCCAATGTTTAGTCGCCATCTATAAGAGAGAATCTACAGTATTTGTGTTCCTGCATTAATTTCCTTAGGATAATGACATCCAGCAGTGTGCAGAGATATTTATAGTTTTTTCCTTCTGTATTACATTAGTCTATTATATTGATATCATTATGTAGATTTGGCCTATTGAGCAATAAGCAGCAATTACTCTAGACTTACTGGTAAGACATTTGCACATGAGAGGGTGGGAAATAAATATAACTAAGTTAAAGGATCTTCTACCTCAGTGAAATTTTTAGGGAACAAGTGATGTGGGACATGTTGTAATATTTCATCCAAGATGAAGGATAAATTGTTGCATCTGGCTCCTCCTACATCCATAAAAGGGGCACAATGTCTAGTGAACGTAGTTAGATTTTGGAGGCAGCTTATTTCACATTTGGGTGTGTTACAAAGAATGACCTAAAAATATGCTAGTTTTAAATCGTCCTCAAAATAAGAAAAGCTTCTGCAAGAGGCAGGCTGCTGTACAAGCTGCTCTGCCACATGGGCCATATGATCCAGCAGATCTCATGGTGCTTGAAGCTTCAGTGGCAGATAGGGGTGCTCTTTGGAGGCTTTAGCAAACCCTTATAGGTGAATAACAGAGCAGGTCTTCAGGATTTTAGAGACCAGCCCTGTCATTATATGAGGATATCTGTTCTCCCTCTGAGATACTGCCCTTGGTCAGTATATTATTGGACCTTTATAGAACTAAATGCTTGAACATAGGTCACCAAGTTACCAAGTGAACTGAGCAACTTATCATGAACTTGACATCACATGATCAATCTAGCCATAGAGTCTGGCATGTACAAAAGCACTACATCATCAAGCAGAAGTGGCATATACATACTCAGTCCCAAGCAGGCACAAGTACGTTACATGAAGTGGCCTAAAACAAAATTGACAAAATGAAAGGAGGCTGCCTTTCCCCAATTACAACAAACAAATTTGTTCAAATGTCCATAGCTTCCACTCCTACTACACTGTCATCTCTCTCCCAGCCTGCACCTAGGACCTCATGGGAATTTTCTCTGATCAATTGATCATAGCAAATTGACAGAGTAAGGGAAAAATTGAGCTTGATTTACAAATGGTTCTGCACCATACTCAAGGCACTACCTGCGAGTGGGCAGCTGAAGCACCACAGCCTCTCTCTAGGACATCCCTGATAGATAGTGATGAAGGTAAGTCCTTCCAATGTAAATAATTTGGGGTACTGAACCTGGTTATGTGCTTTGCTTGGAAAGAGAAAAGACTAGATGAGCAATTATATACCAACTTCTGGGCTGTCATCAATGATTTGGTTGGATGGTCAGAGATTTGAAAGCGCTTGATTTCCCAATTGGTAACAAAGAAATCTGGGGATGAGGTACATGGATAGACCATTCTGAATGGGGAAAAAAGTGAAGATATTTGTATTCTGTGTGAATTCCCAAAAAGAGAGACCACAGAAGAGGAGGATTTTAATAATTAAGTAGATAGAATGATCTTTTCTGTGGAACCCAGCCATCCTATTTCTCCAGCCACTTCTGTCATTGCATAATGGACTCATGAATAACATGGCCAAGGTGACAGGGGTAGAAGTTATGAAAGTGCTCAGCAATGTGGACTTTCACCCCACAAGGCAGACTAGGCTATGGCCTCCACTGAGTGCCCAATATGGGAGTAGCAGGGAGCAACACTGTGCCCCCAGTACGGCACCACTTTTCAGGGTGATCATCCAGCTACCTGTTGGCAAGTTGGTTACATTAGATCACTTCTATCATACGAGAGACATGTTTTATCCTTACTGGAATAGACACTGACTCTGGATAAGAATTTACCTTCCCTGCATGAAATGCTTCTGTTAAAACTCCCATCCATGGACTTACAGTATGCTTTATCCATTGTCATAGTATTACACACTGTTGCTTTTAAACAAGGAAATCATTTCACAGCTAAAAAAGTGTGACAATGGGCTGATACTTATGGAATTCACTAGTCTTACCATGTTCCACACTATCCTAAAGCAGCTGCCTTGATAGAATGTGGATTTGCCTTTTGAAGACTCTGTTACAGCACCAGGTAGGTGAAAATACCTTATAGGGGTGGGGCAGGGTTTTCCAGAATGCTGTATGTGCTTGAATCAGCATCCAACCTATGGTACTGTTCCTCCTATAGCTAGGATTCATAGGTCCAGGAATTAAGGGATAAAAATGGGAGTGGCGCCACTCACTATTATCCCTTGTGACACACTAGCAACATTTTTTCTTCCTGATCCCAGGGCTTTATACTCTGCTGGCCTAGAGCTCTTAGCTTCAGAAAGAGAACTCCTTCAACTAGGAGACATAACAGTAATTTTATTGAACTATAAAAAGTTAAGACTGCCACCTAGCTCATTCAGCCTCCTTATATCTTAGAGTAAATACGTCAAGAAGAGAGTTACAGAATTGGCAGAGATGACTGATATGGACTACCAATGGAAAACTAGACTACCATCTACAATGGAAGTAAGTAAGCGTATGTCCAGAATACAGGATCTCATTTAGGTCTTGTCTTAATATTACCATGTCCTGTGATTAATCTCAATGGCGAGCTCTAACAACTCAATCTGGGGAAGACAAATAAAGGTAGAGACTTTTCAGGAATAAAAGTTGTGATTACCACACCAGCTAAAGCAAGAACTATAAGCAGCTAAGGATCTTGCTGAAGGCAAATGTAATACAGAACGAGTGGGAGAAGGTAATTATGAACACTAGCTATGACCACATGACCAGTTATAGAACAGAAAGAAAACTGTAACTGTCATGAGTATTTCCTTCTTATGTTATAAATAAATGTGTATTTATATACACGTATTAATTATCTATCTTTGTTTTCTTTCTTCTCTTGTTTCTTTATCATGTAACATAAGATGGGTTATTTTAAATATGTTTTTAAGAGTTTTAGTTTTACATCATATTAAGTTGCAGGGCATCAGGTGAAGATTGAACATCACTTAAAGACGACTTTTCCTGAAGACGGTAGTGGTGTATTTTCAGTTGTATACAGGTTAGTTATATCATATTAGGCAGAATCATTAGCTTCTCCTTATCTTTATTTGTAGATTGTCATTTAAGGAGATGCATATGAGTATCAAGTTGAAAAGGGATGGCCTGGTGATGGTTAATTGTAGGTGTCAACTTGACTGGACAAAGGGATGCCCAAAAGCTGATAAAACATTTTTTTTTTTTTTCTGTGTTTCTGAAAATGATTAGCATTGAATCAGGAGACCTTCACCAATGTGGGCAGGCACTATGCCATCTGTTAAAGGCCCAAATATAACAAAATCTCAGAGCAAATTTCCTCTTCTCTTTTCTTGACCTGTGACATCCACCTTATTCCCTTAGACATCAGAGGTGCTCATTCTTCAGCCTGTGGATTCTAAGACTTACAACCCTACCCCCAGTTCTCAGGCCTGTGGCCTCAGATTGGATGACACCATTGTCACTCTTGTTCCTCAGGTCATTGGGATCGAATTACACCAATGGCTTTCCTGGTTCTCCAGTTGGCAGAGAGCATGTTATGAAATATTTTGGCCTCTATAATTATGTGAGCCAATTCCTACGATAAATTTTCTCTTCTCTCTCTCTCTCTCTCTTTCTCTCTCTCTCTCTCTCTCCCTCCCCGCTCCATATTGGTTCTATTTCTCTGGATAATTCTGACTAATATACCTTTGTTGAGGAGAATGTAATGCTCAGGCATATTTCAAAATGATTACTTTCCCCTCGTTCTGTCAGAACCATAAGGAGATTTTTATCTTGTCTTCACAATCTCTTATTTTATAACAGCCACACTAACAGGTCTGAGGTCATATTCCATTAAGGTTTTAAGTGAATTTTCCTAATAAGTAGTGTTGTGGAGCCTCTTTATTATAACTCTGTTGGCCATTTGTATATATTTTTGGAAAAAAAAATGTCTATACAAGGCTTTTGTCTACTTTTTAATATTTATTTATTTTTTTCTTTTTTTCCTATTGAATTGCTATTTGTTTTGAAAAAAAAGTATATACACACATGAATGATTTGTATATTTGAGATATTAACTCTTGGTCATATATATTGTTTGCAAACATTTTCTCCTATTCTGTAGGTTGCCTTTTCATTTTTTTATTATTTCTTTTCCTGTCTAGAAGCTTTTAGTTTGATGTAATCCCATCTACTTTTGCTTTCATTGCCTATGGTTTTTGTGTCATATTCAAGAAAACATCACAAAGACCATGTCAAGAAGCTATTTTCATATGTGTTCTAAGAAATTTATAATGTCAAGTGTTACATTTAAGTCTTCAATCAATTTTGTGTAAATGTTTGTATATGGTGTAAGAATTCAATTTCTTTATTTTTGTATGGAGGTCCAGTTTTGCTGATACTATTTGTAGATAAGATTATCTTCTATGCATTATGTATTGTTGGAACCTATGCCAAAGATCGGTTAGTCATATATTCATGAATTTATTTCTGAGCTCTATATTTTGTTCCATTGGGCTATGTGTTTGTTTTTACACCAGTACTATACTGTTTTGATTACTGTAGCTCTGCAATATAATTTGAAATCAGAATGTATGATACCTCCAGCTTTGTTCTTCTCAATATTGTTTTGGCTATTTGTGGTCTCTTGTGGTTTCATATAAACTTTTGATTATTTTTCTATTTTTATAAAAGTCATTGAGATTTTCATAAGGTTAGCATTGTATCTGTAGATTGTTTTGGGCAGTATGGGCATTTTATGTGTTTCAATCCATGAACACAAAATGGCTTTCTATTTACTTACAACATCTTTAATTTCTGTAATGAATGACTTGTAGTTTTCATTGTACAATATTTTTATCTCCTTGATTGAAACTATTAATAAATACTGTATTCTTTCTGATGCCATTGTAAACGAGATTGTTTTCTAAATTATCTTTCTGAATAGTTCACTGCTAGTATATATAAACACAACTGATTTTTGCATGTTAATTTTGTGTCCTGAAACTACTAAATTTCTTTGTTTTAACAGGTTTTTATTTTTGGTAGAGATTTTAAGGATTTTCTACATATAAGATATCATTTGCATACAGGGATAATTTTAGTTCTTCTCTTGGAATATGGATTTTTTTTCTGTATCTTATTGCTCTGGCTAGGATTTCCAGTATTATGTTAAATAAAAGTGGGAAGAGTGGTCATCCTTTACTTTGTCCTCATCTGAGAAGAAATATTTTCAGCTTTTTTTCATTACCTATGATATTAGCTGTGGGTTTCTCATTTATGCCCTTTATTATGTTGTGATACATTTCTTCCATATCTAATTTGTTGAAAGATTGTATTATAAAAAGTGTTGATATTTGTCAAATATTATTCCTGCATCTGTGGATATAATCATATGATGGTATTCTTCATTGTAAAAATGTGGTTTATCACACTGATTGTGTATACTGAAACGTTCTTTCACCTCAAGGACAAATCTTACTTGGTAAGTGTGTACAATTCTTTTAATGTGATATTGAACTTGGTTTGCTAGTATTTTTTGATGATTTTGCATATATATTCATCAGGGACATTGACTTGTATTTTTTTTGTGTGTGGTGTTTTTGTCTGGCTTTTATATGAAGGGAATCCTGAACTTGTAAAATGAGTTTGGAAGCATTCCGCCCTCTTCCATTTTTTGTTAGAATTTGAGAAGGACTGGTGTTAATTATTGTTTAAATGTTTGCTAGAATTCACCTAAGAAGCTCTCTGGCCCTTGTGTTTTCCTTGTTGAGAGGTTGTTGATTAGTAACTCAATTTTCTTAAAAGCCATAGTTCTGCTCAGGTTTTTGATCTCTTCATGATTCAGTCTTGGTAGGTTATATGCTTCCTGGAATTTATCCATTTCCTCTACACAATCCAATTTGTTGGTACGTAATTCCTTATAGTAGTCTCTCAGAATCCGTTTTATTTCTGTGGCATCAGTGGCAATGTATCCTGTTTCATTTCTCATTGTAAGAGTATAGTTTAATTGTGGAGGAGGGAAAAGGCAGGAATGACAAATCTTGAAAAATTATTCTAAGAAATATATAGAATAAAATGAGAATAAAGACTTAAAATACTTTACAGAAATGTATTTTGGTTTTATTATATCAACATATAAAAATACTTCTTTATAATATTTTATAGTCTGAAAAATAATATTGAATTTACTATTTTCTAACATTATTAATCCTCTTAAGAAACATGTTATTTGCATTTTTTGCATGGTTTTGGTAATGAAAAATGCGATATTGCCACTCCTCATGTTTCTAGCTGACTTCCACTGACTTTTATTTAGACAAGGATCTTTCAAGTTTTTTTAAAATTTGTCTTTTAGAAAAAAATCTCAAAAGAAGCAAAAATTCAAATAACATCACAAAACTAGAGAAATAAAATCATTGAGGGTAAATCTAACAAAATTAGAGAATCTTACAAAAGACTTACTAGAATATATTAAACTGTGTAAAACACCTTTACTTTTCATCATTGTGATGGTTAGTATTGAGTGTCAACTTGATTGGATTGAAGGATGCAAAGTATTGTTCCTGGGTGTGTCTGTGAGGGTGTTGCCAAAGGAGATTAACATTTGAGTCAGTGGACTGGGAAAGGCAGACTCACCCTCAATCTGGGTGGGCATAATCTAATCAACTGCCAGCACAACCAGAATAAAAAGCAGACTGAAGGATGTGAAAAGGCTTGTCCAGGTGAGTCTTCTGACCTCCATCTTTCTCCTGTGCTGGATGCTTCCTGCTCTTGAACATCAGACTCCAAGTTCTTCAGCTTTGGGACTCTTGGACCTTCGACCACAGATTGAAGGCTGCACTGCTGGCTTCCCTACTTTTTAGGTTTATGGCACTTGGACTGGCTTCCTTGCTCCTTAGCTCATGGACGGCCTATTGTGGAACTTCACCTTGTGATTGTATGAGTCAATACTCCTTAATAAACTCCCCTTTATATAGACATGTGTCCTATTAGTTCTGTCCCTCTAGAGAACCCTAACAATCATACTATGCTTTTTGGAAATATAACGAGAAAAGTGAATATAAGCCATATTTGTTTCATTTTACGATGAACAGAACAAAAAGTTAAAACTTAACTTATAATTTACAATTGGAGTGCTAATGGGTGGCAACCCATTTTTGAAGGCTTGTAATTGAAATTGTTTTATCAATAAATATATTTTTACTTACAATAAATGACATTTCCTAATTTATACCCCTTTCTTCTTAACATGTGTTGCAGCATTTATTAACTAAGAGTTACTATTGACATTGCTGCTTGACACTAATATTTGATCTTCCATTTTAAGACACAAGTATCATCCTTATAGAGCCAAGGTGCTTGTGTGTTCTTGCCAAGATATTCTAGAATAAATGTTTTGTCATCTTCAATGTATACAAAATTTTTTTTAAATATATAATTCAATTTATAGCTTTTTAAAATAAGTGAATAATTTTTGTATAAGGTTAAAATGCTAATTAAGAGCACATTTATATATCAAATACTGGAATAACTACCAAATATTAATGACTAAGAAATATTTTTTACCTAAAACATTGTTGACTGAAAACTTCAAAACTAATTTTATCTAGTATTCTGAATTTCATTTATTTTATATTATCACACATCTAGCTCATCTATAAGCATTCTGTACCAGATGTCTCCAATTGAATTGAATTGTGTATCATTTGTAAAATTAATTCTAAATAATACATACACAAATGACAGATTTTAAGGGTAGAATGGAAGAAAACTTATGTTTATTTGTGTTTTCTTCCTCTGGAGTAAATACAGATAGTGAATAAAACACAGTGAATAAACACCTGAAATAAAACGTTATTTTTTGAGAGCGTAGATATAAATGATGTAATGCAAATCAAACTAAAGTTTCATCCCTTTACCTCTCAGCATATATTGGAAATGAGTGAGATGAAGAAATTATTATGTATCTCTGAAAGGAAATATCAAATGTGTGAATTATTAAATATGAGCAAGATTTACCTCTCATTAAATATTTTCTAAACTTTCTCTTGCTAGCATTTTGGTTTTTTGAAATCCTGTAATATTTTATTAGAATTTTACAGTTTTAACCACATAATGCCTGCCTTTATGATTGCTCAAGAACATGCCCTATCTGTATTTCAAGAATGAAAGCTTACTTAAAGCAAGGGTCAAGTCTCACACACACTTTTATTTCCAATTTAGTACTTGAATTTTTATAGCATTCTGAAGAAACTATTGTTTTTGCACAAAATTATCTTTTTGATTATTGTAGTTTTATTGTCTTTTGGGTTCTATATTCTATCATCAGGCTTAAAGCAAAAAAGGGACTCTTTCACTTTCACCCTACTGCCCCCCAAAAAGGGAAAAATCAAAGGAAGATGAGAAGCCAACAAAGAAAAACTGTGAAAAAAATAAAGATAAATAAAAATTATATTACTGAGAAATTCTAATATGATATTTAAGCAAAGCTAGTTAAAACAGGACATACAAAAGTGTAGATACTGTCTGATTACATTTTTATGAAACTCTAGTAAAGGCGTAACTTATCTATAGCGACAAAAACCAGTTCAGTGTTTACATAAAGGATAAGTATAAACGTAAGGGAATATTTTGGGGTGATACAAATTTTATATATATGATGATTACACAGTGCATATATTTAAAGTGGGTGCGTTTTATTGTAGTAAAATTGCACCTCGATGCATTTTATTTTTTAAACCTAAACAGTCTAAAAATAATCATAATAAAGTTGCTTATCTGTTTTGGCTCAAGCACAATAAAATTCCAGTGTTGTCATGATTATTTTGAAATAATCACCCTCAAAAGACAATCAATAAAATTAAAGTGACCAAATTTTATCTCTATCAAATACAAAATAATCAACGGAAGTACAAGAGCAGATAGATTGAATAATAGAACAGAGTAAAATACTGAGAATATTGACATGAGAAAAGACAATAATTTGGTAGTAATTACATAGTCCTGAGAAAAAATAAAATATAATCTTAATCCATTTCTAACACCAAAAGTAAATGCCGAATATATACAAGATTGAACTATTACAAATATAATTAGAGAAGTAACAGCTCTTGCAATGCTAGAATCAGAAACCTTTAAAAGTATGACATGAAAGCAAAATACATTATTAAAAAGTTATAGATTTGAATGTATTAAAAATATAATAAACTTCGGTGATACACCAAACAACACAAGTAAAATGGAAAGCAAACTGCAAAATGGAAGAAAAAGAAGTTCCAGCAATTTGACAGGAAGTTAGTATCTTGAACCACAAGGAATATGTATAAATCAGTTAAAAAAAAAAAAAAAAAAAAAAAAAAAAAAAAAAAAAAGGAGGGCCTAACATTTCAATACAAAAATTTTCAAAAAGGCAAAAAATACATTGAAGAATGTTTTTATTTTCAAGATGGCTGTCCAGGGATGTTTGATGCCAGTTATCCTCAGAAAGAAGGAACAAAATTACAGGTGAATAATCATGACCCAAATAGAATACGAAGGGGAGGCTGCTGGATCCTAGTGGAGAACTCAAGGGAAGAAGTGAAGGCACAAAGAAACAAAGAAGGAAGAGACTGGCAGAGATCATCTAGGAACCATAAGAGACTCGGTATTTCATTGAAAGTATAGGTGCAGATGTTTTTGACTCTTCTCACACCTGTAGCAGACTTCAGGTATCCAAACTGACAGAGAGCTCCTCTGTTCTTGTGAATTCAATCACTGTGGTGGACAGTGATTTGGGAACTTCTTGAAGGCATTACACTGGACTACCCACTTGCACCAGGTTTCTCATCCTGTCTCAGGTTCCAAGCTGCAGTAGCAAGGTGTCGTACTGGGGATGCAGCCATTGAGGAACTATGTCATAACCAGGAAGCCTCAGTTCTCTCAATTCTTTTATCTACACATTACCAGAACCCCTGCAGACATGACCCAGCACTCACTCAGATTGTGGCAGCCACGCGAGAGTGACTGGACCCAGGGGAGCTGCAGGGTTTTAGATGACAGGGACTGTTGCTCCTAAGAGAAGGGAGAAAACAGTGCACCAAGGAAGCACCCATTGGGACAAAAGAAAGCAAATAAGTCACTTTCTTGCAACCAAATTCTTCCCCCTTCTGAGCTGAGAGTGACTGCACCACTTCCAGTGGGGACTTAGGCACTGCGCTTAGGTCTGCAAGAAAGGAGTGTGATTCCATCTCAGTGACCCAGTGGCCTCAGTGCTTGGGCTAAGGTATGGAGAGGAAGACTTCTCCACCTTGCTCACCATTGCAGACACAGCCATGTTTGCTACCCAGGGGAAATTGGCATGGACATGCCAGAATATGGCCATTCAAGGGCTATCGGAGTGACTGCATCCCCACTGATAGTGTTCCCACTGAGCACTGGCCTGCACAAAAGGTGAGCCCCCTGCCCCTCTCTTCATGGAGCAGCAGCATTCATTCTTGCAGTGGAGAGCAGGAGACCCACAAAGCTATGTGTTTTGGGCTAAGGGAGAAGGTCCTGTACAAAAGATGTCTCAACAATGAGTCAAGGGTCAGGTGTCTTTCATGGCTTTTGGCCACACTACAGCCTGGAGATAGACAATGGTGTATGCCCACTCTGAGTGCCTCAAGCACTGGGACATGGTTGTGACAAGGAAGCAGATTACATTCTTACCTGCCAAGGCCATGGAGCTAGAATAGCCACCTCCCTCCCTGTGTGGTGACCTTGGTGCATTACGTCAGGCACTGTCCTTGGTGACCACATCAGGACTGGTACTTGTGCCCGCCATTGGTGTATCTAAGAGTGGGTGTGACAGAAAAACTCCACCCACCTTTGCCCCCCTAAAGGGACTGAGTAGGAAGCTTTGGCCACTGTGCATTCCACAGATTGTCCCATTGCCTGAGGCTACACAGAGCTTCTCTCAGTAAATAATAATCAAGCATATATCCTTCTGTGTCTGGTGCAGCTGGCTCTTACCCATAAACACCACCTACTTGCCTGGAGATTGAACTGCACAACCCAGTACAAAATTTGTTGACACAAATACACAGCAATGCAGAATGAGATAATCTTCCTGAGACCTTCACCAATTTGGCTACGCAGGAGGCAGTGAACATGTTCACAAACCCAGCACAACGCTACTAAAACCAGAATTTGAGGAAGCTAACACACAAAGGCTATCTATAACCAGGAACCTCATTCAGAGTCTTTCCTTCTGAAATAACCCTGAACCGAAGCCAAACAACGCTACACACATATATTGTAGCCACATCCTCAAGGAGAAAAACAAATCATGTTCAAATGCAAATAAATTCAAACATAATAATAAGAGATAGTTTATCCAGAAGAAAGTTAATCAGAGAAACATTCTGGAAGCATATAAAAAATAAAGTGTTGCAACACCCCCAAAGAATCAGACCTCTATATGAATGGATACTAAGCAAAATGAAACTTTGAAATAACAGGTAAATAATTCAAAATACGGATTTTAAAGAAACTCCAGGAGATACAAAAACAGTTGGAAACCAACAAAAGAAAAAAAAATTCAGATACGAAAGAAAAATTTACCAAAGAGCTGGATATTAAAAGACAAACCCAATTTCCAGACGTAAAAAAAAAAAAAAAAAAAATTTACTAGGAATTACATAGTCTCACTGAAAGCTTTAAAATACACTACATCAAGAAGAAAGAATCTTAGTGCTTGAAGACAGGTTTTTCTCTTTTTTTTTTTTTTTATTATACTTTAAGTTCTAGGGTACATGTGCATAACGTGCAGGTTTGTTACATATGTATACTTGTGCCATGTTGGCGTGCTGCACCCATCAACTCGTCAGCACCCATCAACTCGTCATTTACATCAGGTATAACTCCCAATGCAATCCCTCCCCCCTCCCGCCTCCCCATGATAGGCCCCGGTGTGTGATGTTCCCCTTCCCGAGTCCAAGTGATCTCATTGTTCAGTTCCCACCTATGAGTGAGAACATGCGGTGTTTGGTTTTCTGTTCTTGTGATAGTTTGCTGAGAATGATGGTTTCCAGTTGCATCCATGTCCCTACAAAGGACACAAACTCATCCTTTTTTATGGCTGCATAGTATTCCATGGTGTATATGTGCCACATTTTCTTAATCCAGTCTGTCACTGATGGACATTTGGGTTGATTCCAAGTCTTTGCTATTGTGAATAGTGCCGCAATAAACATACGTGTGCATGTGGAAGACGGTCTTTCAAAATAACCCAGTCAGACAAAAGAAAAAAAGAATAATAAAAATATAAATGAAACCTTCAAGAGGTGTGGGAATTATGTAAAACATTCAAACCTACAATTCATAGAAATTCCTGAGAGAGAAGAAAAAGTAAAGTGTTTGGAAAACCTATTTGAGGAAGTAATTGAGGCAAACATTCTCATCTTGCTAGTTATTTAGACATCCAGATGCAAGCGGTACAGAGAACTCAAAGAGGATACATTGCCAGACAGACTTCATCAAAACATATAGTCATTGGACGATCTAAAGTTAACATGCAGGAAAAAATACTACATTTACCAAAAGAGAAACATCTAATCACCTATAAAGGAAATTCCACCAGACTATCAGCACACTTTGCAGTAGAAACCTTACAAACCAGAAGAGATTTGGGTTCTATTTTCATACTTCTGAAGAAAAACACTGGCAACCACATATTTTGTATACTGCTAAACTAAGCTTCATAAATGGAAAAGAAACAAAGTGCTTTCCAGACAAAAAGAAATTCTGAGAAAACTTGTCACCACTAGACCAGACCTATAAGACATGCTGAAGGGAGCTCTAAACATGAAAACAAAATGTCAGTACTTGCTATGTTAGTCTGTTTGTGTCACTATAAAGAAATAACTGAAGCTGAGTAATTTACAAAGAAAAAAGGCTTATTTTGCTCATGGTTAGTTGGAATATTCAAGCATGGCACTAGTATCTTCTCAGCTTCTAGTGAATCTTCAGGAAGATTTTACCCAGGGAAAAGGTAAAGAGGAAGGAGGTGTGTCACATGGCAAGAGTGAGAACAAAGAGAGAGAAGGTTCAAAGCTCTTTTAAATAATCATTTCTCGTGTAAATTAATAGAGTGAGAACTCATTCATTGCTGTGAGGACAGCACCAAGTCATTCATGAGAAGTCCGCCACTATGAACCAAACAGTTCCTACTTGGCCCCACTTCCAAAATTGGGTATCACGTTTCAACATGAAAGTGACACACATCCCAATAATATTATTTGCTATCATAAAAACACTTAGAAGCATAAAGCTTATAGTTCTTACAAACAATTACAATTAAGGCTACAAGTCAACTAGGTAACAACATTACAAAAGGAAAAAAAACCATATATATCAATATTAACTTTGAATGTAAATGGATTAAATGTTCCACTTAAAAGATATGGATCAGCAGAATCGAGAGAAAAAGACAGGATGCAACCATATGCTTCTTATAAAAAATTCAACTAACTGAAAAATATACTTACACATTAAAAGTAAAGTGCTTTAAAAAGACATCCCATGCCAAAAGAAAGTGAGCAGGAGTAGCAATACTTATATCAGACAAAACAGACTTCTAATAAACAACAGTGAAAAAACACAAAGAAGACCATCAAGTGGTAAAGGGATCAATTTACCAAGAAGATATAACAATCCTAAATTGATATATATCTAACCCAAGACCATCCAGATTAATAAAACAAATTGTTTTTTTTTTTCTTTTTTTATTATACTTTAAGTTCTGGGATACATGTGCAGAATGTGCAGGTTTGTTACATAGATATACATATGCCATAGTGGTTTGTTGCACCCATCAACCTGTCATCTACATTAGGTATTTCTCCTAATGCTATCCCTCCCCTTGCCCCCCACCCCCTGACATGCCCCGGTATGTGATGTTCCCCTCCCTGTGCCCATATGTTCTCACTATTCAACTCCCACTTATGAGTGAGAACGTGTGGTGTTTGGTTTTCTGTTCCTGTGTTAGCTTGCTGAGAATGATGGTTTCCAGCTGCATCCATGTCCCTGCAAAGAACACAAATTCATCCTTTTTTATGACTTTATAGTATTCAATGGTGTATATGCGCCACATTTTCTTTATCCAGTCTAACATTGATGGGCAGTTGTGTTGGTTCCAAGTCTTTGCTCTTGTGAATAGTGCTGCAATAAACATATGTGTGTATGTGTCTTTATAGTAGAATGATTTCAAATCTTTTGGATATATACCCAGTAATGGGATTACTGGGTCAAATGGTATTTCTGGTTCTACATTCTTGAGGAATCACCACACTGTCTTCTACAATGGTTGAACTAACTTACACTCCCACCAACAGTGTAAAAGCATTCCTATTTCTCCACATCCTCTCCGGCATCTGTTGTTTCCTGACTTTTTAATGATCAGCAATGTAACTGGTGTGAGATGGTATCTCATTGTGGTTTTGATTTGCATTTCTCTAATGACCAGTGATGATGAGCTTTTTTTCATATGTTTGTTGGCTGCATACATGTCTTCTTTTGAGAAGTGTCTGTTCATAGTTTTCTCCCACTTTTTAATGGGGTTGTTTGTTTTTTTTTTCTTGTAAATTTGTTTAAGTTCCTTGTAGATTTTGGATATTAGCCCTTTGTCCAATGGATAGATGGCAAAAATGTTACCTCATTCTTTAGGTTGCCTGTTCATCCTGACGAGAGTTTCTTTTGCTGTGCAGGAGCTCTTTAGTTTAATTAGATCCCATTTGTCAATTTTGGCTTTTGTTGCCACTGTTTTTGGTGTTTTAGTCATGAAGTCTTTGCCTATGCCTATGTCCTGAATGGTATTGCCGAGGTTTTCTTCTAGGGTTTTTGTGATTTTAGGTCTTATGTTAATTTAGGTCTGGAGTTAATTTTTTAACTTTAAGTTCAGGGTTAAATGTGCAGATTTCTTATATAGGTAAACTTATGTCATTGGGGTTTGTTGTACAGATTATTTCGTCACCAAGGTATTAAGCCTAGTACCTGTGAGATATTTTTCCTAATCCACTTTTTACTCCCAACCTTCACCTTCTGATAGGACCCAGTGTCTGTTTTTCCCTTTTATGTGTTTATGTCTTCTCATCATTTAGCTCCCACTTATAAGTGAGAACATGCAGTATTTGCTTTTCTGTTCCTGTGTTAGTTTGCTATGGATAATGACCTCCAGCTCCATTCATGTTCCTGCAAAGGACATGATCTCATTTCATTTATGGCTGCATAGTATTTCATGGTGTATATGTACCACATTTTCTTTATTTGGTCTGCAATTGATGAGCTTTTATGTTGATTTTATGTTTAGTTCTGTGAAGAATATCATTGGTAGTTTGATAGGAATAGCAATGAATCTATAAATTGCTTCACGCAGTATGGCCATTTTTAAAGATATTGATTATTTCTATCCATGAGCATGGGATGTTTTTCCATTTGTTTGTGTAATGTCTGATTTATTTGAGCAGTGATTGGTAGCTCTCCTTGTAGATATTTTTCACTTTTCTGATTAGCTCTACTCTCAGGTATTTTATTATTCTTATGACAATTGTAAACAAGATTCTGCTCTTGATTGAGATCTCAGCTTGACTGTTGTTGGTGTAAAGAAATGCTAGTGACTTTTGTACATTGATTTTGTGTCCTGAGACTTTGCTGAAGTTGTTTTTCAGATTAAAAAGCTCTTGGGTGAAAACTTTGGGGTTTTCTAGATACAGGATCATATCATCTACAAACAGGGATAGGCTGATTTCCTCTCTTCCTGTTTGAATGCCCTTGATTTCATTTTCTTGCCTGATTCCTCTGTCCAGGGTCTCCAATACTATGTCGAATAGGAGTGCTGAGATAGGGCATCCTTTTCTTTTGCCAGTTTCTAAGGGGAATGCTTTCACCTTTTGCTCATTCAGTATGATATTGGCTGTGTGTTTGTCATAGATGACTCTTGTCATTTTAATGTATATTCCTTCAATACCTAATTTATTGAGAATTTTTAACATAAAGGAACATAGAATTTTATTGACAGTCTTTTCTGCATCTGTCGAGATAATCATGTGGTTTTTGTCTTTAGTTCCGTTTATGTGATGAATCACAATTTTTGATTTGCATATGTTGAACCAGCCTTGCATCCCAGGGATAAAGCCTAGTTGATTTTGATGGATAAGATGTTTTTGTGCTGCTGGAATTGGTTTTCTAGTATTTTGTTAAACATTTTTGTATCTATGTTCATCAAAGATATTGACCTGAAGTTTTATTTTCTTGTGTCTCTGTCAGGTTTGGTATCAGGGTGTTGCTGACATCATAGAATTAGTTAAGGAGGAATTCCTCCTCCTTAATTTTGTGGAATAGTTCCAGTAGGAATGGTACCAGCTCTATACATCTGGTAGAATTCAGCTGTGAATCTATCTGGTCCTGAGGTTTTTGTTGGTTGTAGGCTATTTATTACTGCCTTAATTTCAGAACTCATTATTGGTCTTTTCAGAGATTCCGTTTCTTCCTGGCTTTGTCTTGGGAGTGTATATGTGTCCAAGAATTTATCAATTTATCTAGATTTTTTAGTTAATGTGCACAGAGGTGTTTATAGTATTCTCTGATGGTTGTTTGTATTTCTGTGAGGTCAATGGTGATATCCCCCTTATCATTTCTGATTGCGTTTATTTGATTCTTCTGGGTTTTTCTTCTATTAGTTTAGCTAGTGGTCTATTTTATTATTTTTTTTCAAAATCAACAGCTCATAGATTTATTTATATTTGAATCTCCTTCAGTTCAACTCTTATTTTGGTTATTGCTTGTCTTCTGATAGCTTTGGGGTTGAGTTTCACTGGGTTCTTTAGTTCTTTTATTTGTGATGTTAGGTTGTTAAATTGAGATCTTTAAAAGTTTTTGATGTGGGCGTTTAGTGCTACAAATTTCCCTCTTTTTTTTTTTTTTTTTTTTTTTTTTTTGATGGAGTCTCATTCGGTTGTCGAGGCTGGAGTGTAGTGGCGTAATGTTGGCTCACCGCAATCTTCACCTCCCAGGTTTGAGTGTTTCTCCTGCTCCAGCCTCCAAAGTAGCTGGGATTACAGGTGCCCATTGCCATGGCCACTACCATCTGTGGTTATTACTTTTTTTAATTTTTAGTAGAGATAGGGTTTTTCCATGTTGGCCAGGCTTGTCTCAAACTCCTGACCTCAGGAGATCCGCCCACCTAGGGCTCCCAAAGTGCTGGGATTACAAGTGTGAGCCACCTTGCCGGGCCAGATTTCCATCTTAACACTGACTTAGCTGTTTCCTAGAGGTTCTGGTAGATTGTATCTTTGTTCTTATTAGTTTCAAAGAACTTCTTGATTTCTGCCTTACTTTCATTATTTACCCAAAAGTCATTCAGGAACAAGTTACTCAATTTCCATGTAATTGTATGGTTTTGAGTGAATTTCTTAGTATTGATTTTCAGTTTGATTATGCTGTGGTTCAAGAGGGTAGTTGTTATGATATCAGTTATTTTGCAATCATTGAGGAGGGTTTTATGTCCAATTATTTGATTGATTTTAGAGAATGTGCAATGTGGTGATAAAAAATGCATATTCCATTGTTTGGGGGTGGAAATTTCTGTAAGTGTCTCTCAGTTCCATTTGATCAGTGCTGAGTTCAGCTCCTAAATATTTTGTTAATTTTTTGCCTCCATGATCTGTCTAATATTGTCTGTGGGTTGTTAAAGTTTCTCCCTATTATTGCGGGGGCAGGAGTCTCAGTGTCTTTAAAGGTGTTTAAGAACTTGCTTTATAAATCTGGGTGTTCTTGTGTTGGGTACATATATATTTAGAATAGGTAGGCCTTCTTGTTGAATTAAATCCTTTACCATTATGTAATGTCCGCTTTAAAAAAAATCATTGTAGTTTAAAGTCTGAATGAAACAAATGATAGAACTAAGAAAAGAGATAAATATCAATACAATAATAGTGGCAGACTTCAATCCCCACTGACAGCACTAGACAGATTATCAAGACAGAAAATCAACACGGAAATACTGAACTTAAATTGGCCTCTAGACCAAATTGACCTAACATTTACAGAATATTCTACCCAACAACCAAAGAATATACAATCTCCTCACCAGCACATGTAACATTTTCCAAAATAGATTGTATGTTAGGTTACAAAATAAGTCTCAATAAATTTTTAAAAATCAAAATTATATCATGTCATATCATAGAGAAATGAAAGAAGAAATCAATTCCAAGACAAACTTTCAAAACCACACAAATATATTAAAATTTAAAAACTTGGTGCTGAACAATGTTTGAATAAATAAAGTAAGAGGGACATTTTAAAAATTGTAACATATAAAAATAGAGAAACACCATATCAAAACCTTGGCGATACAGCCAAAAGCAATGCCAAGAGGGAAGTTTGGAGCATTAAATGCTTATATCAAGAAGACAGAATGATCAGAAATTAATAACAGCATGTCACACCTCAAGGAACTAAAAAAAAAAAAAAAAAGTAGAAACCAAATTCAACGCTAGCAGAGGAAAAGGAATAAATAACAAAGTTCACAGCATCACAGCAGAACTAATTGAACTTGAGACCAAAAAACCATACAAAGTATCAATTAAACTAGTTTATTTTTTGAAGTGATAAACAAAATTAATTAAATGCTAGCTAGATTAAAAATAGAGAAGATTCAAATATGCACAATTAGAAATGAATTAGAAGATATTACAACTGATACAACAGAAATACGAAATATTATCAGAGGCCAGGCTCAGTGGCTCATGCCTGTAATCCCAGCACTTTGGGAGGCCAAGGCGGGCAGATCACCTGAGGTCAGGAGTTTGAGACCAGCCTGGCCAATGTGGCAAAATGCTGTCTCTATTAAAAAGACAAAAAATAGCCAGATATCATGGTGGGGGTGGGCACCTGTAATTCCAGTTACTCGAGAGGCTGCGACAGGAGAATTATTTGATCCTGGGAGGCAGAGGTGGCAGTGAGCTGAGACCATGACATTGTACTCCAGCCTGGGCGACAGAGCAACACTCCATCTCATATATATATACATATATATGTGTATATACATACACACACACAATGTGTATTATATACATATATGTGTTATATATAATATATTATATATAACACACATATATTATATATAATACACACATATAATGTATATACACATACATTATATATATTATATACATGTATGTGTATATATCTCTATGGTCATGAACTAGAAAATTTAAGGAAACAGCTAAATTCCTGGAACACATAACTTCTCAAGATTGAATCAGTAAGAAATAAAAATTTTCTATAGACTAACAATGAATAGTGGGATTGAATCAGTAATTTAAAAATCTCCCCACAAAAAAGAAGCCCAGGACCAGATGGATTCACAACCTAATTCTACCAGAATTACAAAGAAGAACTGGTACCAATCCCATTGTAACAGTTTCAACAAATTAAGGAGAAGTGAATCCTCCCTAACTAATTATATGCAGCCAGTTTCACTCTGATACCAAAGCCAGGCAAAGAAACAATTAAAGAAAACTGCAGACCACTACTCTTGGTGAAAATAGATGCAAAAATTCTGAACAATACATGAGTAAACCAAATCCAATAGCTCATCAAAAAAAGTAATGCATCACAATCAAGTGGATTTTATCCTAGAGATGTGAGGGTGGTTCAACATGTAAAAATCAATAAATGCAGTTCACCACATTAACAGAATTAAGGACAAAAGCCGTATGATCATCTCAATAGATGCAAAAAATCCTTTTATAAAATTCAGCATTACTGCATAATAAAAACACTCAACAAACTATGCATAGAAGAAACATACCCCCAAATAATAAAAACCATATATAATAGACACATAGCCAACATCATAGCAAAAGCTTTCAGCTGTTCTTCTTAGAAATGAAAAAAGAAAAGGATGCTCACTTGCACCACTCCTATTACAACATAGTACTGGAAGTCCTAGCCAGAGCAATCAGTTAAGAGGAAGAAATAAAAGGCATCCAGATTGAAAAGAGAAAGCCTAATTATTTCCGTTTGCTTATCATATGATCTTATACCTAAAAAACTCTAAAGGCTCCATCAAAGTACTCCTAGATTTAATAAATGAATTTAATAACATTTCAGGATACAACATCAATGTACAAAAATTAGTAGCATTTCTATACACCAATACTGATCAAGCTGAGAACCAAATCAAAATGTCAAACCTAATTACAATAGCTATAAGAAAAAATAAATATCTAGGTATACATTTAATCAAGGAGATAAAAGATTGCTGCAAGGAAAACTGTAAGAAAGTGATGAAAGAAATCCTAAATGACAAAGACAAATGTAAAACAAAATCCCATGCTCATAATTTGAAGGAATCAATCATTAAAATGACCATATTCCCCAAAGCAATTTACAAATGTAATGCCATTCCTATCAAAATACTTATGTCATTTTTCACAGAATTAGTAAAGATCCAAAAATTCATAAGGAAAAAAGCCAGAAAAGCTAAAGCAATTCTAAGCAAAAAGAACAAAGCTGGAGGCATCACATTAACTGACCTCAAATTATATTAAAAGGCTATAGTAACCAAAACCACACGGTACTTGTACAATAATGGACACATAGATCAATGGAACAGAATAGACAACCTAGAAATAAAGCCACATACCTAGAGTCTATTGATCCTCAACAAAGTTGACAAAAACACAGAGCAAGGAAAGAACATCCTATTCAATAAATGTTGCTGGGAAAATTGGCTAGCCATACACAGAATAATGAAACCGGATCTGTAAAACAAGGTCTTTTACTTTGTTGATTGTTTCTTTTGATGTGTAAAAACTTTGTATAAGCAGCTAAAAAAATAACATATAAATGAGCTCTAATACATTTGGCAGCAAACTTCTCAGTGGACACCTTAGGGGCCAGAAAAGAGTGAGTCGACATATTCATTGTGCTGAAGGAGGAAAAACAAACTTTCATGCTAGAATAGCACATCCAGCAAAAAATAACCTTCAAACATGAAAGATAAATAAAGACTTTCCTAGACAAGCAATAGCGGAGGGATTTTGTCAACACTGGGCCAGTTCTACCAGAAATGCTAAAGGGAGTTATTTATTCTGAAAGAAAAAATGATCAATAATAAATCATCTCAAGATGTAAAACTCATTAGTAATACTAAGCACACAAACAGATACAGAATATTCTAACACTGTAACTTTGATGTGCAAACTACTCATATCTTGAGTAGGAAGACTAAAAGAAAAACCTACAAAAGTAATAAGTACAATAACTTTATGAGATAATAGTATAAAAATTATAAATAGAGATAACAAAATGTCAAGAAGTGGGGGGATGGTGATGTTAAAGTTTAAAATTTTTAATTTTTTTTTTTTGCTTTGTAAATTTTTTGTGTGATTCAAATTAAGTTGTCATCAGTTTAAAATATTTGGTTGTTAAATATTATAGGAGAGCCTCATGGTAACCTCAAATCAATAATCTACAATGGATACACAAAAAAGCAAAAAATTAAAACATACTACTAGAAAATCACTTCACACAAAGAAGAAATATTGATATATTCTGTGAATTTAGTCTATCACTAAACTTTTGTGATTGACATATGCTGATGTACATTACTATAGTTTAATCATTTTAATTGTTTTACAATATTGCACTATATTACTTTACCACAATTTCTTCATCTATTCCATTTTGGTAGATATTTGGGGGTTTGCTAGTTTTTACTTTTGGCTTTTTGTTATATATTTCTTCTTGAGCACCTGTACAAATGCCACCTGAGACATAAGTAGAAGTAACATTTTTAGGGCATGTACATATTCAACATTACTAAAAAAAAATGTTTTTCTAAAGGTCTATACCAACTTAAACTCTCAACTGAAGCATATGATAATTTTATCTACCATAGAAAAGCAGACAATTAGTGTCTTTGTTTAGTCTTATTCTTGTTTGTTCAGTGTTAATGTTTGTTTAATGTTAGTTTCATATTAGTATCTTTGCTCAAACTTAGTGTTATGGGCTAAATTATGTACCCTTGAAATTTATGAGCTAAATTATACACCCTTGGATGTTGAAGTGCTAACCCCCAGCACCTCATGATGTGACTGTATTTGGACATAGGGTCTTTAATAAGAAAATTCAGATAAAATGAAGTCATATGGATGAACTGTTATCTAATATGACAGGTATCCTTATAAGAAGAGGAAATTAGAACATATATAACACACAGAAGAATGACTATGTAAGGGCACAGTGAGAAGACCACCACCTGCAAGCCAGAGAGGCCTCAGAAGAAACCAAATGTGCCAATAACTTGATCTTGGACTTCTCACTTTCTGAATTGTAAGATAATAAAATCAAGCTATTCTGAGCCACCTAGTCTGCAGTATTTTTTATGGCAGCCTCAGCAAATTAGTACACTTAGTGTTGTCTGAATTTTTTATTTTCATTATTCTAATGAATGTGAAATGGTGTCTGATTTTAATTTGTATTTTCTTTCTGACTAATATAGTTGAGCATGTTTTCAAATGTTTATTGAACACATATGTCTCTGCTTATGTAGAAAGCCCTTTTGTCACTTTTGTGTATTGCTTTATTGGTAGATTACTTATCTTTACCTATTGGTTTGTAGGGGTTTTTTTGTAATTATCTCAAAACATATTCTGAAAAGTAAGCCTTTGTCAAATGATATGTATGATAAATATGTTTTCCCTGATGATTTCCCTGTCATGGAATGCCTTTCCACTTTCTTTGTCACTTGCACCTTTTTATCGTGTGTAAAATATCTAGTCATAGAAATATCATCATGCCTTTTTCTAAAAGTTTTCAAGGACTATTCTTCTACGTTGAAGTACTTAATATATCTATAGTTGTATTCTGTGGAGGTATAAAATAAGAATTCAGTTAATTTTTTTTTTCTGTGTAGATAACCACTCATTCCAACACCAACACCACATATTAGTTTTTATACAGGTGTTGATTAAATTCTGCACTATTTTCCTGCATTTATTTATTTGCCAGTAGAATACGATCCTATTACTATGGCCTTATCATGGGCCTTAGATGAGCCTTAATAATATCTTGATAGCTGATAGGACAAGTAGAAATAGTCCCTTTACTGTTCTGTTATGGAAGAATAGCATTGCTACTCCTAGACCTTGGCTCTCTTAAGAGAGTTAAATAATCTGTAAAATTCCACTAAAAATACTAAAAATCTTGTTCAAATTTTGATTTGAATTGCCCCAAAACACAAATCAATATAATAATAGACTTCTTTGACATATAGTCTATTTTATTCATGAACATAATGTATCTTTTTATTTAGTTCTTTTAATATTCTAAATATTTTACATTATTTTCTACATAAATATATTATAAATCTTAAAATTTTAACATATATATGCGATTTTGTTGGTATTAAAGATTGAGGCTTTTAATGTTTTTTGTTGTAAAAAATTGCAATTACCTTTTAAAAAATTACACTGTCTCTGTTCATTCTACCAAACACTTTGTAAGTATTTATCAAAGTCAATAGAAATGATCATATAATCTGGAAGGCAGGTCACTTGCAATTATTTTTTTCCTAATCTTTATCACTTTAAATTTTCCTACTTCATTTAATTGTTTTGACTGAATATATGTTCTTCTTTAAGGGAAATAAAATATGTGTGGTGAGGGGCATTCTATATTCAATTAAGATTTGGAAATTCTGTGTTAAACAAATGAAAATATTCCAGGCAAATTTTCTAAAGATTATTTCAAAAGATAATTCTTTTAGAAACAACAGATTTTAACCTGCTCTCTCCTCCACCCTTGGAGAGGCATATTAAAGCTTCTGGGAAGTCAAGCAGAGAAATACAAATATTTAACTATATTTGGCTTATTATTTACCAAACTTACATGACCATGACATCCTGTCTATGTCTGTGGAATCTATTACTGTTTCACCCAGTTATATTTCACTGAACAAAGTTTGGGAAATGCTCTAAATAGCAAAACACTTATTGAACTTACAAGGTCAGATAACCTGTCTCTACCACAGTAATGAAGGAAATAATTTCTAATCTATGATGCTGAGAAGAAAGTCCTTGTGAGCCCTATAGTGCTGTAATGTGAGATGTTGGTTCCATATTAACTGTATGACTGGATGATCTCTGGAAATGGGGAAAATAAATTAGATATGCTGTTCTGCAGGACCTTGAAAATGTAAGGAGAATTTTGAAAGGCGAGCATTTGAATATTCCTTTATGATTATTAAACATGTCTAAAATAATTGATACTAGGTGGCATGATCACAACTCAGACTTCTGTGATTGCTTCCTACATAACAATAAACAAAACATTCTTCTACATTATCAAATTTACATTTAAAAATTGATATAATTTCTTGATCACTTAAGTGGCAAATTGTGATAAAATTCAGGCAAATTGTCATTAAAATTTTGCACAACAATTTTTAACTGGCTACCTAATGGTTAGTCAATAAAGTTTAGTGCACATTAGTATGTCTCTAAATTTTGTTTAGCTTTAATTAGTATGTTTCTAAATTTAGGCTTAGTTTCCAATGTGAAGATACATGGCGCTAATCTTTTGGAAAGCTGTAGAATGGTGAAATATAAGGCTTTCCAATGCAGAAAAGTAAGAAAATCTTCTGCCTAGTATTAATAATTTTCTATTCAATTCTGGAAACTCTACTTATTACTAGTTAAAATATATACTACCCATGAAGGACTTAAAGCCCAATGTTCTGTTATGTTTTGCCTAACTTTTAGATAGCAGCATTCCATATTGGTTAAGAAAAAAAAAATGTAGACTGTTTTGGCCACTGGGAGAAAAGTTTGAGGACAGATACAATGCAAAATTCTTGTTCTGACAGGAAGGCATTGATTCATTCCTGATACTTTCTATATAAGTCCAGCTATGAACTCTGAAATCATGTAAAAACCAAACAGAGAAGAATGACACAAATGGTAAGCAGAAGGAATAACGGTTTGGTGCTTAAGGATAAAAATAACAAAACTGAATTAAGGACCCAGCCACAAGAAGTGGCTTGGCCTTGGCAGCTTTGGGGTCACAATAGGCCTAACATGTTCCTCCCTGACAAAGAGACACTGAGGTAAATAGTGGGATCATTCAGAAACTAACATGCTACAACAAGTACTAAACCCGGGAAATACTACCTGTTACTCTAAGGCAAGGAGGTTTCCACCACAGTAAGAGTCTCACCAGAGAACCCTCTTTCCTCACAAGCTGTAGACTTTCTTTCACATCAAGAGATACTAAGGCAGCCTAACCTGGTGAAATCAGTTGAGTTCTCTCAGGCAACATCAGCAAAGACCACAGGGAGCCAGAGTACCATCAAATCAACCAAACAGGTCAAAAGAACACTGCCGATTTCTGAAAAATAAGCTGTCACTGGAATTACATCCCACATATGTAAACTCGGGCCTTTATGCTAAATGTGACTGTTAAAATTGAAACAAATAAGAACCAGGGGTTTTTTACATAATAGACACAATTTCCAATGTATAATTGAAAAAAACCTATTATACCAATAAATACAAAAATCACAAATTTAATGAAAAAAGACAACTGACAACAATATTAAGATGAATCAAATGTTGGAATTATCTGACAAATATTTTGAAATAGCCATAATAAGAATGCTTCAACAATTAATGACAAATTTTCTTTAAACAAGCCAAAACATTAGAAAATATCTACAAAGAAATAGAAGTTACAAAAAAGAATAAAATGAAAAATATAAAAGTAAAATATTATAAGTGAAGTTTAAAATAAATTAAAGAATAACAACAACCAAAAATACCTAATTGTGCCCTGAATGGGCACAAATACATAGTAGAGATGACAGAAGATAAAATCAATAACCTTGGAAACAGGTCAGAAGAATTGACCTGAAGAACTCAGGAGACTTAGACTAAGGAAAAAATAAGAAGGACCATCAACAACTTGTATGACAATAACAAAGCACCTAACATTCATATAATTAGAATCCTGGAAGGAGAGTAGATAAAAGGAGAATTGCAAAAAACATGTGAAGAAATACTTAGCTGGAAATTCTCAGTTTTGAAACAAACAACCAACAACAAAAAACCATACAGATTCACAGAGCTTAGCAACACCTAAATAATGTAAGCTCACAGAAGTACACATCAAGAAATATTAGATTAAATCTCTGAAAACTAAAGATGAAAATAAATTGAAAGCAGCAAAGACGAATTACACATTAACTACAGGGGAAGAAAACACTTCAACTAAGCAGGGATTTTTTAGCTGAAACTGATTTTTTAATGCTGAGAGAAAATAATTAAAACTCTGAAATCTAAATATGATAAAACTAAGTAAAGGGAAATAAATAATTCTCATATAAAGAAAACTAAAACAGTTTGTCACTAGCACACGTATCCTTAAAGATGGGCTAAAGAATAATCTTCAGACAGGACGTTATTTTAAAAAAAGTACTCTTGTAGCATCATGCAAGAGGAGGAAACAATGGAAAGAGAAAAAAAAATTGACATACAGGCATGGTTGCAGGCATCTGTAATCCCAGCTACTCAGGAGGTTGTGTCAGGAGAATTGCTTGAACCTGAGAGTCAGAGGTTGCAGTGAGCCAAGATTATGCCCCCTGCACTTCAGCATGGGCAACAGAAACTCTGTCTCAAAAAAAAAAAAAAAAAAAAATGGGCACAAAAATATTTTTTCCTTATAAGTTATATAAAATTTATTTTTTTCTGAAAAATTATAACATGATCTAATGTTATGAAAATAATCATTAAAAGTGAGACAATAAAAGGAACTTAAATAAAAGTAAGGTTTTCACACTTCAGGTGAAGAAATAAAATATTTATGTTAGTAGACTGTAATAAGTTACATGTATAATTCAATACCTAGAACAATGACTAAAAAAAGTATATACTAACTTATTTGCTTAGGAATTCTATATAAAATAATGTTGGGATCCTCAAAAATATTCAAGCAAGCCCAAGACAATTAAGACAAGGTAAAATTGAAATGAAAAACAGAGGTAACATAAAACAAAAAATTAAGTGGCAAACTAAAACACTAACACATCAATAATTACCTTAAATATAAAAGATCTAAATTTACTAAACAAAAGACATAAAGTACTAAAATTAAAAATGTCTTCTCTGTGAAAGACACTGTTAATATAATCAAAGGAGAACCCACAGATTAAAAGAAAATATTTACAAAGTATATATCAAGTAAAAAAGTTATATTCAAAATATACAATCCTTACAACTGAATAATATAAAACTAAACAACTTAAATACAAATGAGCAAAACATATAAAAATCAGTATTGTTTGTCTATACTAACAACAAGCCAAAAAGGAAATTAAGAAAATAATTCCGTTTACAATAGCATCAAAAAGAATGTAATATTTAGCAATAAACTTCATCGAGAAAGCAAAAAACTTGTCCACTGAAAACTACAAAATATGGTGGAAAGAAATTAAAGAAAACAAATAAATGGAAAAAATCCATATACATGGATTGGGAGGATTGATATTGCTAAGATGTCAATACTACCCACTTCCTATCAAATTCTCAATGATGTTTTTCGACAAAATAAAAAAAATTGATCCTAAAATGCATGTGTAGCCACAATCAACCCACAATAGAAAAAACAATTTTTAACAAGAACAAAGTTAGAGGTGTCATGTTTCCTAATTTTAAAACTTACTACAAATTTACTGTAATCAAAACAACATGATACTGGCATAAGGACAGGCATGCAAACCAGCAAAATAGTACATAAACAGTCCAGAAACAAATCTTAGGCTTATAGTCAAATTAGTTTTGACAAGATTACCAAGATCATTCAATTAAGAAAAGGATAGTCATTTTAACAAATGGTACTAGGAAAACAGTATCCACATTTGAAAGAATGAAATTGGACTCCTACACTACACCATATATGAAAGTTGATTTAAAATGTGTAATGGATAAGAGGCCAGACAAGCCTGTAATCCCAGCACTTCAGGAGGCCATGGCGGGTAGATCACTTGAGCCCAGGAGTTTAAGACCAGCTTGGGCCACACGGCTAAACCCTGCCTTTACAAAATTACAAAAGTTAGCCAGACATAGTGGCACATCCCTGTGGTTCCAGCTACTGGGGAGGCTGAGGTGGGAGGATTACTTGAACCCAGGAGTCGAGGTGGCAATGAGCCTTGATAATGCCACTGCACTTCAGCCTGGGCAACAGAGTGAGACCCTATCTCAAAACAGACAACAATAACAACAACAACAACAACAAAAATGGGTCAGAGACCCAAATGTAGGAGCTAAAACTATGAAACTCTTAGAAGAAAATACAGGGAAAAAAACTTCACGGTATTGGATCTGACAGTTATATTGGATATGGCACAAAAAACACAACAACAAGTTAAGTTGGACTTAATCAAAATTTAAAACTTTGAACATCAAAGGAAAGTATCAACTAAGTAAAAAGGCAACCCAGAAAAACGGTGAAAATATTTGCAAATCATATATATATATAAAATAAGAGATTAATATTCAGAATATATAAAGAATTACCACAACTCCACAAAAACTAAACATTTCAGCTCAAAAATAAATAAAGGATTTAAATAGACATTTATCTAAAAAAGATACAAGATAACCAATAAGCACATGAAATGATGTTCAACATCACTAATCATTAGCGTGTAAATCAAAATCACAATGAAATATTATTTCATATCTATTAGGATAAACATTATTAAAATATATAAAACCTAGAAAATAATAAGTGTTGCTGTTGATGTGGAGAAATTGCACCACAATGCATTGCTGGTGGGAATGTAAAATGGTGTAGCCATTGAGAAAAACAGTATGGAAGTTCCTCAAATTAGTATACATAAAATTACCATATGCACCATCAATTCAAATTGTGATTATATATCCAAAACAATTGAAAGTAGCAACTCAGAGAATTGTGTGCATATGTGCACTGCAGCATGACTCACAATTTCTAGAAGGTGAAAATAACCCAAGTATTTACCAACAAATGAATGAATAAACAAAATGTTACATACACATAATAGAATATTATTCAACCTCAAAACGAATAAAGTTTTAATACATGTTACAAATGAATAAACCTTAAAAAAATAAGTGAAATAATCCACACACAAAACAGCAAATATTCTATGATTCCACTAAAATGAAATATCCAGAAAAGGCAAACTCATACAGACTAAAGGTACAATGGTCATTGCCAGGGACTGAAAGGAGGGGGCAATAGGGTTATTGCTTAATGGGTATGGATTTTCTGTTTGGGTTCTTAAAAGTATTTTCAAAATAGATAGTAATGATAGCTATACAGCATTAGTAATATAATCATTGTCACTAAATTTTACCCTTAAAAATCATTAAAATGCCACATTTTGTTATGTGCATTTTCCAAAATAAAAATAAATTTTTAAAATTTATAAACCCTATACTCTAGTTCACATAATCATGTCCACAGGGGTACATGTTATTAATTTGGATATTGCTGTACATATATCGTGAAATCAAACAATTAAATAAATGGATGTCATAGCATGGGAGCAAGGGTTTTCACTGAATAGAAGATTACAGAAAAACAAAGTGATGATCCATTTTGTAACAAATTGGAATTGGAAACATCAATATGAACTCATGTTTAGCTTGATATAGAAAAAAGATGGAGACATATGGAAATATAAATAGACATGTGTATATACAAAGGTTAGCATATCCACCCATTATCTTGTTCTGTGTCTTAGTCCATTCCAGATGCTATAACAAAATACCATAGGCTGGGTGGCTTATAAACAATAGAAATTTATTTCTCACCATTCTGAAAGCTGGTGAGTCTAAGATCAAGGCACCAGAAGATTCAGTGTCTAATGAGGGCTCTTTTCTCATAAATAACCTTCTTTTCAGTCTAATCCACATGGCAGAAGTGGCAAAGGGTCTCTCTCAGATTTCTTTTATAAGGGCATTGATCCTCTTCATGAGGGCTCTGTCCCAATCACCTAATTATTCTAAAGTTTCCTCCTTCTAATAGCATTACCTTGGGGGTGAAGATTTCAACAAATAAATTTCGGAGGGGCATAAACATTCAGTCCATAGCAATCTGCCACCAAAAAAGGCCTAGAGTCAATAAAATTCCAGTAGCAATTAGCATACATGTCACTTAAATTTTATTTTTTAATACATTCCTCAAGAAAAAAAAAAAAAAAAGGAAACTTGGAAAAATGACTGAATTTAGGGCTTGGGCAGGAAATATAGAACACGAGCTTGCAGCATCAAGTAGTGCCAAAATGTAAACAAGTGCTTTACAAAGTCTATGAAAAGTCTATGGATGCAGGTATGTCAAGGACACAAACACCAATTGAAAAGTTTCTGATTGCCAAAATAGTAACAATTAGAGCAACAAGAGAAAGTAGTATTGGATTAGATCTCAAGTATAATATAAATAGCCAATTTTCCATACTGAAATACATGAAGTATTGAATAAATCAATAAATGTGGATGAAGGACAAGTTTTAATTGCAGAATTCCAAAAAAATTATGCAGATGTAACTTCCCACTCCTTAAGCCACATAGTAACTTTCTAACAAAAAGGAAGAGAATGAAAGAGTAGAAAAATGCAAAATCAAAGAGTAATTTTACAGACAGGAAACCTGACATACATTATCTCAGCCAAGTGATTAAGTCAATATTAACAGTCATAAATCTCATTGATAGTATTTATTTTTGATATGATGTGGTGAAGTGTAACATCATCTCCATGGAATTCCTCCCAACAACTCATAATCCCCAGTCTTATTATAATAAAAATATCAAATTCCAATATTGGAACATCCTACAAAATACCCGATAAATACTTCTGAAAATTGCCAAGGTCCTCAAAACCAAGAAAAGTCCAAGAAACTGCCACAGCCAAAAGCTACCTAAGGAGACATGGCAAACAAAGCAATATTATATCCTGGATGAGATCCTGAAGCACAAAAAAAGACATCAGGTAAAAATGAAGGAAATCTAAACTATGGACTTTAGTTCATAACAAGAAGTCAATATTAGCTCATTTAGTTTAACAAATACACTAATGTAAATTATTAATTATAAAAAATGGGTCTGGGATATATAGGGATTATATGCTCTATCTGCTCAATTTTTCTGTAAGCCTAAAACAATTTTAAAAAATGAAATCTATCAAAAAGAACAAACACAGAGACTGGTAAAGTAATTTTTAAGAAACAACCAAATACATGCTTTTTAAAAAATTATTTCAAATTTAATAACATAGAAAATTTAAAGAGAAAGAGGAACATATATACAACACTTTACCTACTAACATCAGAATACACATATTTTTAAGTGACCATGAAGCATTCACCAACACAGAAGATATTTTGGGCCATAAAACTGAAGTCAACAAATTTAAGAAAAAGTTATAAAGATTTGTTTATCTGATCATAATGGTATCAAACTAGAAATCAATACCAGAAAGACAAAAGAAAATATTTAAACACTTGAGGATACTAAATGACACATTTCTAAATAATTCATCTCTCAAAGAGGAAATTACAAAGAAAAAAATATATAGGGGTGTGTGTGATTTCAATGAAAATACAACATACTAAAACTTGATATATGTAGCTAAATCCATGTTGACAGGGAAATTTATCTTACTGAATGCTTATATTAGAAAAATAGGAAAGTTCTTAAGTCAATAGTCTAAGTTCTAAGTTACTACCTCAAGAAAGTAGAAAATGGAAAGCAAAGTAAGCAGTATAAGCAGAAAGAATGAAATAATAATAATATGCACAGAAATCAAGGCAAATAACAACCAGAAAATAATGAAGCAAATAAATATAGTTATTTTTATATTAATAATATTTAGAAACTTCTATCAAGGCTGATAAAAACAGAGAAGATCCAAATCACCAACACCATAAACGAAAATAAAGAGAGAAGTCACAAACCACCAACATCATGAAGGAAATGAGGAATATTGTAACAGTTCCTGAATAAAATAATAATTAGAAAACACTAAAATTAATTTGTACTCATAAATTCAAGACCACCTTTGTACTTGTGAATTCAAGACCATGACTAACAAAACAAGACCAAATACATAACAATATTCATTCTACAACCATTAAAGAAAGTGAATTAATAAGTATAATGTTCCTGAAAAGTTCGTCTTTAGCACCAGGTGATTCTACTTTTTCAAATGTTTCAACTAAACATTTATAGGAGAATTCATTTCAACTTTAAGTAATCTTTTCCAGAGAAAGTAATAGAAAGAAACATTTCATTTTATGAGATACATATTATCCTGATACTAAAACCAGACAAAAACTATACAAAAATGAAAAATTTAAGATTAATATGCCTTATGAATATAGACACAAAAACCTTTAACAAAATATTAGTGAATGAAGTACAACAATACACAGAGTTAACACAATGACTGAAAAATTTATTTCAGTTAGACAAGACTGGGTAAACAGTCAAGAATCAATCTACATAATAAATCTTATCAACAGTTTAAGGAAGAAGAAAACTCATGTGTATCAGGGGAACCCACCCCGAATATTTCAACGTAGGTTCTTTCTATTTTCCATAAGTGTTAGCTGGCTGAGAAATAAAGAGAGGCAGTATAAAGAGAAGAATTTTACAGCTGGGCCACCGGGGCTGACATCACATATCAGAAGGACTGTGATGCCCACCTGATCCTCAAACCAGCAAGTTTTTTATTAAGTGTTTCAAAAGGGGAGGGGGTGTAAGAACAGGGAGTAGGTACAAAGATCACATGCTTCAAAAAGCAAAAAGCAGAACTACTAGTAAGGGTCTAACAAAGATCACATGCTTCTGAGGCAACAGGGCAAAGGGTAAAAGCAGAACTTCTGATAAGGATCTATGTTCAACAGTGCACATATTGTCTTGATAAACATCTTAAATAACAGAAAACAGGATTTGAGAGCAGAGAACCGGTCTGACCACAAATCTACCAAGGCAGAATTTTTTCCCACCCTAGTAAGTCTGAGGGTAGTGCAGGAGACCAGGGTGTATCTCAGTCCTTATCTGAACCACATAAGACAGACATTCCCAGAGTGGCCATTTATAGACCTCCCATCAGGAATGCATTCCTTTCCCAGGGTATTAATATTAATATTCCTTGCTAAGAAAATAATTTAGCAATATCTTCTCTACATGCACGTCCATTTATAGGCTCTCCACAAGAAGAAAAATATGGGTCTTTTTGCCCGACCCTGCAGGCAGTCAGACCTTTTGGTTGTCTTCCCTTGTTCCCTAAAAATTGCTGTTATTCTGTTCTTTTTCAAGGTGCATTGATTTCATATTGTTCAAACACACATGTTTTACAATAAATTTGTACAGTTAACACAGTTATCACAGTGGTCCTGAGGTGACATACATCCTTAGCTTACAAAGATAACAGGATTAAGAGATTAAAGTAAAGACAGGAATATGAAATTATAAAAGTATTATTTGGGAACTAATAAATGTCCATGAAATTTTCACAATTTATGTTCCTCTGCCATGGCACCAGCTGGTCCCTCCATTCAGGGTCCCTGACTTCCCGCAACACAAGCAATATATAAATTGGTACAAAAAGGTATTTTATGTAACTCAACACAATTCATAACACAAAGAAACAAACACTCAGCAAGTTAGAATTAGAGAGAAAACTTACACATCTTGATACAGAGCATCTACAAATGCTAACATCACTGAAGCATCATATTTATTAGCGCTAACATCATACTTAATTGTGAAAGGCTGAATACTTTCAGGGAAAAGGCAAGGATGTCCATTCTCATAACTCGTTTTCAACATAATATTAGAACATTTGGCAAAAGTAATAGGAAAATGAATAATAATAATAGATATACAAACTGGAAAAAAAAGAAATTTTTATTTGCATATGCATGATTGTAGATGCAGGGAAGTTCAACAAGTCCACCAAAGAAAAGTTTAAAAATTACTAGAACTAGTAATTGAGTGTAGCAACACTGCAGCATACATGATTACTACACAATAAATAACTGCATTTCTATATACCAATAGTGACCACATGAAAATCATCTTTAAAACTGAAATATCATTTATAATCTATCCAAAAATATTAAATACTTAGGTGGAGACTTAGCAAAACACGTAACTGTTTTTCATGCTGACAGTTACAAAATGCTGATAAAATGACATAAAGAATTAAATAAATGACAAGACATACCATGTCTATAAAATGGAAGACTCAGCATGCTAAATATGTCAATTTGACACCCTAAATGATTTATAAGTATTTTCCAGGAAAAATTCTAGCAAGATTTTTTTTTGTTTTTTGTTTGTTTGTTTTTATGTGTGTGCTTTAAAAAAAATCTTACTCTAATATTTATATCAAGAAAGTGATTCCAGAAGAAATGATGGAGTTAAGTCCTTCAAAAATCTGTTTCTCCATAAAAACTAAAACAAGAGCACTGGAAAAAAATGGTCAAAGTCAACTACTCAGAATTCTGTAAATTAACCAAAGGCTAGCAACATCCAAGGGACACTAATTCAATAGAAACACCTACACCTCAATAAGGGGAGCAAGCTTTATGGCATTTTTACTCTCCCTATTTCTATTCCACTTTCCCCAGTTCCATGGTGGCCTTGAAAACCAACAGTCCCACAAATAGCTAGCAGCCTAAGAGCAACTGAAAATAGTAGAAAATGTTTGAAGCATGCAAAAGCATCATTTCTGAAGAACTGTCATTATTTGACCTGTTTGGCAGTATACATAATGCCTCAATTTCAGAGCTTGTCTTTATTTGGCCTAATATCTCATTCAATGGAAATAGTCTTTCTTCCAAGGGAGTTCGTCAGAAACAATTAATAAAAATGGTTTAACATCCCAGTATTTTGAGATACAGATAACAGTTGGGGCAAAAAGAATGGAAAAAAAAAAAAAAAAAAAAAAAAAAAAAAAAAAAAACTTAAAAGCTGAGAAATCAAGATTTACATTAGGGGCTTTGAAATATTCTGACATATATATGGGAATCCAGAAGGACACACAGACATAAGACTGTGTGTATACACAGAAAAGGAAACAGAAAATCCTCAACTTTCACCTCTATGTTACCTTGAGACTCTGTGTAAGCAGAAAGTGAAGGAAAAGGCAGAGCTCCCAACTATACAACAGAATGTCAAAGTTATGGTAAAATATGAATGCTGAGTGCTCAGGGTTAGGCGATTATTCATTCAAAATTTTTACTGAAATGTCTCTTTAATCATTAGCAGGACTCTAAGCTACCTGATGAGAAAGCTTAGTGGTCACATGCAACAAAGAATGCAGATTGTCTTCAACCATTTGCACAGGAAGGATATGAACAGACATTTCTCAAAAGAAGACATTTACGCAGCCAACAAATATATGAATAAAAGCTCATCATCACTGGTCATTAGAGAAATGCAAATCAAAACCACAATGAGATGCCATCTCACACCAGTTAGAATGACGATCATTAAAAAGTCAGGAAACAACAGTTGCTGGAGAGGATGTGGAGAAATAGGAATGCTTTTACACTGTTGGTGGGAGTGTGAATTAGTTCAACCATTGTGGAAGACAGTGTGGCAATTCCTCAACGATTTAGAACCAGAAATACCATTTGACCCAGAAATCCCATTACTGGGTATATACCCGAAGGATTATAAATCAGTCTACTGTAAAGACACATGCACACATTTGTTTATTGCAGCACTTTTCACAATAGCAAAGACTTGGAACCAACCCAAATGTCCATCAATGATAGACTGGATTAAGAAAATATGACACATACATACTATGGAATACTATGCAGTCAAAAAAAATAGGAGGAGTTCATGTCCTTTGCAGGGACATGGTTGAAGTTGGAAACCATCATTCTTAGCAAACTACCACAGGAAGAGAAAACCAAACACCACATGTTCTTGCTCATAAGTGAGAGTTGAATAATGAGAACACATGGACACAGGGAGGGGAACATCACCCACTGGGGCCTGTTGGGGGGTTGGGGGCTAGGAGGGGGATAGCACTGGGCAAAATACCTAATGTAGATGACAGATTGATGGATGTCGCAAACCACCATGGCACGTGTATACCTATGTAACAAACCTACACTTTCTGCACATGTAAGCCAGAACTTAAAGTATAATAATAATAATAATAATAAAGCTTTAGTCTGGGTGGCTTTTAAAAAACAGATGTATTTTTCACAGCTCTGGAGGCTGGGAAGTCCAAATCAGGGTACAAACAGATTTAGTGTCTAATGAGGGACCATTTTTCTTCATAGATGGCAACTTCTTTCTGTGTCCTCCCGTGATAGAAAGGGCCAAAACGCTTGCCAGGATCTCCTTCATAATATCACTATTTTTTTTCATCAGCATTCCACCTTCATGACCTAATTATGACCTAATATTTCAAAGATCCCACCTCCTAACATCATTGCATTGGTGATTAGCTTGCAACACACGCATTTGGTGGGGGGTAGGAGGGTCACAAACTTTCAAACCATAGCACAGACCTTAATGGATTAATTTAGGAAAGTCACAAAGACATAAACAGCAGCAGCTGCAACAAAAGCAATAATAACAAATTGCAGCAACACCAAACACCATACCTAGGTAAAAAGAATGAAATTGGAGGAATCATATTACCTCACTTCAAATTATACCACAGATCTATATTAACAAAAACAACATGGTACTGGCATGAAAAACACACAGACCAATGGAACAGAATAGAGAACCCCAAAACAAGTCCACACACCTACAGCAAACTCATTTTTTGAGAAAGATGCCAAAAATATACACTGTGGAAACAGAATTATCTTCAATAAATAGTCCTGGAAAAATTGGATATTCATATGCAGAAGAATGATACTAGACCCCTATTTCTCACCACATACAGCAATTGAATCACAATAGATTAAAGACTTACATTTAAGACTGAACCATTAAATTATCATAAGAAAACATTGGAAAAAAAATCTGTGCTACTATATGATCCAGCAATTCCATTGCTGGATATGTACCAAGAGAAAGAAAATCATTATATCAAAGAAATATCTGCACTCCTATGTTTCTCAGAAAACTAAAAATTGAGCTACGTTATGATCCAATAATCACACTGCTTAGTATATACCCCCAAATTGGAAATCAGTGTATAAGAGAGACATCCACAGGCCTATGTTTGTTGCAGCATTGTCTACAATAGCTAAGAGTTGGAAGCAACCTAAGTGTCCATCAATAGATTAATGAACAAAATATGTGCTGTAATACACAATGGAATAGTATTCAGCCATAAAAAAGAATGAAATTCAGTCATTTGCAACAACATGAATGGAACTGGAGATCATTACATTAAGCGAAATAAGCCAGGTACAGAAAGACAAACATTGCATGCTCCCACTTATTTATGGGATCTAAAAATAAATACCATTGAGATCATGGTCATAGAGAGAAGAAAGATAGTTACTGGAGACTGGGAAGAGTTGCAGGGGTTTGAGGAAAAGGTGAGGATGGTTAATGAGTACAAAAAAAGATAGAGTAAATAAGACCCACTATTTGATAGCACAGTAGTGTGACTATAGTCAATAAAAATTGTATATTTTAGGATGAAGCTGGAAACTGTCATTCTCAGCAAACTATCGCAAGGACAATAAACCAAACACTGCTTGTTCTCACTCATAGGTGGGAATTGAACAATGAGAACACTTGGACACAGGAAGGGGAGCATCACACACTGGGGCCTGTCTGGGGTAGGAGGTGGGGGGAGGGATAGCATTAGGAGATATACCTAATGTAAATGACGAGTTAATGGGTGCAGCACACCAACATGGCACATGTATACATATGTAACAAACCTGCACACTGTGCACATGTACCCTAGAACTTAAAGTATAATAATAATAAAAAAAGAATAACTTAAAGAATGTAATTGGATTGTCTATAACTCATAAATGTTTGAGAGGATAGTTACCCCATTCTTCATGATACGCTTATTTCACATTGCATGTCTTTATTGAAACATATCACATACCCTATAAATATATACATGTACTATGTACCTACAAACTTTTTAGAAAATAATAATTTTAAAAAATAATGGTATTGGAAAATGATATATGAAGGATCTCTTTTTTTTTTCTAGCTTGGCCTGATTATTAGGTAAAGTTCTGAGTTTTCTTTCATGTTGTATTTTTAGGGAGTGAGGGGGTTGGAGAGACACTATAATTTACAAATAGTAAAATATACCCTCTTCACTATAGAGTTCTATGATTGCTGACAAATATATTCAATCATATAGCCATCAGAAAAGTCAAGATACATATTTGTTCCATTACCCTAATACATTTTATTTTGCTCTTTGTAATCAATTCTTTTTTTTTTTTTTTTTTTTTTTTTTTGAGACGGAGTCTCGCTCTGTAGCCCAGGCTGGAGTGCAGTGGCCGGATCTCAGCTCACTGCAAGCTCCGCCTCCTGGGTTCACGCCATTCTCCGGCCTCAGCCTCCCGAGTAGCTGGGACTACAGGCGCTGCCACCTCGCCCGGCTATTTTTTGTATTTCTTAGTAGAGACGGGGTTTCACCGTGTTAGCCAGGATGGTCTCGATCTCCTGACCTCGTGATCCGCCCATCTCGGCCTCCCAAAGTGCTGGGATTACAGGCTTGAGCCACCGCGCCCGGCCTGTAATCAATTCTTACCCCCAGTACCTGACAACCACCCATCAGGTTTCTCTTCCTATTGTTTCATCTATGGAAGAATGTCATATTAATGAAATTATATATAATATACACTTTTAATGCATGTTTTTGTTTTACAGAATACATTCGAGATTCATCCATGTTGTTGAGTAAGTATTCATAGTTTATTCCTTAATTGTCGAGTAGTATTCTGTTGTATAGATAGATGTACTGTTGTCTGCTTATTCATTAACCCATTAAGGAGAATTTTGTTTTTTTCTATTTTCTGGCAATTATGAATATAGCAATTGTAAAAATTCTTGTACAGTTTGTTTTTCATGTGTGAACTTAAAATCTTATTTCACTTGGGAAATCACCTAGCAGTAAGATTACAAGGTAACATATTAAGTGTATGATTAATGTTCTGAGTAATTACTAAACATTTTTCTCAAGTAGCAATATAATCTTGCTTTCCCACCAACAATATATGAGAGATCCAGTTGTTCTGTATCTTCATCAACGCTTGGTATGTCATTTAGAAAAATGTTTTTGCCATTGTAATGCATGTTTGGAGAAATCTCATGTTTTTTCCCTGGCAATTCCCTGATAAGTAACGGGGTTAATTTTTCACATTCTCACTTGCCATATGAATATTTAATTTATTCAAGTTTTCATTGATATGTATTGTCCTTTTTTGAAAAATTGTTTACTCGATATTGAGATTTGAATGTCCTTTATACATTCTGGTTATATGTCCTTTATCAGATATATAATCTGAAAATTTCTCCCAGAAAAAGTGTGACTTTTCTTTCCATTATTAAAAGTGTATTTGAAAGAGCAGAAGTTTTCAATTTGGATACTGTTCAATTTACCTAGGTTTATTCTTCTGTGAAAGTGCTTTTTGTAAAATATGCAATATATATATTTTTGTAACCCCAAGAGGTAAACATTTTCTCTTATATTTTCACCTTGAATTTGTCTAGTTTGCAGTTTTATATTTAGGTCAATGAAACATTATGAGCCAGTTTTTGTATATAATGCATTTTTATTAAGTTTTATTTTTATTGGTACTAGAGCAACTAAACTTCCATAGGAAAAAAATATGAACCTTGAACTAAACCTTACTCCTCATGTAAAAATCCATTCAAAATAGATTATGGACCTAAATGTAAAACACACACCTGAAAACTTTTATTAAAATCATAGTAGAATATCTTTGGGTCCCATGGCTAGTCAAAGTGTTCTTAGATTTTATAACAAATCCAAATCCATAAAACATTGCTACATTGGACATAACTAAAATCAAAACTAAAAACATTTGCTCTTTGAAAGTCCATGTGAAGAAGAAAAGACAAGGAACAGACTGGGAAAAAATATTTGCAAACCACATATCCAAAAACAGCAGCAACAAACTTGTATCTAGAACCTATAAAGTACTAATAGCACAATATTAAATAAATAACCCAATCATAAAATGGGTTAATAATCTGAATATACACTTCTCCAAAGAGGCTCACTATATAGTATTATAAACACACAAAAGTATTTTCAACATCATTAACCGTTATTGCCACCAATTCTCTTTACCATAATAAAAGCTTCCAAAGCTCAAGTTAATGTTCAGATAGCTCCTAAAACAATTGTTTGAAACATCATAGTTAAAATCTTTTAAAGCTAGCAAATTAAATATTCTAAGTGTACAAAAATATTCAGAATATAGTCCAGAGTGGCTGATCATTAACACTGCTAAGTTTGAAAAATTAAATTTCTGTGAAGCTCCATTACTTTGGTTTTCTTAATATCATCAGATATTCTATGTGTCTTCATTTGAAGAATTTAAGCCTATCTCCTACTTAATTAGAATTTTTAAGCAAGAAGTAGTAGAATAAATATTTTTATAAACTTGATAACTTAGAGCAATTTTAAAAATAAAACATTTCTATATATTCTGCATCCAGCTTCTCCTATAACTAGCATCTTATATTAGAAAAATAGATTTGTTATAATTAACAAACTAGCATTGATATCTTATTAACTAAAGTCCATATTTATGCACATTTTCTTAATTTTTACTTTATGTCCTTTTCCTATCTTAGATTCCTAAACATAATACCACACTATATTTAGTAGTCATGTCTCCTTTGGCTCCATGCAGCTATGATGGTTTCCCAGATTTTCCGTTTCTGTTCTGATGACTTTGACAGTTTTGAGGAGTTCAGGTTATTTTGTAGAATGTTCTTACATTGCAATTTCTTTGATGTTTTTCTCATTAGACTGGGATAATTGATATTTGGTTGCAAGATCACAGAGATTAAATGCCTTTCTCATAGCATATCAAGAATATATGCTATCGATATGACTTTTTAATGTTGATATTAATCACTTGGCTATGGTAGTTTGTCAAGTTCCTCCACTGTAGTTCCTTTTTTTAATTCCTTCATAATGTGTATGTTTTGGAAGAAAGTCAAAATGTAAAGACCACATCTAAGAAACTGAGAGATGAGCTCTGCTTCCTTAAGGTGAAAATATCTTAACGAATTATTTGTAATTCTTCTGCAGAGGAGATTTGTCTATTCTCCCATATTTATCTATTTAGTCATTCATTTTTAATATCTGTATGGACTTGTAAATATTTATTTTATAATTTTAGCTATAATACTACTATATTCATTTTGTTTGGTCTATCATCAATATGATGTTCTTTGTAAGTTTTCCTATCTGCCTTATTAGATAAAGGATGTTTCCCTCTGAGATGATTTGGATCTGTGTCCTCATCCAATCGCACATTGAAATGTAATCCCTATTGTTGGAGATGGGAAACGTGGAAGGTGTTTGGATCATGAAAATGTGTATCCCTCATGAACAACTTAGCACCATCCCCTCAGTGATGAGTGAGTTCCCACAAGATCTGGTTATTTAAAACTCTGCAGGATTTCCCATTCTCTCTTTGGCTCTAGCTCAAGTCATGTGATGTGCTAGCTCCCACTTTGCCTTCCACCATGAATAAAGGCTCCCAGAGGCCTCACCAGAAGTCCAGCAGATGCCAGCACCATGCTTCTTGCACAGCCTGCAGAGCTGTTAGCCAATTAAATTTATTTTCTTTACAATTTATCCAGTCTTGGGCATTTCTTTACAGCAATGCAAGACTGGGCTAACACACTTTCTATTCCTGATTTTTGAGTTTTTAGTAATAAACGGATATTAAATTTTGTAAAATGAATTTAATATATAGAGATATGATTTTTCATATTTAGCCTGCTAACAAGATAAATTACATTGATTGACTTATGAATGTAAAACCATACTTGCATTCCTATAATGAATCAGTTGTGGTATATTACTCTTTTTATATCTTACCATTTTTGAATTGCTAATACTTTAAAGGATTTTTGTATGTACTCTATGTTCATAAGATATGCTGGTAGTTTTTTTTAACCCTAAGTGTTATTTAGAGCTATATTCTCTATTTCATAAATAGTTGGGGTTTTATGGCCACATTTCAGTTACTGATTTCTAAAGTAGATCTGTTACGGTCTGACAATGTACTTTACATAATTTCTAGCATTTTCAACTTGCAAATGTTTATTTTATGGCCTATACTGTGATGTGTCTTCATGAGTGTTCCATCATGATGAGTGTTCCATCTGCACATGAGAAGAATGTGTGTTCTTATGATGCTGCACAGAATATTCTATAATGTAAATTTGTTGATAGTGCTGTTCAATTTATCTTTAGCCTTATCATTTTCTGCCTGCTCTATTTGTCATTTACTGACAAGGGAGTGTCAAATTATGCAACTGTAATAGGATATTTGTCTATATCTCCTTTCAGTTCTATAAATTTCTGCACATATTTTGATGCTGTTTTTTTAGGTGCACATCCTTTTATGATTATGTCTGCTTTGATAATTGATCCTTTTTTCATTATTTAATGTTTCTTTTACTCCTCATACTCTTTTCTGTTCTGAAGATTGCTTTGTCTGAAATTAATAGAGGTAATTCAGCTTCTTTATATGCTTTATGTTTGCATGATATATCTTTCTTCATCATTTTATTTAACTTCTATAAGTCTTTACATTTAAATTGGGTTTCTTTTACACAGCATATAATTAGGTATTATATTTTTTGTTTCGTTTTCTTGATATGGGTGTTTGTTCCTTAATCTAATCTATAATTTATGATTTTTATGCCATTTAATTAACAAATGTGCATTTTTGTCTTTATTACATATGTATGTCCCCATAAACAAATATTCTATTAATTTGTGTGTTTTAAGTTTTATATGTTGCTTCCTACTCTAAGTACCCTTTTGAAGCTTTGCTTTTCACTTAACATTATCTTTTCTATATTTATCCCTCTTGATACAAGTAAATCATCTGAATTCATTTCTAATATTATATACTATTTTCTTATAAAAATAAGCTATCTCTAAGTCATCCATTTTCCTACTGGCAGAAAATTAATTTATTTACACTTTATTTGATGATATAAACAAGTGCTAAAGTAAATAATTTTCTTCATATGTTTCCTGGGGTATATAAAATAGAACATATCTGATATAGACATTGAGAGTTGAAATTGTCTGGTCATGAAATACTCACATTTTTAATCTCACAAAATATTGCTAAATGGCTCCCCAAAGTGATCATACCAATTAAAACTCTAATAAGTGTTGTTTGGGAGTGTTCCTAGCTCTACATCTTTCCCTACACTCGTGTTTATCAGTTGATCATTCTTCCCAAATTTCTTTTTTTTTTTTTAATTCAACTTTTTATTAGATACAGGGCACACATGTGCAGATATTTTACCTGGTTATATTGCACCCAGGTAGTGACATGTTACCCATTAGATAGTTTTTCAACCTAGCTCCTTCTTCCCACCGTCCCCCTCTAGTAGTCCACAGTGTCTGTTGTTCCCTTGTTTGAGTCCTTGTGTGCTCAATATTTAGCTACCACTTATAATTGAGAAAATGTGTTACATATACACCATGAAATACTTCACAGCTATAGAAAAAAATAAAAGCATGTCCTTTGCAACAACATGGATAGAAGTGGAGGCCATAATCCTCAGTGAATTAACACACAGGAACAGAAAGCCAATTTCTGATTTTCACTGGTGTATTTAGACTATTCAGGTATAAAGCGATTCCAAACATGTTTGGAATAAAGTATATACACTATCTTTTTTTTTTTTTTTTTTTTTTTTGAGACGGAGTTTCACTCTTGTTGCCCAGGCTGCAGTGCAATGGCATGATCTTGGCTCACCACAACCTCTGCCTCCCAGGTTCAAGCAATTCTCCTGCCTCAGCCTCCCGAATAGCTGGGATTACAGGCATATGCCACCATGTCTGGCTAATTTTGTATTTTTAGTAGAGACAGGGTTTCTCCATGTTGGTCAGGCTGGTCTTGAACTCCTGACCTCAGGTGATCTACCTGCCTCAGCCTCCCAAAGTGCTGGGATTATAAACGTGAGCCACCACGCCCAACCTATTATCTTTATGCTTTGTATTAACTACATTTGCTCTTTCTTTGTTTTAAATGTTTCCTTCTCTGGCTCTCTCTGCTATTTATTGAGCATCTATTATGTCATTTTTTTCTATACTGACATATCATTTATACTTCCTTTTCATCTTTTTTAGTGGTTGCCTGAGGGTTTACTATACACAGTTTTAAACAATCTAAGTTCCTCTTTAAATAATACTATTTCATTCCAATATAGTGCAGGTAATTTATGATATTCTTAATTCCTCTCTCCTCTCTTGTAACACAGTCATTATTCATTTTATTTAAACATATGCTATAAATACTCAATACATTGTTATTATTATTGCTTTAAAATTTTCATTATCTTTTGGGAAATTAAGAAAAACATAAAAGACATTTTACCTTTATTTATTTGTTGTGCTCTACTCTTCCATCTTTTTGTGTATTCTCAATTTTTCTGACCTATATAAATTTCTTTCTGTGAAGAACTTCCTTTAACAATTTTTGTAGGGCTAGTCCACTAGCAATATATATACATATAAATATAAATATTTATATGTATATATTTTTTTTTTTGAGAAAGGCTTTTTTTTTTTTTTCAATCTTAAAGTACATGTTTAGCTGGGTATAGAATTTTTGATTGGCAGAATTTTTTTTTTTAATTTTAAAGATTTTATGCCATTATTTTGCTGTTGACATAATATCTGATAAGACGTCTTTGGCAATTTTTATCTATTTTTTGGTATGTGTGATAATTAATTTTACGTGTCAGTTTGGATGCTTCTTTGTGCCCAAATATTTGGTAACAGATTATTCCAGGTATTTTTATGAGGATTATTTTCCATCAGATTAGCATATAAATTAGTCAACTTTGAGCAAAACAGATTTCGCTCTGTAATCTGGGTGGGTCTCATCCAGTCAGTTAAGAACTGAATAGAACAAAAATACTGACTTCCCCCAAGCAAAGAGTAATTCTGCCAGTAGATATCCTTTGGATTTGAACTACAATGTTGGTTCCTTCCTGGAATTTTATTCTGATGGCCTTCAGACTTGAACTACCTTATTTGTTCTTCTTTGGGTCTCCAATCTGCCAATCCGTCCTGTAGATTTTGGATTTGCCAGCTCCCATATAATAATGTGAGCCAATTTCTTAAAATAAACTTCTGTATCTCTCTCTCTATACAGAGAGAAAGATAGAGCCTATTGGTTCTATTGCTTGTATTTTTCAGGAGAATCCTGACTAATACAGTGTGTATCTTTTCTTGGTGTTCTCTGAGCTTCTTAGATTGGTGTATTGGTGCCTGTCACTAATTTAACATTTTTCAACTACTATTTCCCAAATTTTTATTTCATTTTGTTTTGTCTTTTTCGTCTAGTATTACAATTTTGCAGATATTTTCCCAGAGTTCTTGAATGTTCTGTTCTATTTTTGTCATTTTTTAATTCAATTTCAGTTTGAAAAATTTCTATTGACCTGTCTTCAAATTTACTGACATTGTATTTAGCTGTGTTGGGTATACTGATGAACCTATGGAGATCATTCTTCGTTTTTGTTGCTGTATGTTTTTAAAAAATAATTTCTAACATTTTCTTTTTATAATTCTCATCTCTCCTCTTATATGACCCTACTGGTTTTGCATGTCCTGTACCTTTTTCATTAGAGATTTTGACAAGGTAATTAATAATAATCATTTTAAATTTCCTCTCTGATAATTCCAACATCCATGTCATAAGTGAGTCTGTGTCTCTTTAATACTTTATCTTCTGGCTATGTGTTCTTTGTTTATTTGTTTGCTTCTTGCCTTTTGGGCATGTCTTAGAACTTTTTGTTGAATGCTGAAGATATCATATATGTTAGTAGATGTTTGGTATACATGTTAATCTGGCCAAGAGTTGTGTTATGTTTGATGTTTGTTGTAGCTATGGACACTGAAAGCTTCATATGTCTCTAGTAATCATGTTTTTTTCTCTCATCTTGAATTTTGGGCTTCCTAGAAAGTTTTATCTATTTATTTTTTCTTTTAGCTCTTTCAGTTGTAATCCACTGTGACCATTATTGGAGGCATTACTAGTATGGTGATAATATAGGAAAGGAGGATATAAGGCATTCTCTAGTTTTTATTTTTTATTTTCAGGCTTTGAAATGCATAGTAAGCTGTATTTCAGAGCTGTGACTTTTGTAATTCGTGTTTCTTTTTTTTCTTTAGGGGTAGACTTTTTTTCACCCTGCCGCCTAATTCCTTCTCTAGCGGCAATAAAGAATCTCAGTGTTCCCAGTGTATGTTATTAAAGTTGTCTTCTCTATAGATTCAGGCTTTTTTATCTCTTAGGTGAGACACTGTTTGGGTAGGATAAAATTTCCTTCACCCAACTGAAATGGGATTTTACTGGTGCCCTCTGACAATGTCCAGCCCCCCTAGGGATTAATCCTTTTGTTCTGAAAGGAAACCTTCATCTTCCCTTGGTAGAGTCACAAAGGGAGCACTCTTAGGATTTTTCTAAATCCACTCTATGAAAGCCTGGTGGAGTTTCTGTAGGAAAGCCTACAGAAATGAGGGGTATTCCTATGACTGCAGCCTCCAGAAGCTAGCCCACATTTGGGCACCATAAATTCATCAAAATTTCTGGTTTAACATTCTTACTGACTTCTAGGGTGTCTGGCAGTGTCTGCTCCAGATAAGAAAATGCTCACATACTTTGTCCTTCTGAAAATAACTGTTTCTAAATATTTCAAGGAAATCTAGTAACTTCTGTTCTCTGATGAGTCCAAAGGTGTCAATTGATTTTCAGTTTTTCCAGCTTTTCCTTGTTAAAAATGAAAGTGACAATTCTAAGCTCTTATGTGTCTTAGCTAATCTATCTTAGATTTCTGAAGTATCCAAACATGTTATTAGCAATGATATGGAAGGGAAGTTCTGGGAAAGGAATGGCATGATCCCTTTAAATTATATGGAAGGGGGGAAGGGTGTGGTCCCTGGCTAGGACTCCACACCCAGACCTGCGGCCACTGACCTACATGAGGACAGGCATTTTTGTTTTCCTGTCCAAATGTTGCATTTCCCAAGACCACCCTGGCCTTCCACACCCCCATCCTGTGCCTGTAAAAGCCCCAAGATGCTAGCAGGAAGACACACAGGTAGCTGGATGTCAAGAGGAGCCCATCAGCAGAGGAACACATGGGTGGCTGGATGTCGAGACGAACACCCTGAACATGTCGGCAGGCCCCCGACCAACAGAACAACACAGAGTTTGGCTGGGGCAGTTGAAGGAGAGCCCAGGCCTCCAAGTGGCCTGACTCTAAGGGAAAATCTTCTCCCTTCTGGCTCCCCCATCTGCTGAGAGCTACTTCCATTCAATAAAACCTTGAACTCATTCTCCAAGCCCATATGTGATCCAATTCTTCTGGCACACAAAGGCAAGAACCCTGGGATACAGAAAACCCTCTGTGCCTGTGATAAGGCAGGGGTCTAATTGAGCTAACACAGCCATCTATGGATGGTTAAACTAAAAGAGCACCCTGTAACACACACCCACTGGGACTTCAGCTGTAAACATTCACCCCTAGACACTGCCATGGGTCTCCCTGCCCATCTGTATGCTCCCCTGAAGGTTTGAGCAACAGAGCACTGAAGAAGCAAGCCACATCCCCATGTCATGCCCTGCAAGAGGGACAAGGGAACTTTTCCCATTTCAGCAACATCATTTATAGATGCTCATACATGATATATATGTGATATATAATATATAATATATATAATGTTGCAAATTATAAAATATATAAAATATATGTAATTACATTAAGTAAAATTTCCTGACAAATATTTAAAATTCAGATAATAGGAAGCATCCTTGTCTTTTTCCTAAATATAGTATATTTTCACCATTTCTCAGATAAGAATTTTGTTGGCTGTTGGTTAGTTATTCACCTCAAGAGAGTTTAAAGTTCACAGTTGGCAGAATTTTCCATAGTCTTAGTAGGGCTGCCCATCTCTGAGGATTGACATCATTTTCAACATGATTTACGCAGCTAGCATAGACATCCACTTGCTTTTTGTAATGTAGTCCTTCCTTAGGATGAACATCACATCAACCTCTTAGAAAATATAGGGGCTAACTCAGAGTTCCTACTCATGGAAAGACCCTAAAATTATACTAATAATTAGAATAATTATTCATCTCCATGTAAGTGACAATAGAGAGAATTATCTTTATGACTCTTGTCCTTGCTTACTTTGATGATCACGAGTGCGCCAAGACTCCAAATTTTTCTATCATAAAATGGATCAATTCTTATCTTCACATGGCAGTGTATATACTATAATATGTACCAATTTTCAATCTATTCTCAATGCCTTAAATCCTCTCACTGTGCTCTCTAATGGAAAAAATGCCTCAATGTTTTCCTGGATGTCTCCATTACCTTCTTAAGTTTTCTGGATGTCTCCAGAGGACAGTGTTTCCCCCAGGAGCTAAGTGAAAGAGATTCTATTATCTCACATTCTATGAACTAGTGGGCCTGAGAATACATTGTCTTAGTTTTTTCTTGCCAATTCTGGACCATTTTTCTTCCCTTCTAATTTACAAAAAGAAAAAATATCCTTTGGATTGCATGCCATAGTATACTATATATTATATAGATTGATATGTTGCGAGAAGTCAAGGATCCCAAATGGAGGGGCTGGTTGAAGCTGCGGCAGCAGAACATAAATTGTGATGATTTCATGGACATTTATTAGTTCCCCAAATTAATACTTTTATAATTTCTTACGTCTGTCTTTACTGCAACCTCTGAACATAAATTGTGACCATTTCATGGAAATTTATCACTTCCCCAATCAATACTCTTGTGATTTCCTATGCCTGTCTTTACTTTAATCTCTTAATCCCATCATCTTCGTAAACTGAGGATGAATGTGGCCTCAGGACCCTGTGATGATTGCGTTAACTGCACAAATTGTTTGTAGAGCATGTGTATTTGAACAATGTGAAATCTGGGCACCTTAAGAACAGGATAACAGCGATTTTCAGGGAACAAGGGAGATAACTTTAAAGTCTGACTGTCCGTGGTCTGCACAGAACAGAGCCATATTCCTCTTATTACCAAAAATGGGTAAGATAAATATCGCTCAATTCTTTCCCCAGTAAGGAATATTAATAATTAACAGCCTTAGGAAAAGAATGCATTCCCAGAGGAGGTCTCTGAATGGCTGCTCTGGAAGTGTCTGCCTTTATGCAGATGTAGATAGGGATGAAACACACCCTAGTCTCCTGCAGTGCCCCCAGGCTTGCTAGGATTAGGAAATTCCAGCCTGCTGAATTCTAGTCAGACCAGTTCTCTGCTCTTGAACCCTGACAATGCATGCACAGCAGGACATGGAAGTTCATTAGTGATTCTAGTTTCGCCCTGACCTCCTGATCTCATCATGACCTCCTGCCTTGTGATCTTTTGTTGCCCTTAAAGCATGTGATCTCTGTGACCCACACCCTATTCATGCACTCCCTCCCCTTTGAAAATTACTAATAAAAACTTGCTGATTTTATGGCTCAGGGAGTATTACAGAACCTGCTGACATGTGAGTTCTTCCCAGGACACCCAGCTTTAAAATTTCTCTCTTTTGTACTCTTTCCCTTTATTTCTCAGACCAGCCAACACTTAGGGAAAATAGAAAAGAACCTATGTGAATTATCAGGGGCAAATTTTCCCCAATAGTGATAGTATTACATTTGTATGAGTCTGTTCTCATACTGCTGTAAAGATACTACCCAAAACTGGGTAATCTATAAAGAAAAGGGGTTTAATTGATTCACAGTTTTGCATGACTGGGGATGCCTCAGGAAACTTACAATCATGGTGGAAGGGGAAGCAAGCACCTTCTTCATAAGTCGGCAGGAGAGAGAAGAGTGAGTGAAGGAGGAACTTGCCAAACACTAATAAAGCCATGGGATCTTGTGAGTACTCACTGCCATGAGAACAGCATGGGAGAAACCACCTCCATGATCCAATCACCTCCCACCAGGGTCCTCCCTCAACACCTGGGGATTACAATTCAAGATGAGATTTGGGTGAAGATGCATGAGCTAACCGTATCACTATCTCTTATATTTTTATTTATAGACAGGCTAATTATTTACATTTCTTCCTTCAGAACTTTACATCTGACTTAATTTATCTCCAACACCACTCTTGTCAGTTGTCAGGAATGTTAAAATTTAAAAAAAAAAAAAAAATCGCTCAAACTGTTCTCTCAGTTTCTTGACTTCATTAGTGTCAGTGATCTTGTCTTTTGCCCCACCTGTGACACCTCCACCTATGATCACAGACATTATTATTTTCATTAATCACATTTACAAAATCTCAATTTCAATAATTATATTCACCAGTCACAACATCCTATATTTCTAGGTCATATCCTCCAGCATTCCTTTCCAACAATTATTTGATTCTATTGGAATCAAACTTATTTACATTACCACCTTATCACTTTTCAATGTTTTCTGCATGTTATTATTTTCCCTTATTACCCACTTTGGAGTTCATGTTCTTTCATTGCAGTCTCTGTCTTGCATGTACGAGCCACTTACCTGTTTGTTTCTCTCTTGCTCACACTTTTTATCTCTCTATTGTAGTTACCTGGCAGACCCTCAACTTTAGCTAATCTAACTCTCTACTTAGTCTATACCTATAACAAAAATAACAGGTATGGAAAAAGAAAACAAACAAACAAAGAAATAACAATAAGAAACTCAAGCTGAAAGATCTCAAGTTAATTTATGACCAAAGAAATAAAGTGAATTTTCTTTTTTTTTTTTTTTTTTTTTTTTTTTTTGAGACAGAGTCTCGCTGTGTCGCCCAGGCTGGAGTGCAGTGGCCGGATCTCAGCTCACTGCAAGCTCTGCCTCCCGGGTTTTTATGCCATTCTCCTGCCTCAGCCTCCCGAGTAGCCGGGACTACAGGCGCCCGCCACCTCACCCGGCTAGTTTTTTGTATTTTTTAGTAGAGACGGGGTTTCACCGTGTTAGCCAGGATGGTCTCGAACTCCTGACCTCGTGATCCGCCCATCTCGGCCTCCCAAAGTGCTGGGATTACAGGCTTGAGCCACCGCACCCGGCCTTAGAGTGAATTTTCCTGCTGCTTAGCAATCATACTATCTGTCCTGAGTTAAATTCACTTGTTCTTCAAGACAAACATGGGGTGTATAAAAACTAAACTAACATGTCCAAATAGGTATCATTGAGTATCTAGGTTATATGTGAACCTGTAAATTCTAGTTGGCAGAATAACTATCAGTTAATTTTAAATTTATAAATGTTCATATAGAGTGTTCATGTCACAGAGCAGATGTCAAACCCGTGGTTTAACACTTCCTGGAGATTTTCGTAGCATATTGCCATTGATGGCTGAAATCAGACATTTTTCATCTGCTTCCAGTTTCCTATAACTTGTAAATTATAGATTGTACAAACACAACTTCTTAATGCACTTCCACAATAAAAAAAAAAAAAAAAAAAAAAAAAAAAGCATGCATTGTGATACTGAGGATCTGCTTGATTACAACTGAGGAGTGTCCAATCAAAGCTTTGAACAGACTGACTAATCCTGCACTATGTGGGATGCGCATTAATAATTTGTAATTAATGATGGAAGTGAGACAGTCTAATACTGTTGTAAACCAAAGGTGTTAAAGCCTTCTTGTAGCTTTGCATCAAAGTTAAAGGATTCCATCATCAAATCCATATTTGTTAACCCTGTCAGAAAGGTTCTCCATGGGGGAGGTGGCCAAGATGGCCAACTAGAAGAAGCTAGTGTGCATGGCTCTCATGGAGAGAAAAGGAAGGGCTGAGTAAATACAGCATTTTCAACTGAAACATCCAGGCATGCGCATAAGGACTAATCAAGAAAACAACTTGACCCATGAAAAATGGAGAAATCAAAGAAGGATGAAGGCCCACCCAGGAGCGACATGGAGCCAAGTAACCTCCCCGACCCAAGGAAGTGGTGAGTGAAAGTGTGACCACAGGAACCCATGCTTCTTCCACAGATCATTGCAACCTTTGGGTCAGGAGATTCCCCTCATGAACCAACTCCACCAGGACCTTCAGTCTGACACACAGAGCTATGTGGAGTCTCAGCTGAGCAGCTGGTCAGGCACGTGCTGAGACCCTGGAGCCTTCGATACTCTGGCTTTCTGGGCTTCCCAGAAAAATTACCTGCAATTCCGGCAAAGTGAAAGGTTAGACCCCTGTATATATCCCTAGGAAAGAGGCTGAATCCAGGGAGCTGAGCAGTGACTGTCCGCTGGTCCCACTAACAAGACACCTCACAGAATAAAACTCTGGCTTGGAATTTCAGCCAGCCACTGATAGTAATATTGCAACTGGGATGGAGTTCCTGGGGGTAGGGGTGGACCACCCTCTTTGCTGTTTGGGAGACTTAGCCCTTCCACCCTGTGGGCTTTGGAGAGTCCAAGCTAACCAGGAACAGGAGGGATCCTACAGCACATCACAACTGCTCTACGAAAATACAGCCAGACTGACTTTTTTTTTTTTTTTTTTTTTTGAGACGGAGTCTCACGCTGTTGCCCAGGCTGGAGTGCAGTGGCGCGATCTCGGCTCACTGCAAGCTCCGCCTCCCGGGTTCCCGCCATTCTCCTGCCTCAGCCTCCTGAGTAGCTGGGACTACAGGCGCCCGCCACCGCGCCCGGCTAATTTTTTGTATTTTTAGTAGAGACGGGGTTTCACTGTGGTCTCGATCTCCTGACCTTGTGATCCGCCCGCCTCGGCCTCCCAAAGTGCTGGGATTACAGGCTTGAGCCACCGCGCCCGGCCGAGACTGACTTTTTAAGAAGGTCCTCTATCCCATTCCTTTTCAGTGTACAGGACTCCCAACTGGGGTCTTTAGCCACCCCCACTGGTGTTCTCCAGTTGACAGAGATTTGAAGCCTCTCTGGAATGGAGCTCCCAGAGGGAGGGGTGAGCTGCCTTTTGTGCTGTTTGGGCGACTTAGCTATTCTGGCCTTTGAACTTTGGAGAGTCCAAGGTGACCAAGGACTGAAGCGGACCCCCTGCACAGCACAACTGCCTTATGAAAACGTGGCCAGGCTGCTTTTTTAAGCAGTTCCCCAATTCTGTTTCTCATCATCAGTGGGGCCTCCCAACCGGGATCTCCAGCTATCCCTACCAGTGTTCTTTGGCTGACAGGCGTTTCAAACTCTCCGGGGATGGAGCTCCCAGAGGAAGGGTGAGCCGCCATTTTCGTTGTTTGTGTTACTTAGCTATTCCAACCTTTGGGCTTTGGAGTGTCTACGGTGACTGGGGACTGAAGTGGACACCCAGTACAGCTGCTCTACCAAAACATGACCCGACTGCTTTTTCAAGCTGGTCTGCCAATCCTGTTCCTCCTCACTGGGTGGAAACTCCCAACCAGGGTCTCTAGCTACCTTCTACAGGTGTGTTCAGGCCAAAAACAGGTCCGGTGGGGAAGGCTGCCATCTTTGCTGTTACACTGCCTTCACTGGTGACACCTCCAGGTATTGGAAAATCTAAGGTGACTAGGGACTGGAGTGAGACCCCAGCATACTGCAGCAGCCTAATGGAAAAGTGACCAGACTTAAGTGGGTGCTTGGTCCCACATCTCCTCACTGGTGAGGTCCTCCATGCCTGGGCCTCCAGCCACCCCCACCAGAACTACTGAGCCAGTAGCAGCTGAGAAACTTCCTGGACAGAGCCTCCAGGGGCAACTGAAAACCTCTCTGCCATGGCCTCTGGAGTGAAATGGACCTTTCTACCCTCAGACTAACAAAGGAGCAAAGATCCTAGGTCCTTTATTCATACCTCCAATGCACTACGGTTAACCCAAGGAGAGGAAGCCAGTCCAGGTCCCACAGGTCCCACACTTGTGTGTGTGTGTGTGTGTGTGTGTGTGTGTGTGTGTGCGCGCATGTATGTGTATACACAAATACACACACACACACACACAAAGACACACACACACACAAACACACAACGTGGAAAGATTAAATAAAACTAAATTAACTATTACATCACTTGCTATCACTTTTTAACGAGAAATTTGAATTGTATTCTCTTAATTTCTAAATATACATTAATATCAACCATATATAGTTAATATATATAATATATAATAATATAATTTTAAAGTTAATATATAATTTTAAAATACATTACTAAAATACATATTTTGTATTAAAATGCATATTATTGTATTGTAATAAAAATATACATTGTTATTAACTATACGTGTGTGTGTGTTTGTATATATATATGTGCTGGATTTCTCAGTGTCTATTATTTCCATATTTTTTCCATGTGCATCCACTGCTTAACTCCCACTTAAAGGTGAGATTATGCAGTATTTGTTTTCCTGTTACTGAGTTATTTCATTTAGGTTAATGGCCTCCCGCTCCATCCACGTTGCTACAAAGACAGTATTATTTTTTATAGCTGCATGGGATTTCATGCTGTATATATACCACATTTTCTTTACACAATCAACCATAGATTGACACTTAGGTTGATTCCATGACTTTGTTATTGTGAATAGGACTGCCATAAACATATGAATGCAGATGTCTTTTTGGTAGAATGATTTCTCTTCCTTTGGAGAGAGAAGCAGCCGTGGGGTTGCTGGGTCAAATGGCAGTTCTGTTTGTAGTTCTTTGAGAAATCTGGATACTGATTACCTTAGGGGTTGAACTAATTTACAGTCCAAGTAATGGTAAATAAGTGTCCCTTTTTCTCTACATCCTCATCAACATCTTTTATTTTTTGAGTATTTAATAATAGCCATTCTGACTCTTATGAGATGGATTTCATTGTGGTTTTAATTTGCTCATATATGATGATTTGTAATATTGAGCCTTTTTTCATATATTTGTTGACTCGCTATATGCCTTCTTTGAGAAGTGTCTGTTCATGTCCTTGCTCACTATTTGATGAGATTATTCGTTTCTTAGTGATGATTTGTTTAAATTCTTTATAGATTATAAATATTAGTCATTTATCAGATGCATAGTTTGCAAATATTTTTTTCCATGCTGTAGGTTATCTATTTAGTCTGTTGTTAGTGTCTTTTGCTGTGCAGAAGCTCTTTTATTTAATTTTAATTTGTATATATCTGCTTTTGCTGCACTGGCCTCTGATGCATTAGTCATAAATTCTTAACCTAGGCCAATGTCCAGAAGACGTTTTCCTAGGTTTTCTTCCAGAACTTTTTGATAATCCAGTCTAAAATATAAACTTTTACTCCATCTTGAGCTAATTTTTCTATTCGGTGGGAGATAATCGTCCAGTTTCATTATTCTACGTTTAGCTAGCCTGTTCTTCCTGAGGCATTTATTGAATAGGATGTCCTTTCCCCAATGTTTACTTTTGTTTACTTTGTCAAGAATCTGTTAGTGTCTGGTTTCTTTTTCTATTCTATTGATTTACGTGTCTATTTTTGTGCCTGTGCAGTGCTGTTTGGGTTACTATCTCCTTGTAGCGAAGTTTGCAGTCAGGTAATGTGATGTTTCCAGCTTTGTTCTTATTGCTTAGGATTGCTTTGGCTATTTTGGGCCTTTTTTTGTTTCCATATGAATTTTAGAACTGTTTTTGTCTAACTCTGTGAAAAACAATGTTGGTATTTTCATAAGAATTGTATTGAATCTGTAGAATGCTTTGGGGTGTATATTCATTTTAATGATACTGATTCTATTCATGGGCATAGTATGTTCTTTCATCTGTGTCATCCACAACTTATTTCATCAGCATATTATAGTTTTCCTTGTATAGATCTTTCACCTTCTTGGTTAAACGTATTCCTATATATTTTTGTGGCTATTTTAAATACGATTGATTTATTGATTTGGTGCTTAAATTGAACATTGTTGGTGTATAGAAATGCAACTAGTATTTGTGCATTAATATTGTATCCTAAAACTTTGTTGAAGTTGTTTATCAGATGTGAAAGTCTTCTGGAGCAATCTTCGGATTTTCCAGATATAAGATCATCTGATCAGCAAGCAGAGATAATTTGATTTTCTCTTTTCCAACTTGAATGTCGTTTGTTTTCCTGCCTAGTCTCTCTGGGAAGGACTTTCAGTACTATCTTGAATAAAAGTGATGAGAGTGGACATCCCTGTCTTATACTAGTTCTTAGGAGGAATGCTTTCAATTTTTCCTCATTAAGTATGATGTTGGCTGAGGGTTGTCATACATGGCTGTTACTAATTTGGAATATATTCATTTGATGCCTACGTTGTTGAGGGTTTTTATCATAAAGGGATACTGAATTTTATCTGCAACTATTGAGATGATCATGTGCTTTTTGTTATTTCTGAATATGTTGTAAATAACACATTTTCATATGTTGAACCATCATTGCATTTCTGGGATAAACACCACTTGATCATGATAAATTATTTTTTTTGTGTGCTGGTAGATACTGTTTACTAGTATTTGGTTGTGAATTTTGTGTCTATGTTTATCAAGAATATTGACCTAGGCCGGGCGCGGTGGCTCAAGCCTGTAATCCCAGCACTTTGGGAGGCCGAGACGGGAGGATCACGAGGTCAGGAGATTGAGACCATCCTGGCTAACACAGTGAAACCCCGTCTCTACTAAAAAATACAAAAAAACTAGCCGGGCGAGGTGGCCTGCGCCTGTAGTCCCAGCTACTCGGGAGCCCGAGGCAGGAGAATGGCGGGAACCCGGGAGGCGGAGCTTGCAATGAGCTGAGATCCGGCCACTGCACTCCAGCCTGGGCGACAGAGCGACTCCGTCTCAAAAAAAAAAAGAATATTGACCTAAAGTTTACTTTTGTGTTGAGTTCTTGCTAGATTTTGGTGTCAGAATAATACTCGTTTCATAGAATGAGTTAGGGAGGAATCTCAACTCCTTTATTTTTTGTAATAGTTTTAGTAACATTCATACCAGATTTTGTTGTACTTCTGGTAGAATTTAGCTCTCAATCCATATGGTCCTGGGCTTTGTTTGGTAGATGTTTTATCATTGATTCAATTTTTCAATTTCATAATTCATTATTGGCATAGAAGATTCCTGGAAACATGCAAACTTCCAACATTGAACCAGGAAGAAATAGAAATCTATGTCTAATCTATTTCTTCCTGGTTCAATCTTGGAAGGTTGCATGTTTCCAGGAATTTTTCCATTTTCTCTAGGCTCTCTAGTTTGTGCATGTAGAGATGTTCACAGTAATCTTTGATGGTGTTTTGTATTGCTGTGGTATCAGTTGTTACATCACCTTTATTATTTCTAATTGTGCTCATTTGAGTTGCTTTTCTTAATCTAGCTAGCTGTCTATCAATTTTGTTTATACTTTCAAAAACACAAACTTGTCATTTTGTTGATCCTTTGTATTATTTGTCCTCAATTTCATTTAGCTCTAGTAAGATTTTTGTTATTTTTTTCTTCTGTTGTCCTTGGGTTTGAATTGTTTTTGTTGTTCTAGTGCCTTGAGGTGTGATATTAGGTTGTTAACTTGAAATATTTTATCTTTTTGAAATACAAGTTTAGTTTTATAAACTTTTCTTTTAATACTACTTTTGCTGCATTTGAGAAGTTTTGGTATGCAGTGTCTATATTTTCATTCGTTTCAAAAATTTTGATTTTTGCCTGAATTTTATTTTTTACCCAAAGTCATTCAAAAACAAGTTGCTTATTTTCCTTGTTCTTGTATGGTTTTGAGGATTCCTCTTGGTATAGATTCCTAGATTTATTCCACTGTGGTCTGAGGATGTAGTTGATCTGATATAGTGATAGATTTTTTTAAAGTATATTGAAACTTGCTTTATGGCCAAGTATATGATTAGTTTTGGGGAATTAATCTGTGAATTTTCATCTGTGCATGAAATCTGTAAATTGACTATATTTCATGCACAGGTTAGAAAAATGTATATTGTGCCATTGTTGGATGAAATATTCTGATTTATCTATTAGTTTCACTTGGTCAAGAGTACAGTTCAAGACCAGAGTTTGTTACTTTTCTGCATCAAATATTTTTCTACTGCTGCCAATGAAGTATTGAAGTCCCCTCTATTATTTTATGAATGTCTATCTCTTTCCTTAGTTATATTAGTATTTGTTTTATAAATCTGGCTTATTTGGTGTTGGGTGCATATATATTTAGAATAGATAAACCTTCTTCTTGAATTGAACCTTGTATCATTACAGAGTGCCTTTTTTGTCTATCTTTACTGTTGTTTGTTTAAAGTCTGGCTTATGTGGTGTGATACAAGAATAGCAACCTTGCTCTGTTTTGTTTTCCATGTATGCGAAATATATTTCTTCACTCATTTACTGTGAATCTGTGGATGTCATGACACTTTAAGTAGGTCTCTTAAAGGCAACATATGGTTGGGTCTTGTGTGTGTGTGTTTTTTTTAATCCAATTTGTCATTCTGTATCTTTTAGTGGAACATTTAAGCTATTTACATTAAAGGATAAAATTGATATGTGAGGTTTTGTTACTGTTATAATGTTGTTAGCTAGTTGTTAGCTAGTTGCTGTAGTCTCAATTGTGTAATTACTTTATAGGATCTGTGAAGTTTATACTTACATGTGCTTTTCGATAGAAGTATGATCTTTTTATTTCCATGCTGAGAACACATTTGAGCATTTCTAAGTGCAGTCTAGTGGTGGCATGGTGACAAAGTGTTTCAGTGTTTCCTTGTATGGGAAATACTTTTTTTCTGCTTTATTTATGAAGCTTTGTTTGGCAGGGTATGAAAATTGGGGCTGGCATTTCTGTTTCTTTAAGAAGGCTCAAAATAGAACAACATTCTCTTCTGGTTTCTGTGGAGAAATCTGTTGTCAGTCTGATGGGATTATCTTTGCATGAGATTTGTCCCCTTCTCTATCTGCTTTATGATTTTTTTCAGTAAGTTTGACCATGGATAGTCTGGATGACTATATGTCTTGGTGATATTCATCTTGTGTAGTATCTTGCAGTTATTCTCTGAATTTTTTGTATCTGGATGTTTATCTCTCTAGCAATATTAGGATAATATTACTAAATTATTTTCCCAAATATGTTTTCCAAATTGCTTACTTTTTGTTCTTCTCTCCCAAGAATGCATATAAATCATAGGTTTGGTCACATCACATCATTTCATATTTCTCAAAAGCTTTGTTCATTTTTTAAAATTATTTTAAAAATATTTTCTGATTGGATTAATTTGCAAGACCAGTTTTCAAATTCTGGAATTCTTCTGTTTGATCTAGTCAACTTTTGAAGGTTTCAATTCTATTTGAATTTTCTTTAATTTTTTAATTCCAAAAGTTCTATATTTTTAACATAGCTATCTCATCTTCCTTATCCTGAAACATTTCTCTGTTTTTTTGTTGTTTGTTTGTTTGCTTGTTTCTTTTTAACGTTCTATTTCATCTCCTTGAGCTTCAATATAATCCATATTTTGGATTCCTTAGCTCTCATTTCAGAATTTTCATTTTGTTTAGGATCTATTGTGAGATAGATAGTCCAATCTGCTGGAGATGTTGAAACAGTCTGTCTTTTTGTACTGCCAGAGTTCTTGCAATGATTTTTTTTTTCCTCCTCTGAAGCAGTGTCACTTCTCAGTTTTGTGTTTGCTATCATTTGGATGGGACCTTCTTATTATTTATTCTTTTTTCCCTTGAGGTTATTACTGTGGTGTATCTTGTGTAAAATCTTTTGGTTTTATTTCTGGATGCTTTCAAGGTGCACAGGCTTTGCATGGATTCCTTGGTTGTGGATAGCTCTTTTGCAGTATTTTTCTCAAATGCATCTTGTCGTAGCAATGCATTGAACATATGATCTATCTCCTGTGGGTCTGAGAATGCAGAAATCTCAGGAAGCTTATATCATACACTGACACTATATCCTTTCAGTAGTAAGTTTTGTATTTGGTAGTGAAGCTTACTCTCCAGTACAGTAAATGGAGCTTTAGAGTAAGAGCCAGCTCGCTCTCTGGTAGCTTGATAATAAGCATGAGCATCTACCTTCCCGGGGAGCACTGAGGGGGAGATCATGTTGGAGTGCACTAATGTCTCCAGGATAGGAATAAGAGGGTAAAGTCTACACCAGCTTCTCATCCTGGGCAGGCAGAAGCACAATCTGTTTCCCTTAATAGGGCTAATGACCTTCAATTCATATGGATACTGTTCTTTGGCTCCGAGTTGAAGTGTGACTAGAGTCTGAGAAGTTCCCCTCTGGCAGCTACCATCAAAACAAACTCGAGGCAGAGATGCATCCCTCAGTCCAGCACAGAAAGCTCTGTGACTCGTCTGCCTGCTGTTGCCAGGATTTTGTTGCTCTGTGTAGAAAGGGGAAGATGGGCCTCATCTTTTGTGCATGCCCACTCAGTATGGTCTTACTTGCAATGGGAGTGCAACCACTGTATAAAGCAATGGGAAGGTTGTCTCCAAGTAGACTCACATCAAACCCCAGTGTGAGAGCCTCTACTGTGTCTGTGACAGTGGATGAGGCAGCACAAAATTATCCGTTCTCCACGTCTGTTCCCAGTCACTGGTGCTGCCACCCTCAATGATCGGTGTTTTGTTTACATTTCCTTTGTCCCAAGATGGCGTTGATGGTTTATGCTCTCCCCGCTCCATAGGGGTGGCCCCTGCTGAAGGCCATTATGCAGGGATTATGCAGCTCCTCAGAGACTTGGCAGTCTCCTCTCATTGCCAAAGTCAGAGCAAGTCTTGGGGTATGTTTGCAGGATATCTGGTGATGCAGTGATATAAGCGCTGAGGTTCCCTAGACAAAACAGTGGCTCATATTGGGTACACAAGCAGTATGTCTCTGACCATCTCGGTTCAGCCCTGAGAAGACTGTGGGTGCATTTGTGTGAACTGACCGCACAGTGCTCTATCCCTGGCAATTTCTCAAAGAGCCACCAAAAGCATTGCCCAGCGTAACTAAGACAGAAGGCCTGACAGTGGTCAGCAGATTGTTGCAGGCATGAGGAAAGTACAGAAGCACCCCAACCTGTCCTTTTCATGGGGCTCTGAGTTCTTTGGGGGATTAATTTTGCAATATACTTGCTGTTTTCCTTTTAGGGACACCAGCTGTTTCCCCTGGGCCCTCAAAGAGATCCAGGCCTTCTTTCCTCAGCTTTCCATTCAATCATGGCTGTTGATTTGTAACTTTGATTTTTCTGAGGAGACCTGGAATCTGACATCCCTAATCAGACATCTTGAAAAACAAACAAACAAACAAACAAACAAAACAAACCTGTTACATGTTAGAAGAACAGTTTTTCCAATTAAAGTAACTAAAGTATTCTTAATTGCCAGTTTTCATATTATTTCTTTCAGAGCTTTGAATATTTCATACCATTCTTTCCTTCAGAGTTTCTGTTAAGAAATCCATTGATAGTATTCAGGACTCTCTTGTATGTCATGCAGTTCTTACCTCTGGATCTGGATTTTTTATCCAAATCTCTGGATTTTTTTTAATCCCAAAATTTTTACTCCTTCGGTGCTGGGCAGAGTCTACACCCATGAACTCAGCAGGAAGCAGTTATAGAAGACACATCTCCATCCTTTTGCAAACCCCTTGAGTTTAAAAACAAGTATCTAATCTCTGAGTAGGGAATGAGGTAGAAGGCAGGATTTTACTCTGAATCAGACTGAAGACTGGCTGAAACGGGGAAGAGGCACTCAAAGCATATCTTCATAAGACTTGCCCGCCAGTGCCATGTCAATTTGCCATTGCCATGGCAACACCCGGAAGTTACATCTCCACTCCATGGGAATGACCTTGAAATTATCAACGGTTTTGTAGAAAATTCTGAATAACCCACCCTTAATTTGCATGTGATTAAAAGTTGGTATAAATATAACTGCAGAGCTGCCCCTGAGCTGCTGTTCTCATTCCACTGCCTGTGGTGTAGATCTGCTCTGCAGGAGCAGTCATGGAGCTGTAACACTGCCACCCTAATGAAGTTGTTTTCTTTACCACTGGCTCACTCTTGAATTATTTTTTAAGTGAAGCCAAGAATTTTTCCATTCTAATCCCCAACTTTTTGGCTCACCTGCCTTACTTCACTATAACAAAGCACCAAAAACTGGGTAGCTTAAAGGACTATAATGCATTTTTTTCACAGTTCTAGAGGTTAGAAGTGCAAGATCAAACTATTGGCAGAACTGCTTTCTGCTGACTACTGTGAGAAAGAATTTGTTTCATGACTCTTGCCTAACTTATGATGGTTTACTGTTGATCATTGGTGGCTCTTCACTTGTAGAAGCATCACTCATATCTCTGCCTTTATCATCACATGAAATTCTCCTTGTGTGTTATCTAGGCCCAAATATTTTTATAAAGGACCCCAATCATGTTGGATTAGGCTATCAACCTACTCCATTATAACCTCATCATAACTAGTTACATTGTTAATCATTGTGTTTACAAATAAGGCCACATTTGGAGGTACTGGGAGCTGGGACTCCAACATAAAAATGTTGGAATAATTCAATTAATAAACAGGCTATTTAATTACTTCATAAAAAGAAATGATAGCCATGTATATTGCTAAGAATGAAATAATTATCCTTATTGTTCTTGAAAAAATATGTTTCCTCTACTATTGTGCAATCAAAGTAACTATTATCTCTTTTATCTTTGTTTTATGTCAGAAAGAAATTATCTCCTTAGCATCAGATTAATGAATGTCAACATTATATTTTACAATAAATGATTGACAAGGAGTTCAAATACATAGTTTGAGAAATGGTATAACTGAACAGCTGTATTTTTCAGAAACTATAATGAATAAAAGAAAACAATCATTTATAAAAAAAATTTGTTCTATATTACATCCAGAATCTATTAGTAACTTAAACAACCCAACAAGCAGAAAACAAATAAGTCCATTAAAAAATGGGCAGAGCACATCAACAAATGATTCTCAAAAGAGCACATACAAATGGCCAACAAACATAAAAATACGCTCATCATTGCTAATCATCAGAAGAATGCAAGCTGAAACCACAGTGAGATACTGTTTCACAACAGTCAGAATAGCTTTTACTGAAAAATAAAAGTAAATAAATAAATAAAGATGTTGGCTTGGCTGCAGAGAAAAAGGAACACTTATACACTATTGGTGAGAATTTAAATTAGTTCAGTCACTCTGGAAAGCCATTTGGAGATATCTCAGTGAACTGAGGGTTGAACTACCGTTCAACCCAGCAATCCCACACCTGGTGTATACCCAAAGTAAAATCCATCATCCTACTAAAAAGACACATGTATCCATATGTTCATCATAGTGGTATTCACAGTTTACAAAGGACATGAAATCATCCTAGTTGCCCATAAATAGTGAATTAGAAAAGGAAAATATGGTATATATACATCATGAAATACTATGCAGCCATAAAGAAGAAATAAGTTATGTCCTTTGCAGAAACATAGATACAGCTAGAAACCATGATCTTAAGTGAACTAATGTAGAAACAGAAAACTAAATGCCACAAGTTCTCACTTATAAGTAGAAGCTAGACTTTGGACACACACAATCATAAAAATGGGAACCATAGACGCTGGAGATTTCAAGAAGATAGAGGGAGGAAATCAGATAAATGTTGAGAAAAACTACCTCTTGGGTACCATGCTCACTACCTCAGTAATGGAATAATTTGTACTCCAAAGCACAGCATCCGACAATATACCATTGTAATAAAGCTTCACAAATACCCCTAATTCTAAAACAAAAGTTGTAAAAATATTAAAATTATGAAATCTATTCTTTTAGCAACAAAAAGGTAAAAATATTTTAAATAAAAACAAGTTAAAATCCAAACTCAAAAGACTTAAAGTAGTTGAATGGATATTTTAAAAACAAACAAACAAACCTATGTGCTGTCTAAAAAATCCTTACGTGAGATATAGGGACTTAGGCTGAAAGAGGAGGAATAGAAAAAGATATTCTATACAAATATAAATAAAAGAAACGAGAGTGGCAATACTTATATTAGACAAAATAGACTATAATTCAAACACTGTAACAAGAGACACAGAAGGACATATAATGATGAATTCCTCAGGAAGGCCCAACAATTATAAACATGTATGTACATCTATTCAGAGGAACAAAAAATATCAAACAGACAGAATAAAGATATAAATAAACTGCAATACAATAATAATTGAAAACTTCAATACCCCACTTTTAATAACAAATACACGATCCAGATAGAAAATAAAGAAATAACAGACTTCAAATCATTAAAGACAAAATGGACCTATCAGCCAATCAAAACATTACATCCAACAGCAGAAAAATTCACATTCTCAAAATGTCTTAACAAATTTTAAAATAATGAACTCATACTAAGTATCTTTTTCTCCACAATGGAATTAAAGCAGAAATCCATAAGAGAAGGAAAATTAGAATACTCAAAATATGAGGAAATTAAACACATAATTCTGAACAATCAATGGGTCAAAGAAGAAATAAAAAGAGAAATCAGAATACCTTAAGATAAATTAAAATGAAGATACGTAATACCAAATCTCCTGGGATACAGCAAAAGCAGTACTAAATGGGAAGTTTGTTGTGGTAAATGCCTACATTAATAAAGAAGACTGCCTCTGATCCAGGAGTCTTGTAAAAAATAAAAAAGGAAGATCAAAAATTAACAATCTAACTTGATACCTCAGAAACAACAATAACAAAATAAGTCAGAAGTTAGCAGAAGAAAGAAAATAATATCTAAAACAATAATAATAATAATAATAATGAAATAAAAATTAGAACAAATCAATGAAACAGAGTTTTTTTTTTTTAAATCAACAAAATTGACAAACATTTAACTAGACTAAGGAGAAAAGAGATAAGACTAAAATTAATAAAATTAGAAATAAAAAGAAGATATTATAATTGTTACCACAGAAATAAAAAAGAATCACAAATATTGGTATGAGCAATTATACAATAAGAAATTAGATAACTTAGAAGAAATGGAGAAATTTCTAAAAACATACAACCTACTCAGACTGAATTCTTAAGAAATCAAAAACCTGAAATGACCAGTGACAAATAAGGAAATTTAATTAGTAATCAAATACCTCCCAACAACAACAAAACAACCTCAAGACCAGATGACTTCATGGATGAATTTTATCAAACATTTAAAGAATATATAAAACCAATCATACTCAAATTCTTCCAAAAAATTTAAAAGGAGGGAACACTTTCAAACTCATTTTATAAGTCCAGCATTATTCTAATATCAAAGTCAGACAAAGACACTACAAGAAAAGTAAGCTTCAGACCAATATTTCTGATGAACATATATGCAAAAACCCTGAAGAAAATACAAGCAAAGCAAATTTAATAACATATTTAAAAATGTACACTGTGACCAAGTAGAATTTATCCCTGGGTTGCAAGGATGGTTAAACATACAGGAGGACATTAATGTGATACATCACATTAGCAGAATGAAGGATAAAAACCTCATACACATCTCGATAAATGCAAAAAAGTGTTTGACAACATTCAGCACACTTGCATCACAAAACTTAACAAACTACATATAAAAGAAATTTATATAAATGTAGGAAAGGCCATATGTGACAGGCTCTCAGCTAACATCATACTTAATGTTTAAAAACTGAATGCTTTTCCTCTAAGATCAGACACATGACGAGGATGCATACTCTTGCCACTTCCATTTAGCATAGCACTGTAAGTTTTAACCAGAGCAATCAGGCAATAAATAGAATGAAAAGCCATCCAATTTGGGAGGAAAGAAGTAAAATATTCCCATTTGCAGATGATATGATCTTATATGTATGTAGAAAACCTGAAGATTCCACTAAAAAGACTACAGAACAAATTCAGTAAGGTTGCAGGACCTAACATCTACATACAAAAGTTAGTTGCATTTTATACACTAACAGTAAGTTATTTGTAAGAGAAATTATTAAAATAATCCCATTTATAGTAGTGTCAAAATATTTGTGTATGAACTTAAACAAGGAGGTGAAAGATTTTGAGACAGTCAGGTGGGAAGGTGTGGCTGGAGAAACTCCAACCAGCCTGCCCACTGAGGTGGAGTCTTGGAATTTCACCACTTTGGCAGCAGGGAGGAGCCCGGCCCCTCCTCTTCCAGTGTGGAAACTGAGATTCAAATGGCCTGGCTAGAAGCACTCTAGCAGGCACTCTGGCCTTGTGACATTCCCTATTTCCCCCTTTTCTTCCTTTTCACCCAATAAAACCCTGCTTTACTCATCCTTCAAACCGTCTGCAAACCTAAAATTCTGTGGCCATGGGACAAGCAAGGACCCTATCTTTAGCTGAACTAAGGAAAAGTCTTGCAATATTTTTGGTGCACAATGTGGGTGCTCGAGAAGCAGCGCGTCAACGGGGACTCAAAATCTCTCACTGTGGTTTTTCAGCCTTTTCATCCTTGGATTTCTGAGCTTACGGAGAACTGCACCCCCACACCCTGTTGCTCCTGGGGGTCAGCCAGCCGCTCCCCACTCCAGGCCGTGGCTGGGTCACATGGCCCAAGGGTCCCACGCAGCTGGCTGTGCTGGTTCCCAGCCTCAGGGCTGCCTCAACCTTCCGCTTCCCCAGCCAAGAGGTTTTACTTCTCCATCAGACAGTAATTAAACTTTTCTCCCTGGTGGAGGAACCAGTTGCATAAGGGTAAGAGGTTCTTCCCCAGGCATTTTAAAACTGGTTTTCTTTCCTCTTCTCCATTCCGCCCGCAGTTAAGTTTATTATTATTATTTTTTTCTTTTAGGATTCATTTTACCAGGCCATACCCCACTCCCCACCCCCAACCCCACCAACTATCACTGTGTGTATTCTCTGCAAAGTCTTCCTTGTGAAATCAATGCTTCATCTTGTTTTACATGGGGAGGTCATGGCTTGTAACTCCAGTGGCAAGGCTTTGTTTAGCAATCCTGCCTTAGGAAGTAAGTTTCTTTCTGGTTTGATATCCACATGTTTTCCCAGCCCTGTCTCTTAGAGGCCCCCACCCAGCAACTAGGTTTTCTTCCGCCTGTGTGTGTACTCTGTGTGATACCTGTAAAAAGAGATATCTAACTAATTTGGCCTAAAGAAAGACAAACGCTTGGATCTAATATTTTTTACAGGGAAGTTAAAAGCTGGAACCTTTCAGTTCATGTAATTTTAATCTTAGAGAAACAAAAACAGCCCTAAAGATTATTGGTAAAATGCAGGTCAGATGCAAGTTTTGCTCAGTGTTTTGAGGTTACAAAGTGCTTTTTGGGTTTTAGGAACTATTTGACTTGCTGGCTTCACGATTGGTAAGGCCTGGAGACATATGGAATTAACCACGCCCTTAACTAAGAAGGCAAACCTTGGCTGCAGTTAGCACACAATTAAAGCAACTTACCAAGTTTTACCTTAAAGTTAAAACTTGCTAGGAGTTAATTGAAACTACTAGAAATAGATTTACATGCAAGTTGGCTAAGAACAATAAAATGTATTTTTTAGTAAAAGGTTATAAGAAGGCATGGAAATGTAAACTTTTGCCTTGGGTTAAAGAACTGTTTTGAGTTAAATTAGGAAAAAGCCGAAGGTTTAAAGAAGTGGTGGAAGAATTGTGGGAATTAATCTTGCCAAAGAATTTCTCTGTGTGAACACATTGACTAAATTCAAAAAAGGGTATTACATGGTTTTTCTGTAAATTGAGCATTAAAATAAAAGCATAACAAGGTTTTCCTAAGGTGCTAATCTGTTCTTTGGCAAAGTTTGTAAAGGGTTATGAAAGGTTTTTCCTTCTTTAAAATTTCTGAGTCATTTTATCAAAATAAATAACTTACGGTAATCTGGAATTCTATTTCTTAACATCAAGTGTTTTAAACTTCGAAAATTTAACAGCCTTCCCTAAATCAAACTTGAGTCACACAATTGTATTCTGTGGCACCTGGCTTTTTGGATACTTCAGAGGGCCCCTGAAGTGCCCAGAAAAGAGAGGTAAACAGGATTATTTGACACATTTAAGTACATGGGATGGCCAAAATGATGCTCAATCTTCTTTAGGTTATATCTTGGTGAATAATGCTAATATATGTTTCAAAAATGTATGGCATTTCTAAAATTCTAATGTCTGAGTATATGCTATTGAAAGGTGAAGCAAGCTGGGCTTCTGGGTCGGTTGGGGACTTGGAGAACTTTTGTGTCTAGCTAAAGGATTATAAATGCACCAATCAGCACTCTATGTCTAGCTAAAGGAGTATAAACACACCAATCAGCACTCTGTAAAAGCGCACCAATCAGCACTCTGTAAAATGGACCAATCAGCAGGATGTGAGTGAGGCCAAATAAAAGAATAAAAGCTGGCCACCAGAACCAGCAACAGCAACCCACTTGGGTCCCCTTCCACTCTGTGGAAGCTTTGTTCTTTTGCTCCTCATAATAAATCTTGTTGCTGCTCACTCTTTGGGTCTGCCCTACGTTTATGAGCTGTAACACTCACTGTGAAGGTCTGCGGCTTCACTACTGAAGTCAGCAAGACCACAAACCCAACGGGAGGAACAAACAACTCCAGACATGCCACCTTTAAGAGCTGTAACATTCACTGCGAAGGTCTGCGGCTTCACTCCTGAAGTCAGCCAGACCACAAACCCACTGAAACGAAGAAACTCTGGACATATCTGAACATCTGAAGGAACCAACTTTGGACACACCATCTTTAAGAACTGTAACACTCACCACAAGTGTCCACGGCTTCATTCTTGAAGTCAGCGAGACCAAGCACCCACCGGAGGGAACCAATTCCGGACACACTATCAGTCATAATTAGGGTTTTTATGTTAAGTTATTGTAAACCACGGAGATAACCAAACTTTTTTTCAATCGTGTATGTAACTGTAACTAGCCAGGCATTTTGCTATTCACAGACAATTGTTGTTTTAATTTTTTTCAAAGATGATTTCTAATGAGCTATAGAACTATAAAAGGTGCTCTCAAGTACAGGCTTCTGGTAACTTCTAAACCGTAATATTGGAATAAAGGAAAATGTACAGGACTCAAGAAGAACTGAAATGTTCATGAATATTGAGCAAAACAAGAGTTAACTAAATGGACTGAACACAGAAAGCTGAAGAAACCTTTTGGATATTTGGTTGGAATATTGCTGAGCCTTGTTTGGTTTTTCATAGTGAAGGAAGCTTATTTTGAACTATTTACAACCTTTAATAATTGAGTAAGATATACTCCTATGAGCAAAATTTGAAGCATGTTTGTTACTCTCTGCCTGGTTACTCTAAAATTTAGAAACTCTTTCTGAGTATTCCTAACTTATGGCAATATAATTGCATCAGTGCACTAAGAATCCATTTTTCTTTTGGAACAGAACACAATTCGAGAAAGTGATCATTTTACGAAGTCTTAGATTGGAAGTGTATGCTTCCCTTTAAACAGTCAAGCTCAACTTACAGAGTCAATAGAAGCCCAATGGGGAAACTGGCCTCATACTCTTGTCTACACAGTCCTTGTAGAGGGTTCCTGACTTGTTATCAGTAAAGAATGCTAGTTTCCAACAGGTTTAGGAGCTCCAAGTTTATCTTGGAACCTTAAGAGGTGAGGATCACCCTACTTACAGGTATTTGAAGATACAAACCCATGGTTGGGCTTGGCTTTAAAAGCTCTTATTTGAGATTCCTTGTGGAGGAGAATTCAATCAAAGCCAATCCAAAAGGCCTATGTAGAAATAATTATTCTTGCTGCATTTTATGCAAATAATCAGACGAAGTATAAGACTAAAGTCTATTTAAATAACTCAGTCCTATGATCATTTGTGTCTTAACAAAAACGAGGACTGGAGAGAGAGACATTATGTTCCAAAACTTATCATACATTTGTCACTAAATTCTAAACTCATTAGCTGTTTTTAAGTTTTTGCCTACATTTTAGATTAACGCTGCTTGTTCCTGTGAACCTATCAGCAATCTCCAGCTGCAGCTCAGAAAGAACAAAAGGGATGGGTAGTGTACAAATCGGTGTCAATATTCTAGTTCTGAGCAATTATCCTGCAAATTTTGCCAGGTGATAGACTAAATAGGGAATAAATAGGGTGTCCATCACCTACAGGTTTCCTTCTGGGAAAGTAAAACCAAGGAAGCTAACAAAAGCCAAGCACCATGTACCCAAAACCGAGCAAGCATAACTATAGCTATCAGTTATCTGAGTGTGTCAAAAGACATTCTTTCCTTTCTCTTGTTGGGGGAGGATTCAGTTCCACAGTTTTACCGTAGCGTTTAGCTTATCATAAGGAGTCCATGCAACCACCACCCACCCCCTGACGCCCCCACCCCAAGATATATTTTTGTCCCAGACTCAATTCCAAGCTTCGGGTCAAAGCCCTAGGAAAGAAAATTGGACCTGAGGGATCCAGAGGCAAATGACCGAAGAGATTACAAGGCACAGTGCAGGTGAGTGTGGCTGGTTCCTGCTGATGAAGCCCACCCCAAACTTCCTGTTTTATGAATAAAAACCATGTTAATACACATGGCATAAATGAGGTCTAGGGAACTCTAAGGCTATTGACAGTAGGTTGGAAAGAGACACAGGTGCGAGTGGATAATTCTTATTCTCTAGGTCTCCCTGCTTCTTGGGTGCAAGTCTCATTGACATCTATGGCAGCACCTGCCAAGGTCACTGGAACTCGGGGATACAAGGACAAAAGAGGGAAAGAGGACACTCTTCTCTCCCTCCCTCATTTACCCCCGGGTATCTGCTAGGAAGAGAAGGGAACCAGGCATGCCTGCTCCCCTCTTTCTAGATAGGTAGCTGTTCATCTTCAGTCTGTACCCTTTCAAATGCATCGCGAGCCCGTGTGGCTCCTTTAAAAAATGCCATCTTTTTATTCCTTTCTCCTCCTCAGTCCTCTCTTCACTGATAGATAATTGTTTCTCCGTACTATGGTAAGCTCCCTTCAGATGCATCCTCCAAATTGGAAAGAGTCAATTTCCCAAACATTAAACTGATTGGATTAAGATTGGGCCCAGGTGAAGGGAACCCAGAAGCCTAACATGCCAGCAAAATGGTAGTTGTTTTTTTTTTTTAATTTTTTTTTTAACCAGTAGCGCTTTTGGCCTCCCTCTCCTTGTGCAAACTGGTAAAAGGCTTCAAGATCTTTCAGCTATCCTTACCCCTTCTCTTGTTTTGTTTTGATACGTGTTTTCTAATAACCTGGTTCATCTGTTCTTGCCTTCAGGACATCACACTCAAAACAGTCATGCAACCTGAGCCTCTGACAATGGCCCCTTCTGCTGGGATCCTTTAGATAGGCCTTTGAAGGAGCTCTGACTACCATTTCCCCCAAACAGCACCCTCTGTCAGCTGGAAGCAGTTAAGATCATCTTTGTCTTTATTCCTAATCTAAGGGCAGTTAGATGCACTTCTTTAGAGGGGGAAATGAGACAACCAGTTGGAAAGGAGTTCCTGGAGAAACTCCAGCTAGCCTTCCCACTGAGGTGGAACCTCAGGAATTTCATGACATTTGCAGCAGGGAGGAACTTGGCCCTTTCTCTTCCTGTGTGGAAACTGAGATTCAAATGGCCAGGTGGGAAGCACTCTATCAGGGACCCTGGCCTTGTGAGAGTCCCTGTTTCCCCCTTTTCTTCCTTTTCACTGAATAAAACCCTGCTTTACTCACCCTTCAAATTGTCTAAGAGCCTAAATTTTCATGGCCGTGGGACAGACAAGGACCTCGTCTTTAGCTGAACTAAGGAAAAGTTCTGCAACAACTTGTACACCAAAATCTATAAAACATTGATTAAAGAAACTAAGGTAGACACCAATAGAAAAAGATCCCATTTCCATAGATTGACAGAATTAATATTGATAAAATATGCATACTACCAAAAGCAATCTACGGATTCAATGCAATCCCCATAAATATCCCAATGAAATTTTTTACATAAATAGAGAAGAATCCTAAAATTCAAATGTAACCATAAAAGTCTGTAGATAGTCAAAACAATCTTGAGAAAGAAAGAAATCTGGAGGTATCACACTTTGTCATTTCAAAATATAGAACAAAATTACTATAGTTACAACTGTGTGGTACTGTGTGGTATTGTGTGGTACTGTGTGGTATTGTGTGGTACTGTGTGGTACTGGCATAAAAATAGACATATAGTCCAATGGAAGAGAATAGGCAGCCAAGAAATAAACTCATGTAAATACAGTTTCCTGACATTTCACAAGGGTGCCAAGGTTACCTAATCAGGAAAAAGTCACTGTATTCAACAAATTCTGTTGATAAAATCATATTTACATGCAGAAGAATGCAATTGAATACTTTTTATTATACCATATACAAAAGTGCACGCAAATGAATTAAAAATCTAAACAAAAAACTAGAAACTATAAAGCTATGGTTTTACAGAAAACATTGGGAAGAAAAATGTAGAGAAAACAGCAGATTCGGAGCCACTTCAGTTCTTGCCTCTTCAGAAGAAAGAATTCAACTGAGGAGCATAAAGCAGAAAAAAAGACTGAGTCAAGTTCCAGAGCAGAAGTGGAAGTTTATTTAAAAGGGCCTTAGAACAGGAAAGAAAGGAAGATGCACTTGGAAGAGACCCAAGTGGGCATGTGGAGGTAAAAGAGAAAGTCAAGTGCCCTGTTTAACTGTGATCCTAGGAATTCTATAAGTTCCCCTTTTTCACATGATTCTTCCGTTAGGGTGGGCTTCCCACATGCCCAGTACTTTCCTTACTCTTTGGAATTGAGCGTGCGCAGTGTGTTAAGGGAATTATGAGCCTGTCCATCTGAGGTCTTCTTCCCCTTTCTGGTGGAATGTGCCCCCAGAAGATCATACTTCACCATTTTTGTCTCTTAATGCTCTTGCCCAGGAAGTTGCTTCTCCCTTGGGCCTGCATTCAATTAACATTTTGATATTAACAGGTTTGGACCATCAGGAAATGACCTTCCTCTGGCACTACCAAATTAAAGAGGCAATGCAATAATTTCCAGACCACCACCTGACATTCTAGTGGGTTGGGGGAGAGCCCTCTCCTGCCCCACTCATGCCTAACTATCTGTAGCAATGTCACTAATTATCAGAGAAATGCAAATCAAAATCACAACCAGATACCATCTCATACCTCTTAGGATGACTATTATCAAAAAAATACCAAAATATATCAAGTGTTGTTGAGGTTGTAGAGAAGTGGGAACACTTGCACACTGTTGGTGGGAATATAAAATGTTGTTTCTGATATGAATAGTAGTTTGAAATTTCATAAAAAGCAAATATAATGAAACAACCATATGATACAGCAATCCTAGTTCTGGATACATATCCAAAAGTACTGAAATCAGTATCTTAAGGTTATATCTGCACTTCCAGGTTAATTGCAGCATTATTTACAATAACTGATGTATAGAAACAACCTAAATGTCTATCATCAGATGACTGGAAAAATAAAACATAATATATATGTACATTTCAGCATTAAAAAAGAAATTCTGCCATATGTGGCAACATGGTGACCCTGGAGGGCATCATACTAAGTAAAACAAGTCATCTACAGAGGGATAAATACTGCATGGTTCTTTTTTCACTTATATTTGCAATCTAAAATAAACTTATAGAAGCAGAGAGTAGAATGGTGGTTGCCAGAGGCTGGGGAGAAGAAAGATAGGGAGTCCTTATTTAATGGCAATAATGTTTGCTATGCAAGGTAAATAAGTTCTATAGATCTGCTCCAAAACATAGTGCCTACAGTAAACAATACTGTATTTTACACTTAAAACAGTTCTTAAGAGGGGAGTTTTCATGTTATGTTCTTCCCACACATGTGTGCACGTGCACACACATATGTACACACAAACAAGAAACATGAGGAAACTTGGGGAGGTGATGAAGACTTTTATTATCTTAATTGTTGTGAAGGTTTAATGGGTGTATGTGTATGTTCAAACTCATCTATTTATATAAATTAAATATATGAAGTTTTTGGAAATCAATTATAACTCAATAAAGCTGTTAAAACAAACAAACCAACCCTAGGTGATGCCATGAGATAAAAAAGAAGTGATATTGCTCTGACAACATAGGAGCTCTGTGATGGCTTTGGGAAAAAAAAAAAAAAAGTCTTTGCAAAAAATGTCCAGTAATTGACAATTTTCCCTGCTATATTCCTTCTGAAGCAGTTATGCCTGTGTCAATGTCTGTGCAACTTTCAGAAGCTTGTAATTTCACTTACATTTTGTCTCCATCATTTTGAGGAAGCAGAAATAATCACATGCAGCAGCAGGAGTGCTGTGGAAAGTATAATGTAACCTATCATCACAATAGGAAAACAACTAAAAGAGAATTGCAAATGAAGTTTTGCGCACGCGCTCTCTCTCTCTCTCTATATATATATATACACACACACACATATATGCATTAGATATAGCTATATATAGTTATGTAATACCCCATTACATAAGAAAAAACCATGTATTTTTGTATTACTAGTGTAAATAAGCTAAGAATAAACAATGAATAGAAGGAAGGAAGGAAGAAAGGAGGAAGAGAAAAAGAAAAGAAATGAGAAACAGAAGAATGCAGCCAAAAGAGTCTAAGATGTCAACAGAGTCAAACTATCAGAACCTTTTTCAAGGTTTATGGACATTTACAAGGTGACTGATAAGGTGGGTTCATTGCGTCAAGAGTTAGTAGAAGAAAAACTCTTTAACTGACTCCTCCATTAAGCCTATTCTAAACCATTCTTTCACTGGTAACAAATAACAAGGGACAAACTCTAGACCATTTTGACCCATAAGGCTGCGCTTTGGCCAGAGATCGGGGCAGGTATAATTAGAAATTCCAAATCTCTTTCAATACATTTTTTCCTCATGTCAACTATTTTAGAATTTCAATGAATAGCTCTATGTTTAAATTTCAAATCCCACAGCACTGCTTTAATAGAATCATCTTGCAAAAAGTTAATCCCATTCTTCCCTTTATTTGTCAAGCGTAATTATACAGTTTCTCTAAACAGAGAAAATTACTATGCATGTGGTCTGTCAATTTCAGGGAAACAGTGAGCTCAATTACTCTTGTATAATAATTTATTTGCAACTACTCTTCATTATGTAGCCCTTATCAAACATATTTCTAAAAATGGTTATTTGAACTCCTTTTCAATGACCCCTTCCCATAAATTAAAAAGAACTTTAACCTAATTTTAAATTAAATGATGAGGTAAAGCTTTTAATCTCTTTATTTAAAAAAAGTAGTCTAGAGGGCCATAATCTTTTTGCACATTACCGTGACAGTTGGACAAATGTACTGCTATTATATACTACAGTTTTCATAGTAAAGAGGACAGTAACAGTAACCTGACAAGGAGTCATTACAAACAAGGTGATTTGGCTAGTGATTCCTCATCACTTTTTAATTGATAATTAAAAATGTTCTGGTCTCTGGGCTCAGTTCAAAAGTGGAAAAGGCCAAATCTCAATGCGTGAGCGCAAAGAAAGGCACATATGAGTTTAATGAGAAACAAATTGCAAGGCAGTCAGGAATATACAAGTGAACTCAAAACAGGTTATTTCTCTTGTAAAATGGTATAGTGGAAAGAGATTTTCTTAAATCTAACCAAATGTAGGATGGGACTCCCTCACTGCATTCTGAGGAACTACGGAATTCAGCTTATGTTTCACTTGACAACTGGTAAAGAAGAGGGAAGGGAGTGGAAATACTATCTCCTCCCACCCCCCATCAATTGTTGGCAAGATAGAACCAACTAGGAATGTTGAGTTACTAAGTTAAGCAACAGCAGGACGACACTATTTTCCTTAAAGCCGAAGGGGAAAAAGGAGAGTATAGTATAGTAATATCAAAGCCCAACAGGAGTCAGATTGTAGTGAACAACTGTAAAGCAATGAGCAATTTAAAGAATAGCATCTCCTGTTAAAAAATGTAATATGGAGGCAACAATGGAGCAGGTAAAAAAATACTGTGGTATAATAAAAAATATATTTGGTCTTTGTTTCTGGTTTTAGGAGCTCCTTTCTCTCTGTGCTTAACCTATGGGGTTACTGCCCCACAGGATACTGCCACTAACAGAAGTTAGTGATAGAATTGAATTGAATTTTCAAACACTAGGTTGGTATTGGAGAATTGCAGAAATGGTGTCGAAAAAATACCTATATTTGTTGTCAGAATAAAATCATATATTTGGTGTCAGAATTGATGTCAGAAAACATTAAAAAAAACCCTCATGGCCTCTTTTTTCTCATTATCTTATCTCTTGCTTCTGTCTTCCTCTGGCTTAACACAACTGGGAACAAGACCAGCAAGGTAGCCCAGGTAGGATATTCTGACGTGGATGTTGCAGGAAAGAAATATATCATTTCTTCTCATGTTAGGTTTGTGACTGAGGCTCCTTTACTAAAGGGCAAACTAACATGAGAAAAAGCTATAAATATATTTGATATAAGTTTTACATGACACAGGAATCCTTAGAAATAAAGACCCAAAGAAACAGGTAAACCTTTTGAAGAGTGATGAAGAGTGGACAGTCATGAAGAAATACAATTGGAGCCTGTGGGGTTTTAGAGACAAGAGAGAAAATGCCATGGTTGGCGAACTGAAAGATGTTAAATGTGAAGAATACAGAATACAGAGGGTATTGGTGGGGACAGTGACAAGTGAAGAGATTGAACATATAAATGATGCAAAGATTATTAAGAAGCCTATAGAACTTGTTATAGAATTTAGATTTAATCATGAGAATAATCAAAAGTCATGGAGGAGTTTTTAGTAGATGTAGTAATAATCACATTTGCCTTTTAATTTGTCAAAATTTCATTTTTTTCTTTTTTGTTTTCTTATTTTATTATTTTAACAAATATCAATAAATGTCAATTGATAAACTACTATGTGCCAGACACTAGGTGCTGAGAATACAGTGTCAAACTAAGCTTTAGAGGATGAATTATAGGGAGCAACACAAACAAAAAGACTAGTTGTGAGGTCATTCCAATAGCCCAGTTGAGGTTTGTTGGTGGCTGATAGGATGACGTTTCTGGAAATATAGAAAAGTTAAAGGTTCTTCATGGTATTCAGGAGATATGTTTAAAAGAAATTGGTAAGTGATTGGTTGAGAAAGATGATGATGGAGAAGGAGAACTTAAGAATGGCTTCCAGGTTTCTGGTTTTACTAGATAGATGTAGACTGGTATCTTTCATTGAGATGGAGTGTTGGAGTATAAAAAAATTTAGTTTTAACAACTTGAATTTAAAATGCAGGTCAGACATATAAGAGAAGGTTAAGTGGCTCTAAAAATATACAGATCGAAAGCTTGAAAAACATCTCTTTCCAGCTAGTAATTTCTAATAATGTTACAGTTTCTTTTTAATCTTTGGAAACTGTCTCTCCAGACATTGTAGCTCAAATTGGTTAGGTTTACCATGCCTAGCACACCTAACAAATTATGTGGTATGTGCCACTAGTTGTATTGCATTAGTTTCTATCTTCATCAGAATCCTCTTACACCATTAGAGGTATGGATGAAAAGGGGGATTTCACTTATGTTGACACTGTATTTGATGTGACATAATGATGCCTCTATTTAATTCTAGTATTCTTCTAAACAATGGAATAGGATGCCGTACCCTAAGAGAACTGACATTAATTTCCTAAGCACTTCCAAAATATCATCATTGCTCTTAAATAGTGTACAGTTCCAGGAGACCTGGAATATAATAATTATTATATTCTATAGAATTCATGTTTTAGCGTAAAACACTAATTTTAATTTAGATTTAATTTTTATATATTAATTCACTTATTTTTCTTTATATTATTTGATCACCATTGGAAAAAGAATTCTTCACATCTGTTTTATTTAGCTACAAAATGTTGGGATTATTCTGAAAATTCTTGAATTATATCTTTACCATAACCATAACGCTAGCATTCATTATCTGAGCTGCAAAAATAAAATATTAGTAACTGCTTGATAAGTGAAAAGAAGAATGTTTAATGTTAGAACTTAAAAGGGTTGGAAATCTAAATTTTATTGGCTGCCTTGTTCCAGGAACTTCTGACGTGCCATTTCATTAAATCCTCACAACAAGCCTGAAAAGTAGTTTCCCTGTCCCTTTTACCAATGGGGAAACTATTTCAGGCTACATTCCTGATGACTCCCACTTGGTGAATCTATGGACACTTTAGTAGTTATTCCAATTTCAAAAGTCTATTGTAGCAGAAACTATCTGTTCTGTTTCCACAGCCTGACTTCCAGCATCAAACACCTGCATTTTGTCAGATGGCTGCCTCTTGCTAGTAGAACCCATTTTGTCCACGTGCATGGCTGACCAGAAGCACCTGGGAATGAATATTTTCTATTGCAACTTCGTTAAATGAAACATATCTTTTCTTTTCTTTCTTTTTTTTTTTTTTTTTTTGAGACGGAGTCTCGCTCTGTCACCCAGGCTGGAGTGCAGTGGCAGGAGCTCAGCTCACTGCAAGCTCCGCCTCTGGGGTTTACACCATTCTCCTGCCTCAGCCTCCCAAGTAGCTGGGACTACAGGTGCCCGCCACCTCGCCTGGCTAGTTTTTTGTATTTTTTAGTAGAGACGGGGTTTCACCGTGTTAGCCAAGATGGTCTCGATCTCCTGACGTTGTGATCCGCCCGTCTCCGCCTCCCGAAGCATATCTTTTCTTATGAGATAGCAGCATATAACTGATATCTTGGTAGTACTTCATTTCCAACAAATCAGCTTTTTTTTTTTTTTTTTTTTCTTTTTAGTTCTTCTTTACAGATGAGGTAAGAAAACTAAATATTACTTGAAACTTTAGGGAAAATGAGTGATACAAAAAGAGAAGTGATAAAGAAAATAACTGATTATGATTATTTAAAAACAAATTTATAAAACTTGGCCAAGTGCTCATGTACTTAAAATTTTTAAATGTAAATTTCAATGTCAATTTAAAATTTAAATTTTAAATATAAATTAAATTTAAAAATGTAATTCATGGAAAAAGTAAAAAACTGGCTTATTATGAATTATTAAATAAGAATGTCTGTGGATTTTTTAAAGATATCTCTGGGATTGAGCTTTTTGCAAGCAAAATTTAATACATGCTTTGCTTTAACTTTTGAAGAAGTTAAAAAGTCACCAGATTCTGGCCGGGCGCGGTGGCTCACGCCTGTAATCCCAGTACTTTGGGAGGCCTAGGCGGGCGGATCACGAGGTCAGGAGATTGAGACCATCCTGGCTAACACGGTGAAACCCGGTCTCTACTAAAAAATACAAAAAATTAGCCAGGCGTGGTGGTAGTCCCAGCTACTAGGGAGGCTGAGGCAGGAGAATGGTGTGAACCTATGAGGCGGAGCTTGCAGTGAGCCAAGATTGCGCCACTGCACTCTGGTCTGGGCGGCAAGCAAGACTCTTATCTAAAAAAAAAAAAAAAAAAAAAAAAAAAAAAAAAAATCCTGATTCTAATTGTCAATCAAAAACTTTCCAGCAGTACACACTGCTCCATAGCAGTACCCGCCCATGGCGGGGAAGGAATAAATGGTGTCTGAAAATAAAGCAGTTTTATGATTCTTAAAATCCATTGAATTTTAACACAGATGCAAAGAAAACATCACTTTCACCCTTTTGTTTTAGTCTTTCATGCTTAAAACACGCTATGTTAAATTGCTTGAATGGAAATAGATAGAAAACTCCCTGACATTTTTCAAGCTATTGAGCTGGATGAAAAGGTTTTGTTTCTCTGGAGAGTTTTCATGCCATCTTTTATGGCAACTGCTGGGAGTAAGAACAGACATGCAACTTTTTCATGTCATCTCTTGATCGCTCTCAAAAGAGTTCCACTCAATTGCAATCCTCCATAACCTTTTGTATAATCTTCATGATAGTGTTCACCTCTGTGAAATATTCAATTTGTGAGGCAGGTGGGAAAAAAGAAGGTATTTGCTGCTAACTACTAGTAACTATTCAAAAATAACAAAAGGGCTATAAACTCTCTGCTAATTTTATGGCATTAAATCAAAATTAACCCAGAAGTTGAAACTGTTGATTGTCATGACAAGTTTTTCAGTTCCTAAAATTATTGTTTACAGTAGTACCATTGTTAGACTGCTTTTTAATGACATATGTGTTTTTGTTTATACACGGCACTTATACAAATGACTCACAAGTTATTATAATATAACTTAATATAATATATAATATATAATTTAATATAACTCAAGTTATATTAAAAGTTATTATTTAGAATGACAAAGTTATTCTATTAAAAAGTTTTCCTATTTAAAAAAATACCTATAATGGTGCTTCATTTTCATTTTGCATTTATATTTATGAAATTCATTATACCTTTGAAGTTTATGATTTTGTTCATTTAAAATCTCCCTATTAAGAAACTGCTTAATAAATTCCAAATGCAATTAGAAAGCAAAAATTTTATAATTCTAATTAGACTTAAAGCTATGATTTTATTTTTATTGTTAAATAGAAGTAAAAGTCAATTCGAATATAGGAGATCCTGTCTTATGTATAGAACCTTCTGCCGTAATTTTGTGTCTGTAGAAACCTATGGTTTAGTGTACCTTTATGGATCATTTATTTAAATTTCAATTGTACACTGTAATTTTCAGAGATTGAAGTGCTGTTAAACATTTTCATATAATAAGAAAGGCACAATGAACCTAAGACCATCTTGAGGATAGTGGTTGCAGATTTGCAGATTTCAAATTCAAACTACTGTGAAATGTAGTTTATTGTGTAAATGTATCAATGTAACCTAATTCCCATAATCGTATTATAGAGTAATTTATTAAAAGCCTACTTACACTACCATGGCACACTATTACTTGCTCACATAAAGTATTTTGCTATTATAGTCAAGGTATATTAGTACATTGCATTTTCATATTTATTTGGACAAAGGCTAAAAACAGTAAATATTTTTATACTGATATTTAACCCTTAGACACAGTTCCGTGTTTAAGTGAGTAAGAGTTTGTCTTACTGTAAAATTATAAAAAAAAAAAATCCAAGACCAAGCCTGATCTACAGCTTGCAATGGGAAATAGCAAATGCCTGTCTGAGGGAGGATGGAGGATGGGAGATGTGGGAGTCAATTATCAGCTCACTTCAGAATAATTACTTTTCCTCTCCGAGTTTTTTGTTTATCATAACCATTGCTTCAATGCCTTTTAAAATATGACATTTGTACCTCATTTGATTTATCCAATTGTTGCAATAGGAATTTGGGCCTTTCACCATATACTGTATCTTATTTGAAACTAAATAAATGTAGCTACATTTGAATGTGCTTTGTTTTACTTAAATATACCTTAGGGAAATAAAAATGCAAAACACAAAATGAGGGAAGATATTTGCAACACACATATTGCAAATGACTAATATCTCGATTATATAAAAAAGAAGGCTAAAAAAAGGCAAAGAAAATGAAGTATTGGAGAGTAAGTGAAACAATTGGAATTTTCACAAAGCACTAATGGAAGAATTAACTGCTATAGTCATTTTGTTAAACTACTTTGTATTATCTACTAAAGCTTAACATGTGCACATCCTAAGACCTAACCATTCCTACATACCCTTTCACTGCCTCTTTCAGTGATACAACGTTAAAAACAGGTACTGCGTGTGCTCACTTGATTTTTGTCTCTTATGAAGGTTTCTTTTGCGTATATATTTGTTAAATTGGTGTCCTTGCAAGAGAGGCAATCAGTGGACCCTTCTATTCTGCCATCTTGCTCTGCTTCAAGTCTCACCTTGAACAGTTTTTGACCAATTTCAACCCAAGTAGTATCTCCAGCTCTGAGAAAGTTTCAAGTTGGCTAGATAAAAACAAACAATACTAATTTTTTGAGAATGAGGTAGTACGTTTCCCTCTACTACTAGAAAACCAGTACCAAACATTTCTTCCAGGAATGCGGCCTATTGTCTTCAAGGTCATCACCAAAGTGAGTAGTAGAGAATGGTACCAAAGTAAATAAAAATGCCACAAAGCTCTTTTACCAAGACTCAGCTGTTATTATTTTCTTCAATAGGCACTCCCCTGGTTTCTGTAAGTTTTTATTACATTTGGGAGTTCTGAGAAAGTTGATTCTGATTATTTGTGCTAGCTTGGTCTCTGCTTTTTGAGTGGGATGGAATTTTTGTGTTTCCTTTTTGGCTACTTTTTTCTAATATCATGTTACCTTAATAAATTAAAAATAGTAGAAATCATATAATATATGTCCTTAGACCACAATGGAATTAACGTTTAAATCAATAGGACAAAAGCTGAAAACTTTTAAAATATTTCAAGATTAAGTACTAAACTTTTAAATAACAAATGTGTCAAAGAAAAACACACAAGGCAAATTAAAAAAAAATATTGTTAGGTAAATCAACAGAAAAATACAACTTATAAAAATTTGTGGAAGGCATCAAAAGCAGTGAAGAGTGGAAAATGTATAGAATTAAATGCAGAAATTAGAAAATAACAATCCTCTGAAATCAGTAATCAAAGTTCATCTTATAAAACTAAATAGTAAAATGACAGTGATAGCCTAAAGAAAGTAAAATAATAAATGACTTAAAGTCTATAAATCAATAAAATTAAAAGCAAAAATAATATGTAGAAAAAGGCAAAAACAAATCTGGTTTTTGAAAAGATAATACAATCTTTTAACCTCTAGCAAGGCTAGCCAAGAGGAAGAACAAAGAAATAAATTAACAATATTTTTTAAAAAATAAAGTCAGTCTGCTAATCACAAATAATTGACAGTAACTACCAAGAAGCTATAAGCAATTGTAACATTGTCACAAAATATACTGTTAATATACAAAATTTGATGCCTAGGAATACATCTAACCAATAAGGTTAAAAAATCTCCACACACACACACACACACACACACACACACACACACAATAAAACATTGCTAAAGAAGTCGTAGGTGACATAAACAAAAGGAAAAGTCTTCTATGTTCCTGGATTGGAAGAATTAATGACATTAAAATGTCCATACTGTCCAGAGCAACTACAGATTCAACACTATTCCTATCAAACTACCAATGTAATTTTTTTTCACAGAATCGGTAAAAACTATTCTAAGATTCACAGAGAAACAAAAAACAGCCCAGATAGCCAAAGCATTCATGTAGAAAAACGTCAAAGCCAGAGGCATCACGTTACCCAACTTCAAACTATGCTATAAGTCTACAGTAACCAAAATACCACAGACACCTAGAAGAATGGAAGATAATATGTAACCCACAAATAAAACTGCACACCTACATTTATTTAATCTTCAACAGTCAATAAAAATAATCAATGAGGAAAGGACTCCCTGTTCAATAAATATTGCTGGGATAGCTAGCAAAGCATATGCAAAAGAATTAAACTGGACTCCTACATTTCACCATATACAAAAATAAACTCAAGATGCATGAAAAATTTAAATGTAATACCTCAAAGTATGAGAATCCTAAAACAAAACCTAGGAAACACCATTCTGGATATAAACTTTGGGAAAGAATTTATAACTAAGTCCTCAAAAGCAAATGCAACAAAACCAAAAAATGGACAAGTGGCACCTAATTAAAGAGCTTATACACAGCAAAAGAAACTATAAACAGAGTAAAGAGACAACCTACAGAATGGGAGAAAATATTTACAAACTATACATCTGACAAAGGTCTAATATCCAAACTTTATAAGTTATTTAAACAACTGAATAGGCAAAGAATAAATAAACCCATTAAAAAATGGACAAAAGACATAAGAGAAACTTCTCAAAAGAAGACATACAAGTGGCCAACACACATATGAATAAATGCTCAACATCACTAATCATCAGAGAAATACAAATCATAGCCACAATAAGGTACTTTTTAATACCAGTCAGAATGTCTGTTATTAAAAAGTCAAAAAACAACAGATGTTGGTGAGGCTGCTGAGGAAAGGGAATGCTTGTACGCTGTATTAGTCAGGGTTCTCTAGAGGAACAGAACTAATAGGATATATGTATATATGAAAGGGAGTTTATTAGGGAGAATTGGTTTGTATGATCACAAGGTGAAGTTCCAGAAAGGCCATCTGCAATCTGCAGAAGAATCCAGTGGTGGCTCAGTCCAAGACCAAAAGCCTCAAAAGCAGGGAAACTGACAGTGAAGCCTTTAGTTTGTGGTTGAAGGCCCAAGAGACCCCGGCAAACCACTGGTGTAAGTCCGAGAGTCAAAAGGCTGAAGAACCTGAAGTCTGATGTCCGAGGGCAGGAGAAACAGAAGTAAGCATCCAGCAAAGGAGAAAGATGAAAGCCAGAAGACTCAGAAAGCCAGTTTATATTCCACTTTCTTCTGCCCACTTCTTTATAGTCCTTCTGGCAGCCTATTGATGGTGACCACCATGTTTTGGGTAGGTCTTCCTCTCCCAGTCCACTTATTCATATGTCAATCTCCTCTGGCAACATCCCCACAGACACACCCAGAAGCAATACCTTACCAGCTAGGCAGGAATTCTTCAGTCCAGTCAAATTGATACCTAATATTAACTATCACATACACCATTTGTGGGAATGTATACTTGTTCAGACTCTTTTGAGAGTAGTTTGGAGATTTGCCAAGGAACTTGCTATAATTTGACCCAGAAATCCCATTACTGGATATATATCCAAAAGAAAACAAATAATTCTATCAAAAAGACACATGCAAGTGTATGTTTATCACAGCATTATTCACAATAGCAAAGACATGCGATCAACACAGGTGTCCTCTAAGAGTGGATCGGATAAAGAAAATGTGGCACATATACACCACGAAATACAATGAAGCCATAAAAATGATGGACATGGATGCATCTGGAGGCCATTATCATAAGCGAATTAGCACAAGGACAGAAAATCAAATACCACATGTTTTCACACATTTAAGTGGGGCTAAACATTGGGTACTCACGAGCATTAAGATGGCAACAATAGACACTGGGGACTACTGCAAGGGACAATGGTTGAAAAACTGTTGGGTACTCTTCTCAGTGCCTGGGTGATGGAACCTTTCATACTGTAAACTTCTCAGCATTACGTAATATACCAAGGTAACAAACTTTTTATGTACCACCTGAATCTAAAATAAAATTTGAAAAACAAAACAAAAAAATGGAATTTTTTAACAGAAATGAACACTTGGAATTATATGTAAAAAATATACTTTGCTTTATAACTTAAAAACAATGCAAAATCACCTAGGAGCATATTTAATAAAATATGTATAGTACTTGTACACAGAAAACTACAAAACTCTAATAAAAAAATCACAGATATAAATAAATGAAGAGATAGTTCATATTTATGGATTAGAAAACTCAACATTGTTACGATGTGAATTTTTCCCAAATTGATGTATAGCTTTGACAACAATGTGAAATAAAATTTCAGGAAGATATTTTGTGGTTTTTGAAAAATTAATATTAAAGTTTATATGAGATGGCAAAGGACTCTTTTTTTTTTTTTTTTTTTGGAGGTGGAGTCTTGCTCTGTTGCCTGGATTGGAGTGCAGTGGCCCAATCACGGCTCACTGCAACCTCTTCCTCCTGGGTTCAAGTGACTTTCCTGCCTCAGCCTCCTGAGTAGCTGGAACTACAGGCATGTGTGACCATGTCTGGTTAATTTTTGTATTTTTAGTAGAGACGAGGCTTCACCATGTTGGCCAGGTTGGTCTCGAACTCCTAACCTCAGGTGATCCACCCACCTCAGACTCACAAAGTGCTGGGATTAGAGGTGTGAGCCACCATGCCCGGCCAGGACTCTTAATAGCCAACAAAATCCTGAAGAAAAAGAAAAAAATTGCAGGTATGACATACCTAACTTCAGGCACAGTATAAAGATACTGTAATTGAGACAACATTTCATTGGTAAAATAATAGATATATAGATTAATGGGACATAATAGAGAATTCAGAAATACACGCATAGAAATATAGTCAACTGGTCTTTGTCAAGAAAAAAGGAAATTGAATAGAGAAAGAATAATTTGTCAACAAAGAGTCCTGGAATAATTGGACATACATTATGTAAGAAAAAAAAGTAATCTAGGCACTATCTTTATGCCTTTCACAAAAATGTAATCAAAATGAATCAGACCTAAAGGTAAAATGCAAAGCTATAAAACTGATCGAAGAAAACAAGAGAAAATATAGATGACCTTTGGTTTTATATGATTTTTTTTAGTCACAACACCAGAAACAGAATTCATAAAAGAAAAATTGATAAATTGGACTTTATTAAAATGTAAAATATCTGCTGCATAATTTATGTGGTTCAGACATTGAAAGGAGAAGTTAAAAACTAGAAGAACAATATATCTAATAAAGGACATGTGCCCAAAATATACAAAAATGCTGGTAACTGAACAATAAGAAGCAAACAACTCAATTAGTAAATGAGCAAAAGACTGTGCAAACATGCCATGAAAGAAGATGGTAAATAAGCAAGTGAAAAGATGTTCCAGTCATATGTAATTAGGTAAATGCAAATTAAAAGAATGGGATACCAGTGTACACTTAATAAAATAGCTAAAATTATAAAACTGACTATACAAAATGTTGACAAGGATGTTGCTGTGGTTTGAAAGTTTGTATCCCTCAAGATTCATGTTGAAACTTAATTTCCAGTGTAACAGTATTAAGAGGTGGGGCCTTAGGATGTTATTAGGCCATGAGGGATCTGCCTTCACAGATGGGATTAGTGTTCTTTAAAATAGGCTTGATGTAGAGACTATGGCCCCTTTTATTTTTTTATTTTTTTGCCCTGCCATACCTTCTGCCTTATGAAGACACAGCATACAAGACACTATATCAGATGCAGAGACCAGGGCCCTTACCAGGCACCTAACTTGCCAGTTCCTTGATTTTGGACTTAGCCTTCAGAACTGTGAGGAAATACATTATTACTTATAAATTACTTACCCAGTCTCAGGTATTTTGTTGTAGCTCCACAAATGGACTAAAACAAATATCGAGCAATGGGGATTCATTTTTTGTTTTCTTTTTTTTTTTTTTTTTAATTATACTTTAAGTTCTAGGGTACATGTGCACAATGTGCCGGTTTGTTACATAGGTATACATGTGTCATGTTGGTTTGCTGCACCAATCAACTCATCATTTACATTAGGTATTTCTCCTAATGCTATCCCTCTCCCAGTCCCCCACCCCCTGACAGGCCCCAGTGTGTGATGTTCCCCACCCTGTGTCCATGTGTTCACATTGTTCAAATCCCATTTGAGAGTGAGAACATGTGGTGTTTGGTTTTCTGTCCTTGTGATAGTTTGCTGAGAATGGTGGTTTCCAGCTTTATACATGTCCCTGCAAAGGACATGAACTCATTCTTTTTTATGTCTGCTTAGTATTCCATGGTATATATGTGCCATGTTTTCTTAATCCAATCTATCATTGATGGACATTTGGGTTGGTATCAAGTCTTTGCTATTGTGAATAGTGCCACAATAAACATATATGTGCATGTGTCTTTATCGTAGAATTATTTATAATCCTTTAGGTGTATGCCCAATAATGGGATTGCTGGGTCAAATGGTATTTCTAGTTCTAGATCCTTGAGGAATCGCCATACTGTCTTCCACAATGGTGGAATTAATTTACACTCCCACCAACAGTGTAAAAGCATTCCTATTTCTCTACATCCTCTCCAACATCTGTTGTTTCCTGACATTTTAATGATCGCCATTCTAACTGGCATGAGGTGGTATCTCATTGTGGTTTTGATTTGCATTTCTCTAATGATCAGTGATAATGAGCGTTTTTTCATATGTCTGTTGGCTGCATAAATGTCTTCCTTTGAGAAGTGTCTGTTCATATCCTTTGCCCACTGGGAATTCTTAATCATTGCTGGTGGGAATGCAAAATGGTTCAGCTAGTTTGGAAGACAGTGTGGCAGTTTCTTACTAGTCTAAAAATAATCATACCACACGATCTAGCAATGGTGCTCTTAGGTATTTATCCAACTGAGTTGAAAATTTATGTCCATACAAAGAAGTGCAAAAAATGTTTATGGAAGGTTCATATATAATTGCCAAAAATGAGAAACAAATAAGATTTTCTTCAAGATATGAATGCATAAACAGACTATAATACATCTATAGGTTGAAGTATTATTTGGCAAAAAATAAAATATATTAACTATAAAGCAACCAAAAGACATGGATAGACCTTAAAAGGATAGTATAGTATAAAATAAGTCAATCTGAAAATGCTTTATACTTTAAAATTCCAATTATGTGACACTTTTTAAAAAGCAAAACTATAAAGACAGTAAAAAGGTTTATGGTTGCTAGAGGTTTTTTGAGGAAGGTAGAGAAGGCAAAGGTGACAAAAAGCGAAGTTTTAGAGAGATAAAATTAATTACTGTGATACTGTAATAGTTGACACATGCCATTATGTCTTTGTCAAACCCATAGAACTTTATACTATATAGAGTAAACTTTAAATGTATGTATATATAAAAATAATTAAGAAGGTCAGAAGGACTGGGAAAGAATGCAGACTGTAACAAGATCTAACTGTATTATCAATGTCTGAAACAGGGTAGAGGAATAAGGTACTGACCTAAGTTACTTAGAAAATGAGCAGAGAATGCAAAGCTAAATAAGAAAATGGACTTGCCGGTAAGTACTGTACTCTTGTTAACCATGTTAATATTCATAGGAGTGTGTATTAGTCCATTCTCACATTGCTATAAAGAAATACTGTGACTGGGTAATGTGTGTGTATATATATATATGTGTGTGTGTGTGTGTGTGTATGTATATTTATATATATTATATATGTGTGTATATATAATATATATTCAGGTACCTCACAATTATATATATACAATTATATATATAAATTACAAATAGATATGTGTGTGTATATATAAACTATATATATATATATAAATTTTATATATATATATGTAGTTTAGTTTGCTCATGGTTCTGCAGGCTGTACAGGAAGCATAGCAAAATCAGCTTCTCGGGAGGCCTCAGTGAACTTACAACCATGGTGAAAGGCAAAGGGTAAGCAAGGCATCTCACATCATGGAAGCAGGAGCAAGGAGTAGGGGTGTGCTACACACTTTTAAACAGCCAGATATCAGGATAACTCACTCACTATCTCTAAGACAATACTAAGGGAAATGGTGCTAAACCATTCTTGAGAAATCTGCCTCCATGTTCTAATCACCTCCCACCAGTCCCACCTCCAACAATGGGGATTACAATTCAAATAATATAATATTTAGTAGGGACACTGATTCAAACCATAATGTTCTGCCTTTTGCCCTCCAAATTTCATTTCCTTCTCAGATTGCAAACTACAATCATGCCTTCCCAACAGTCTCCCAAAGTCTTAACTCACTCCAGAACTAACTCAAAATTCTAAAGTCCAAGTTCTCATTTAAGACAAGGTTAGAAGTCCCTTCCACCTATGAGCTTGTACAATCAAAAAATGTTAGTTACTTCCAAGATACAATGGGAGTATAGGCACTGCATAAATACTTTCTTTCAAAATATGAGAAATCAGCCAAAAAAAACCCAAAAAAACAAAAAACAAAACAAAACAAAAAAACAAAAAAGAGGGGACTCCAGGCCCTATGCAAGTCCAAAATCCAGCAGGGCAGCCATTGAATTTTAAAGTTCCAAAATTATCTTTGAACCCATGTTTCATATCCAGGGCAGTCTGATGCAAGGAGTTGGCTCCCGCAGTCTTGGACAGCTCTGCTCCCTTGGCTTGACAGGGTTCAGTCCTCATGGCTGCTCTCATGGACTGGTGTTGAATTCCTGTGGCTTTTCCAGGTGCATGGCGCACCTTTCAGTGGCTCTACCATTCTGGGGTCTGGAAGATGGTGACCGTTTTCTCAAGGCTCCACTAGGCAGTGCCCGAGTGGAAACTCAGTATGGGAACTCCAACCCCACATTTCCCCTCCACAATTTCCTAGTAGAGGGTCTCCATGAGGGCTCTGCCCCTGCAACAGGCTTCTGCCTGGATATCCAGGCTTTTCAATACATGTTCTGAAATCAAGGCAGAGGCTTCCAAGCTCAACTCTTGCACTCTGTGCACCACAGGCTTGACACCACTTGGAAGCAGCCAAGGATTATGGCTCGCACCCTCTGAAGTAGTATCTTGAGCTGTACCTTGGCCCCTTTGAGCCACAGCTGGAGCTGGAGTGGCTAGGATGCAGGGAGCAGTGTCCTGAGACTGTGCAGGGCAGCTGGGCCTATGGCCTGGTCTACAAAACCATTATTTTATCCTGGACCCTGGGGCTTGTGATGGGAGAGGCTGTCATGAAGATCTCTAAAATGCCTTGAAGATCTTTTTTTTTTTTTTTTTTTGTCTTGGCTATTAGCACTGGCCTCCATTTTACTTATACAAATTTCTGAAGCCTGCCAGAAATGCTTCCCAGAAAATGAGTTTTTCTTTTATGCTACATGTCCAAGGTGAAAATTTTTTAAACTTATATTCTGCTTCCCATTTAAATATAAGTTCCAATTTCAGGTCATTTCTTTGTTCATGCATATGAACATAGGCTGATAGAATCAGCCAGAGAACATCTTGACCACTTTGCTACTAAGAAATTTCTTCCACCAGATGACCTAAATCATCACTCACAAGTTCCAAAAATCACTAGGGCAAGGGGCACAATGCCTCCATGTTCTTAGCTAAAGCATAACAATTGTGACCTTTGCTCCAGTTCCTAATAAGTTTCTCATCTGCATCTGAGACCACCTCAGTGTGGTCTTTATTGCCCCTATCACTATCAGCATTTTGTCAAAGCCATTCAACAAGTCTCTAGGAAGTTCCAAACTTTCCTTCATCTTCCTGTCTTCTTCTGAGCTCTACACACTCTTTCAACCTCTGCCTGTTACCCAGTTCAAAAGTGGCTTCCACATTTTTAGGTACCTTTATAGTAACACACCACTCTTGGTACCAATATTCTGTATCAGTTTTTTCTCACATTGCTATAAAGAAATATCTGAGACTGGGTAATTTATAAGGAAAAGAGATTTGGTTGGCTCATGGTTTTGCAGGCTGTACAAGAATCATAGTAATATCAGCTTCTGGGGAAGCTTCAGGGAACTTACAATCATAAGCAGAATGTGAAGGGGGTATGAGACATCCTACATGGTGGTGGCAGGAGCAAGAGAGAGAAGGGGGAGGTGCTACACACTTTATACAACCAGATGTCATGAGGACTCACTATACCAAGACAATACCAAGGTGGATGATGCTAAACCATTCACTAGAAACCTGCCTCCATGATGAAATCACCTCCAACCAGGCCCACCTCCAACATTGGAGATTACAATTTAACATGAAATTTGATGAGAACACATTAAAACCATATCAGGGTGTTAGCCAACAATTCCGATACTGCTATACATGTATATTAAAATTGAACAATTACATAACTGTGTAGCAGATGGTGGGAGTCAGGTTGTGCTTTTGTACTGGAAAGTTATGGGAAAACAAGAACAGGCTGAAATAATCCATATGGTAATGCATTAGAGTTGGATGCATCAGAAAATAAACATGTTTAACTAAATGTAGAGACAGATGGTAAAATAGAGACGTATTTATACATATGTGTATATAAATAGGTTAGTATACACATAAATGGTTCTTTGCTCTGTCAGCAGAGTGCCTAAAAGATATAATATCCTAGCAGCAACAAGACAGCTAGGGCCTAGGTCTTGGTTCCATTTTCTCTTCAAAATATCCGGGACTTCTTTGAGAAATGGCTGATACTAGGATTGCAGTAGGAAATATAGAAGATGAGCCTAAAGATTTGAGTAGTGCCAGAAAATATGGGTGTGTTCAAAAACAAAGTAACATTGATGGAGTTATGTCAAAGGGATACAGAAGTCAAATGAAAAAGCTCTAAGTAGCCAAACTTGGCACAATTTAATCAATAGAATAAATAAAGTAGTACTGCAGTATAATACAAAGTCTAAAATAAACACCTATGAGTTCAAACAGAAATAAATGAATTATTGAATAAATTAAAATTTGGGGAAAGAGGCAAATCTTCCATCTTGGAATCCAGATGATTTATGTAAACAGTGTGCTCTAAAGGAAGTAGAAGATAACTTCCCATTCCTTAAATGTGGACTGCATATAGTTACTGTTCTCTAGAGTGTACTATATCTTAAGGAAATAAAATGAATTTTAAAGTGGAGAAACCTTAAAACTAATACTTCAGCTAGGTAATCAAGATCAACATAACTACTCATAAATCAAGTACATACCTAGATATAATATGAGAAAAATTCCACTTTGTCCTGTGATCTTTTTCTTCTAAACCCGTAACATCAATCTATTCATGAAAATAGAATCATGGGGAATAAAACATCAGGAAAATTCTAATAGGGTAACATTCTGACCAGTGGTAAAGAAAAATATATGCAAATATTTGTATTAGAGTTTTCCAGAGAAGTAGATCCAATAGTATATAAAGAGAGATGTGTAGAAAGAGATTTATTCTGAAAGATTGGGTCATGTGTTTATGGGGAATGAGAAGTCCTCTGATCCTCCATCTGCAGTCTGGAGGCCTAGGAAAGCCAGTGGTATAGTTCCAATTCAAGTCCAAAGGCCTGAAAACCAAGAGAGCTCATAGTGTAAGTATCTTCAGTCTGAGAGGGAATGCCTGAGATCCAGGGCACTGATATCCACAGGCAGAAGAAGATGGATATCCCAGCTCCTGAACAGTAAATTTGACCTATCTCCATTTTTTTTTTTTTTTTTTTTTTTTGTCGTTGTTCTTTGTAGGCCCTCATTGAATTGAATGAGGCCTGCTCACATTGCTGGGGGTAATCTTTTTTTTTTTTTTTTTTTTTTTTTTTTTTTACGTAGTGTACTGATTCAAATGATAATCTCTTCCAGAAATACCTTTATAGACATGGCCAGAAATAATGTTTACCAGCTATCTGACATCTATTAGGCAAATCAAATTAACACACAAAGTTAACTACCACACTTTCTAAAACCGCAAGGAAGAATGTATTCGGGACTATTGCAATAAATGTCAAGATCATCACGATAAGGGAGAGAGATTGATTTCAGCTCTGCATATAGCTTAGATATCTGGGAAGTTATAGCCAGTGAATCGTTAAGGGGTCAAAAGATGAAGAATTACCACAAAAGACAATAGGAAAAAGATATTTTTGCTAAACCAATTTAAGATTATTGCTGAACGCAGGGCAATGTGACAAATATCAAGAGTGGGAAATACTTTCCAAAGTTATTTAGGAGTATTTTTGCTAAAACTAGGCTGTGCAGACCTGACCAGGATGGGGGCCAAGGTTGAGGCCTAGTCCAGAAGAAAGCTCAGAAAAACCTGACTGAAGTTTTATCAAGAAGAGAGTCTGTTACCAGTGCTCCTATCAAAGTAATAAAAAATAAAGTCTGAGACAATGTTAAAGCCAAGAGTAACCTAAGGATACAAGACAATCAAAGCTAATGTGGTATCCTGAATGGAATCTTGAAGTACGAAAAGGCCATTAGGTAAACACTGAGGAAATCTGAATAAAATATGGAATTTGTTTAATTCGTTAATTTAAAAATGCACTCACACTAATGTAAGATATCAATAATGGAATTGTGCAAGTCAGGGAATGGGGAGGTATACAGTTAATCTCTGTTCCATTTTTTTTATAAATCTAAAGCTACTCTAAAAAAATAGTCTATCAAGTAAAATGAAAAAAGAGAGAAACATGTATTTATGCCCTACTAACCAACTGATGGGTCTCCCGGGTATAACTTGATTTGGAACAATTAATTAACAAGCCATTAGTATGCCTAGAACTATTCAAGGTTTTATGGAAGATTCTATAGACATACACTACGCCTTCTGCCCTCAGGAAGATTGAAATCAACATATCCTCATTATTCACCTATAGACTGTGGATGCAGCAACAGACCTAAGGAAATTAGGAAAGTTTGCCCTTAGACTTCTTGCCCTTTAGATGCCACTCCCCCTACCACCATATACTAGTCCACATACATGCCTATTTCTTCTGCTTTTTCTTAAACATTATCTCATGTTGATGTTCACTCAAGTCGACATTCTCTGAGACTGATTTATGTAGGATTTGATACTGTCCTTTCTAACTCTTGACCTTCATTCTCATACCTGGTTACACGAGCTTCTTTTCCACTTTAAGAAAGGTAAGGTACACCAGAAGTTGTCTTTACTACGGAGATGTGCTGCTTTCCCCAGTGCTATATTCTGGACACGAAATTTTAATTTGAAAACTTTTTATGACTCTCATCTACATTTCCCTCTACTGTTGCTTTCCCCTCCAAGCGCGACTCTTTGATCTTGCAGAGGTAAGAATGTCTTACTCTAGGTTAAAATAAAATAAAATAAAATAAAATAAAGCAAAAATGCTCATGTTAACGTCTTAGAGTAATGACAAAGAAATCATCCCCTGCCAGGTAACAATGCAATTTAGATAATGACTTTTTAGAGACAGTGCACCCACTTTTATTTAATGCAGAGAAATTACCAGACTAATGACTGGACCCATTCCATATTTAGATACAAATACATGCCATCGTGTTACCATGACCTACATTATTTACTACAGTAGCATGCTGTATACGTTTATAGCCTAGGAGCCTTAGGCTATACCATCTAGCCTAGGGCTGTAGTAGGCTATACCATCTAGGTTTGTTTAAGTACACTCGATAATGTTCACACGATGAGAAAATTGTCTAATGACACATTTCCCAGAAATTATCCCCATTATTAAGTGATGTGTGACTATACTTTCCTTTATCTACACCATTTAGCTGAATGCCTACTCCACATGTGCACAGGAACAATTACTTACGAAAAACAGTAAAATCTCTGAACTTGTATATTTAGATATATCTAATATTGAAGAATATGTGGAATATTTAATTTTCTTCTAATTGGCAGGTTCAAGGGAGAGTAAATTATTTGTTCTAGAGAAACAAGTCATTTAGCTTTGTTTCCTTTGTTAGGGTAATGTCAATTTTTAGCTATTTCATTTATACTAACATTTAATTTTAAAAATTACTTTAGGAACAGATGACTGAAGACATCAGGGTCATAGCCGTGTTTTTAAAATAAATAAAAATAACACTCTAAGTTTGTAGTTTCTGGGTTGGTTTGTCATTGTGACAAGATGATATCATCTAAAAAAAAAAAAAAAAAAAAAAAAAGCTAAATCGGCTTCATCTCCAGGGAGCCTTCAAATAGATATGCATGCAAAAAGGGTTTATATTCTCCTTTAGTGCTCAATCTAGACTGGCAGAGTATATGTAGCAGGGTAAACATCAAACACTGAATAAAATACATTTTATTTTATCTTCAAGAATGAGGTTAAATTCAAAAACTTGTCATATCTTCCCTGCCTGATGAAGCTAAATCTGCAAAACCATTTTAAATTACAAAATTAAAAAAAAAAATCGTATCTGACATTAAACACCTATTGAGCTGGAGACATTTTCTTTTTGCTCAAAGAAAAATTAGCCACACACTGCAGCGCTTTTTTTATGAAAAGCAAAGACGAAAATCCAAAATCATGAGGAAAAATAATGATTAAGCTACCAAAATAGTTAATGTATAATTGGTAGGTCAGCTTCTTCAAAGAAATACCTGTTCGTGTAATTATAAAATTAATGAAGAACTTTCTATTTTGAGAAACACGTTATTACTTTACAGCATTATTCTACCTCAACTCATGTAATAAAGCCACATAGTGAAGTTGATTTCAAAGAAACAATTTTCTTAGCTTCTCTCAAGATCTTTAGTTGTAAGATAAGAAAAAGGGACATGCCACAATGTAAGGATTGCCCGGGCATCACAACCAAGTATGTACATAACCCATGATCCCAGTAAGAGATAATTTTTACTATCAAATCACCATTCCTTGTCTTCAGATCTTAAATAAATGGTGGTGTATTCTGGAAAAATCTTTTACAAATAATTGGTTCTTGGCTTCTCCCAAGAAGGAATTCAAAGGTGAGCTGGTGGTAGAAGGAAACACCTTTATTGAAGTAGCAGTGTTAGGGCTCCATAACTCCTGCAGAGCAGGACTACCTCACAAGCAGTTTATCTAGAGTAGCAGCTCAGGGCAGTTCTGTAGCAGCTTTTATATCCATTTTAATTACATGAAAATTAAGGGGTAGGTTATTCAGAAATGTCTAGAAAAAGAGTGATAACTTTTGGGTCATTGCCAGGGAAGGGGTAAACTCATAACTCTGGTGGGCATGTCTTATGGAGAGGTGCTTCGGATTCTTCCCCGTTTCTCAGTCTGGTCCAGAATGGAGTCCCACTTCCTATTTCTCTTTCATTCAATTTGCTATGTCATCCCCAGAGAACAACCATACTAATAATATAAAATATTTTTAAAAGCAGACTTTTAACAACAGTGTTTCAGCTTTCATAAGTTAGTTACATTCAGCCCACACTCAGTAATTTTTCCACACCATTTTTCTCTTTAAAGCTCACTTACTGTATTTATAGATTGCCACTTCTATTAGATATTAACTTCTAAGGGCAGGGCTTGTATTTTATTCATCATTACATCTCCTAAATCTGTAGAAGCAGTGTTTTATGCACAGAAGGCCCTGAATACGGCCGGGTGTGGTGGCTCACACCTGTAATCCCAACACTTTGGGAGACCAAGGCAGGTGGATCACGAGGTCAGATCAAGACCAAGACCATCCTGGCTAACATGGTGAAACTCTGTCTCTACTGAAAATACAAAAAAAAAAAATAGCTGAGCATGGTGGTGGGCGCCTGCAGTCCCAGTTACTCGGGAGGCTGAGGCAGGAGAATGGCGTGAACCCAGGAGGTGGAGCTTACAGTGAGCTGAGATGGCACCACTGCACTCCAATCTGGACCACAGAGCAAGACTCTATGTCAAAAAAAAAAAAAAAAAAAAAAGGCCTGAATATTAGTCTCTCGTACTAAACTTGACTGAAAGAGACCAACATATATCAAAAATATAATACAGGCATTACTAGTTAAAGGTGGAAAGCAAGAGAAAGGGAAGGGTAAAGTATAGTTGGAGGGCAAATATCTATCTATCTATCTATCTATCTATCTATCTATCTATCTATCTATCTATATGAATAGTAAAAATAAAAAAAAGTAGGAGAAAGGAGACATTAGATGAAATGACAAAAAGAGGGAGGAATTTCAAAAACCTATTAATTGAATGTCAGACTCTAATAAATGAACTTCATTGTATTATCTTTTTGTTGTATAAGTAGCTATGCTGTTCCTACTGTGTATCAGGTACTGTTCTAGGTGCTGGTGATTGGTTTTCAGTAGCTGACACTTGTACAAGAGATCAAGCAGTGAAAAACAAATACGAAATAAATATTAAAAATTAGACAGAAACAACTTACATGTAAAAAATGATGGTAAATGATACAATAGACCGATTAGAACCCTAAGAGTTAGTGAAGGACCATTTGAGGAGGTGATATATATCTAAAACCTAAATGACACTAAGGTCCAGCAGTGTGACATCAGGGAGAAGACCAATCCAGAAGTGGGAACAGGTAGTTCAAAGAGTATAATATGGGAACTCAGATAGTATACTTTTTTAAAAAAAGAGTATTGGTATTCCTGAAGCAAAGGGGTTAGTAGAAAAGTGGTTCGAGATGAAGTTGAAGAAGGAGGCAGAGGCCAGATCATGGGGTCAAAGTAGGTAATTTGGTTTTTATTCCATAATAAAGGGAAGAAAACAAAGGATTTACATGGCCATTGTGTTACACAATTCCCAGGGATACAATTCACCTAATATTTCTATGAATGTTTCCCCATGGAGATTATGGTGTAGCAGGCAAAGAAGTCCAAAGTAGACCAGTGTAGTATAAAATTATCTTGAGCTTAAGAAAGGTGAATGCATAAAAATTTTGATCTGCCTAAAAGCAGAGCCTCCCAAAAGGATGCAAAGGAACCCAATTGTCATAAATCTCCTCCCTTGGGGCAACCAAGGAAGACTGACTCATCATCAGAGATGAGTTATTCAGAATTCTATATAACTTTACATCACGCCCAAACAGACATGATAAAACGGTCATATTTATTCCATCTATACTCCTAAGACCCCTTTGTTTTTCCTCAAAATTATTTGTTTTTCCACAAGTGCACTATACCTCTCCTATTTCACCTATTAAGAAGTCATTTATTTTTCTGTAAGTGCCCTTCTCTCCTTCCACTTTTCCTATTAAGGCGGTATAAAAAGCCCCAAATTCTAAATGCTTCCTTGAGTCGCATTTTTCTGTGAACTCTCATACATAGTACAGGATTAAACCTGTTTTTTCTCTTGCTGATCTGTCTTTTGTCAGCTTACTTTGCAGGCTCCAAAGTATAAAGCTAAGAAGGCAGAAGAAAAGTTTTTCTTACGGACACAGTCCTGGTAAGCTTGGGCATGAAATGATCTGATTTATGATGATTTTGTTTTAAATGTATTTGCTGTTGCTCTATGGAGAGCAGCTTATAGGAGAAGAAGCAAAGAGACTATGTAACAGGATATGGTCGAGAGAGAAAAATAATAATAGCTTAGGCTAGAGAGATAATAGGGAGGAAAGCAGCTAGAATTTTAGTATGTATTTTGGATGTAGAATTAACAAAATTTACAGATAAATTGGATATAGAGAGATAGAGAGTAAGAAAAAAAGGAATCAAAGTTGTTTTTTTTTTTAACTTTACAAATAGATTGAAATCTAGTTTCATTTATTGAGATGGGAAAGACAGAAAGATAAATTAATGGAAGTAAAAGGCCTGCTACTTTGGTTATTCAGTTTGTCCCCTGCATGTCCCTAGAGAAGCACCATTCTCAGCTTAGGCATTGCATATTTTGATACTTGTTTGGGAAACTTTTTACAGATTGCAGAGAAGTGTCCTATTTGAATACTATCTGCATATTATACTTTTCTTATAATTATAATAATGGTGTCTTAAACAGGATTCCATTTTTATAATTCATGTAAAGGGGCAGGATAAGAGAGTTGAAATCAATAGTTTTGTTCTAGCCATATTCAATGTAAGGTATATAGTAGGTATTCCAGGAGAAATGTCAAATAGGAGGATGGATCTTAGAGCCTAGAGTTCGGAGAATAGATAAGGGTTAGACTTACAGTTCTGGGAATCACTAGCATCTATAAAGCATTTAAAGCCTAGAAAACAGATAAAATTACAAAGGGAGAAAATACAGGTAGAAGTGATATATTAATCATTTTTTATCTCTTAACTTTCTCTAATTAAAGAATAAAATTCTGGATTTAGAAGGTAACCCAGAGGACATCACCATTCCACTCTAAAATTCACGAATCATCATTATAGCATTCCTGAGATGAAATCATATAATCTTTGAATATTTCCAGGTATAAGGAGTTTGCAGCTATGCATGGAAGCCCATTCCATCATTGAATTATTGGAATTTTAAAAAGACATCCTCACTTACAAGTTCTGCACTGATGACAGTAGACATTTTCTGAAATGCTCGATATAATCAAGCAAAGAGATTTTGATAAGCTTCCTGGAATTGGAGCTCCTCATCTTGCTCCAGCAATCTGAATTAATGTCTCCATAAATTTACCATCAGTAAATAATGTAGCATTAGAAAGACGCTGACTTACTGTTTGTTTTTATGAGATTCTAAACATATGTAATAATATTACACATTTTTATTATCAAGACTTTATTCAATAAGGCTATTCTTTTACTCACTCAATATATTTCAGAGCTATGCCTTATAATGATTCATAATACCCAGTCAGATATAAAGTACTCTGTGAAGAAGTAGTAGTGTTCACTTTGTTGTAAAATTGCCTTTTGTTATCAAGAGAATATGCCTGCATTAAAAACATGTAAGGAATTTTCTCCCCAGGTGTTTGGGTTCAGGAATAAATTTTATATAACTAAAGTCACTCAGGGCAGAGCATTTGGAGCCTGCTCAGCAACTGCTGCTGCCCTGAAGCCAGATGCATGATATGAATGACCTATGCAGGTTCACTGCATTTGGCTGCTCATACTGTGGCATAGAACAACTACAAGGGCACTGCTCCTATACACTGTGATGTTGTGATGTGACTGATGATCCTAGAGTTTTGCAACACAGGAGCCCTGGTCCCAAAAAGTAATCAGTCTTCCTCAGACCTAAATATTGGAAAAGGCAGAGAAGTGGACAATAATAATAATTAGTGCCAAATTTTATTGAACAATAAAGGAAATGCTTTACCTTGACATTTTTTTTGACCTTCATAGCCATCCTGTGGAGTAGATAATATTTTCTGTTTCACAGATAAGGAAAGTAACAAGTACAAAATGACACATTCCTGTTAACAAGTTGTTTACATTCAGTAAGCATTCAGTCTTTTAGGAATCATCACAATGCAATTTATTCCTCTTCAATGCAAAAACCTCTGAGTCATCTTTGACTACTTCATCTCTTTCGCCGTATTTAGTAAGTTATCAGTTCTTATCAATCACACTTCCAAATGTCTATTATTCTTCTCGTTTCTGTCTACCTTCACTGTCACTGTCATAGTGTTATTTTTTTCCCAATTTTTTTTAAGCCTTCTAACTTGTCTCTGTCATTAATTTTTCCACCTCCAAACTATTGCAGGAATACCTAGTTTTATTGCACTTCATTTTATTGTACTTCACAGATATTGCATTTAAAAAATCATATATATGTATATATAAAGACATTTTACATATTTATGGGCTACATGTGAGTTTTTTTACATGTATAGAATGTGTAATGATCAAGTCAGGGTACTTGGAATATCTATCACCTTTATTGTTTATCATGTTTCTGTGTTTGTATTATTTAAAGTTCCCTCTTTTGGTTACTTTAAAATATACATAATACTGTTGCTAACTATAGTTATCCTAACCTGCTATCAAACATTACAATTTATTTCTTCTATCTAACTGTACTTTTGTACCCGTAGTTAACCTCTCTTCATCTACCCTTCCCTCCATTAAGCCTTCCCAGTCTCTCGTAAGTATCATTCAATTCTCTATGTACCTGTAGTTGTCTTTTTACTTCCCACATAAGAGTGAGAACATACATTGTCCGTCACTCTGTGTCTGGTTTATTTCACTTAACATAATGACCTTCAGTTCGATTCATGTTGCTGAAAATGACAAGGCTTCATTCTTGTTTATGGCTAAATAGTATTGGTAAACACTAAGTTTGATTTCATACCTTTACTATTGTGAATAATGCTACCATAAACCTGTGAGTGCAGGTATCTCTTTGATACGTTGGTTTCCATTCCTTTGAATAAGATACTCAGTACTGACTATGTTGGGTCATATAGTAGCTCTCTTTTTAACTTTTTGAGAAATCTTCATACTGTTTTCCATACTGGTTGTGCTAATTTACAGTCACATCAAGAGTGTGTAAGAGTTCCCTTTATTAGGCATCCTCACAAGCAGCTGTTATTTTTTTTGCCTTTTTAGTAATACTCATTCTAACTGGTGTGAGATGATATTTCGTTGGGATTTCGATTTGCATTTCCATGGTGATTAATGATGTTGAGCATTTTTCGAATGCCTGTTGGCCATTTTAAGGTCTTCTTTTGAGAAGTCTATGCATGACACATAGCCATTTTAATTGATAGATTTTTTTTTTATTATTGTTTAGTTGTTGAGTCACTTGTTGGATAAGTAATTTGAAAATATTTTCTCCTACTTAATAGGTTGTCTCCTCACTCTGTTGATAATTTATTCTGCTCAACCAAAGCTTTTTAGTGTAATGTAGTCTCATTTGTTTTTATTTTTGTTACCTGTTCTTTTGAGGTCTTATAAAAAACTTTGCCTAGACCAATTCCTGAAGGGTATTCCCTATGTTTTCTACTGCTATAGTTTTGACTTTTACATTTAAGTCTTTAGTCCATTTTGAGATTACTTTTGTATGTGGTGAGAGATGGGGTCCAGTTTCATTCTTCTGTATCTGGTTATCCAATTTTTCCAGGACCATTTATGGAAGAAGGTGTTCCTTCCCCAATGTATGTTCTTGGCAGCTTTGTCAAAGAACAGTTGCCTCTAAATATGTGGATTTATTTCTCTGTTGTCTATTCTGTTTCATTGGTCTGTATCTATTTCTATACCAATATCATGCTGTTTTGGTTATTTTATTTTTGTAATCTGTTTTTAATTCAGGTATTCTGATGCCTCCAATTTTGTTTTTATGCTTAGGATTGCTTGATTCTTCTGGCTTTTTTTTTCAATATAAATTTTAGGATTTTTTTTCCATTTCTGTGAAAAATGATTTTAGTATTTTGATATGGATTGTATTGAATCTGTAGATTGCTTTGGGGAGTATGTTAATTTTAATGATACCAATTTTGATACACAAGCATGGGATGTTTATCAGTTTGCTTGTGTCCTCTTTAATTTTTTTCATCAGTATTTTGTAGTTTTCCTTATAGAGAACACGCCACCTCCATTGTTAAATTTATTCCTAGGTACTTTATTTTCTTTAACATTGTAAATAGAATTTCCTTCTCAATTTCTTTTTTGGATATTTAATTATTGCTGTATGGAAATGCTCCTGAGTTTTAATGTTAATTTTGTATCCTAAAACTTCACTGTATTTATCACTTCTAAAAGTTTCTTGGTAGTCTTTTCATTTGCGTAGACATACTATCATGTCGTTTGCAAAGAGGGACGGTTTTATTGTCTTTTTTCCAATTTGGATGTGTTTTGTTTCTTTTATTAGTACATAGAAACTGGCCATGTATTTAACTTTTTTATTTTTAAATTTTCTAATTTTATTATTTCAATAGCTTTGTGGATACAAGTGGCTTTTGGTTACATGGATGAATTGTATAGTTATGAAGTCTGACATTTTAGTGTACTTATCATCCAAGTAGTGCATACTGTATACAATACGTCATTTTTTATCACTCACCCTTTCTGTCTCTCCCTTCTGAGTCTCCGTAGTCCATTATAGCCATCTGTCGGCCCTTGCAAACCCATAGCTTAGCTTACACTTATAAGTGAGAACATTCAGTATTTGAATTTTCATTTTTGAATTACTTTACATAGAGTAATGAGCTCCAGTTCCGTCTAAGTTGCTGCAAAAAGCATTACTTCATTCTTTATTATTGTTGAGTAGTATTCTATGGTATGTATATATATATCACATTTTTTTGTCCACTCATTTGTTGATGGGCACTTAAGTTGGTTCCATATCTTTGCAAATGTTAATTGTGCTGCAATAAACATAAAGTGCACATGTCTTTTGGATATGATGACTTCTTTTCCTTTGGGTAGATACCAAATAGAGGTATTGCTAGACAGAATGGTATATCTACTTTTAGTTTTTTGATAAATCTCCGTACTTTTTCCCATGAAAGTTATCCTAATTTACATTCCCACCAGCAGCATTCCATTTTCCTCCCATCCATGCCAACATCTATTCTTTTTGACTCCTTAAGTAATAGCCATTCTGGCTGGGGTAAGGTGGTATCTTATTGTGGTTTTAATATGCATTCCCTAATAATTAGTGATGTTAAGCATGTTTTTATATGTTTGTTACCCATTTGTATATCTTTTTTTGAAAAATGTCTATTCATGTAATCTGCCCAGTTTTAGATGGGATTACTTGTTTTTTTCTTGCTGGTTTCTTTGAGTTCCTTGTAGGTTCTGGATATTAGCCCTTTGTTGGATGCATAGTTTGCAAAGATTTTCTCCCACTTTGCGGGTTGTCTGTTCACTCTGCTGATTATTTCTTTGACTGTGCAGAAGCTTTTTAGTTTAATTAGGTCTCACTTATGTATTTTTATTGCATTTTCTTTTGGGGTCTTAATCATAAATTCTTGGCCCAGGCCAATGTCTAGAAAAGTTTTTCCTTGGTAATCTTCCAGAATTTGTATGGTTTAAGTCATTGAACCATCTTAAGTTGATTTCTGTATAAGGTGAGAGATAGGGATACAGTTTTATTTTTCTACATGTAACTATCTGGTTTCCCAAGCACCATTTATTAAATAGGGTGTCCATTCTTCAATTTATGTTTTGAGTGATTTGTTGAAGATTAGTTGATTGTAAGTATTTGGCTTTGCTTCTGAGTTCTCTATTCTGTTCCATTGGTCTATGTATCAACTTTTATACCAGTACTATGCTGCTTCATTAACTATAGCCATGTGGCATAATTTGAAGTCAGGTAATGTGATTGCCTCTGGATTTGTTCTTTTTGCTTAGGCCAAATCAATAACTAATTTCCTTTTACAATAGTTGCAAAAAATACCTAGGAAAATTATTAACCAAAGATGTGAAAGTTTTCTACAAGGACAACTACAAAACACTGCTGAAAGTAATCACAGAAGATACAAACAAATGGAAATGCATCACATGCTCATGGATTGAAAGAATCCATACTGTGAAGATGACCATACTGCCCAAAGCAATCTACAAATTCAATGCAATTCCTATCAAAATACCAACATCATTTTTCACAGAATCAGAAAAAAAAATTCTAAAATTCATATAAAACTAAAAAAGAGCCCTAAAAGCCTTGCATTTTTTTTTTTTTTTTTTTTTTTTTTGGCCTGATTTCTTCTAGCTAGCACTTCCAGCACTATGTTAAATAGCAGTGGTGAAAGTGGGCATTCTTCTCTTGCTCCAGTTGTTAGAGGAATTGCTTTCAACTTTATCCTAATACAATATTATGTGGCCGGGCGCGGTGGCTCAAGCCTGTAATCCCAGCACTTTGGGAGGCCGAGACGGGCGGATCACGAGGTCAGGAGATCGAGACCATCCTGGCTAACACGGTGAAACCCCATCTCTACTAAAAAATACAAAAAACTAGCCGGGCGAAGTGGCGGGCGCCTGTGGTCCCAGCTACTCGGGAGGCTGAGGCAGGAGAATGGCGTAAACCCGGGAGGCGGAGCTTGCAGTGAGCTGAGATCCGGCCACTGCACTCCAGCCTGGGCGACAGAGCCAGACTCAGTCTCAAAAAACAAAACAAAACAAAACAAAAAAAAAAAATATTATGCTACCTGGAGCTTTGTCATATATGTCCTTTATTATTTTGAAGTGTGGTTATTCTTGGTCTGATTGTTGAGAGAGTTTACCATGAAAGGTTGTTAAATTTTGTCAAATGTTTTTTCTTTGTCTGCTAAAAGGATAATTTTTTTTCTTCAGTCTGTTGATGTAATGTACCATGTTTACTGATTTGCATGTGTTGAACCCTACTTGCATCTCTGAAATAAATCCCACTTGATCATGATGTACTTTTTATTGACGTGAAGTTTGATTCAGTTTGCTAGTATCTGTTGAGTATTTTTCCTTTTATGTTCATCAGGGATGTTAGCCTTTGGTTTTCTTTTTCGTGATGTCTTGATTTGCTTTTGGTATCAGGGTAATGATGGCCTCATGGAGTAAGTTAGAGAGAATATCCTCCTCTTCAATTTTTAGAAATAGTTTGTGTACATTTGGTATTATTAATTTTTCTTTATATGTTTGGTAAAATTCAACAGTGAACTCATCTAATCCTGGACTTTTCTGGGGAGAGGGGAGATTGTCTGTTACTAACATAATTTCATTACTCATTACCAGTCTGCTCACATTTTTTTTTTTTTTTTTGATCCGATCTTGGTAGATTGTTTGTTACAAGGAATTTATTTATTTTCTCTCAGTTTTTCACTTTGTCAGTTCATAGTTGTTCATAATAGACTCTGATGTTCTTTTGTATTTATGTAGTATTAGTTGTAACATCTACTTTTTCATTGTTGATTTTGTTATTTGGGTATGCTTGATTAGTATTGTTAGCAGTTTAACAATTTTGTTTATCTTTTCAAAGAACCAACTTTTCATTAATTATTTGTGTTTCTTTAGTCTGTGTTTTCTTTAGGTTTCCTCTGATCTTTGTTATTTCTTCTGTCAATTTGGGATCTGGTTTGTTCTTGCTTTTCTAGTTCCTTGAAATATGGCATTATGTTGCTTACTTGAAATTTGTCTTTTTTAAAATTTGTTTATTGTTATAAACCTCCCTTTAGCACTGCTTTTGCTGTATCCCACAAATTTGGTGGGTTGTGTTTCCATTTTCATTAAATATATTTTTTAAAATTTCCATCTTAATTTCTTCATTGGCCCAATGATCTTTTTAAAGAAGATGTCGTTTAATTTCTATGTATTTGTATAATTTCCAAAGTTCTTGTTACTGATTTCTAGTTTTATTCCATTGTGGAATGAGAAGATACTTGATATAGTTTTGGGTTTTTTTTTTTTTATATTTGTTAAGACTAATTTTGTGGCATAACATATGATCTATCTTGGAAAACGTTCCATGTATTCATAAGAAAAATGTGCATTCTGCAGTTGTTGGATAAAACATTCTGTAAATGTCTGTTAGGTACATTTTCCCTGAAGTCCAAGTTAACTTCAATGTTTCTTTGTTAATTTTCTGTGTAAATTGTGCATCAAATGCTGAGAGTGAGGTACTAAAGCCTCCTATTATTATTGTATTGGAGTCCTTTTTTTTTAGATCTAGTAATATTTACTTTTTAAATCTGGATGTTCCAATACTGGCAGCATATATAAAAATAAACAACAAGAAGAATTTTGGAAACTATACAAATACACAGAAATTAACATGCTCTTGAAAGAGATTATTGGGTCAAGAAAGAAATTTAGATAAAAATGGTAAAAAATTGATATAAATGAAAATGGAAACACAACATACCAAAACTTGTGGGATACAGCATAAAAACACATAAAAAGATAAATTTCAAGTATGCAATCTAATGAGGCATCTCAAAGAACTAGAAAACAAGAACAAAAACAACCAAACCTCAAATTAATGGAAGAAAATCAATAGTAATCAGAGGAGATCTAAACAAAATACAGACTAAAAATTGAATTATGTCCTTTTGCTGGATTAATACCTTTATCATTATATAATTATCTTCTTTGCCTTTTTTAATGTTTTTGACTTATAGTCTGTTATAGCTGATATAAATATAGCTATTCCTGTCCACTTTTGGTTTCCATTTGCATGGAATATCTTTTTCCACCTCTTTACTTTTAGTCTCTATGTGTCTTTACAGGTAAGGCACATTTCTTGTCAGCAGCATATTGTTGAACTATTTTTTGTTACCCATTCAGCTAGTCTATGTATTTTAAGTGGAGAATTTAACCTTCAGGGGTATTATGGATATATGAGATTTTTTCAATTCATATTGATAACCATTTTTTACTTGTTTCATATATTCTTTTTTGTCTTTTCTTTTCTTCTCTTATTGTTTGCCCTTGCGGTTCACTGTTGTTCTGGGGTGTTAACATTTGAGTCTTTTCTCTTCTTAATTTCTGTGTTTACTTTACTAGTGAGTTTTATACTAACATGTTCTTGATGGTAACCATCATCCCTTTGCTTTTAGAATTAAAACCCCTTTAAATATTTTTTATCAAGTCAGCCTAGTGGTGATGAATTTCCTCAGGATTTGCATGTCTTGCAAAGTCTTTATTTCACCCTTACTTATGAAGGATAATTTATCTAAATATAGTGTCCTTTGGTGGCAGATTTGTTTTTTTCATTCAGCACTTCGAATATATCATTCCATTTTCTCCTGGCCTGTCTGGTTTCTGCTGTGAAGTCTGCTGTTAGTCTGATTGGAGCTCCTTTATAGATGACTAGTTGTTTTTCTCCTGCTATTTTTAGAATTGTCTCTTTGTCATTGCCCTCAGACAGTTAGACTGTAATGTCCCATGAAAAATACCTTTTTGCATTGTATCTGTTTGTGTATCGTTGAGCCCATTGTATCTCAATGTCTACATCTCTTGCTACACATGTAAACTTATTATGTATTATTTCATTAAATATGTTTTTGAAAACCTTCATTTTCTCCTCCTACCTTTGTATCTTTGAAGATACTGATAATTCATGTATGTGATGGCATTATGGTGTCTCATATATCAGGAAGACTTTGTTAATTTATTTCTTCATTATTTTTGTTTCACTGTGTTATTTCAAAAGATCTTTGCGCAGGTTATGAGATTATTTCTTCTGCTTCATGTAGCTTATTTTTGAAGATTTTGAGTATATTTTGTTCTTTATTCAAGGACTTCTTCAATCCTAGAATTTCCATTTGGTTCATTTAGATAATATTTTCTTTTTTGGTAAATTTCTAATTTATATTATGCATTGTTTTTCCAATTCCTTTGATTATTTTAAGGAATTATGTTTTATCTTGCTGAGCTTATTTAGTACCATTTTTAATGCTTTTTTTTCTGGAAGTTTGACAATGTTTTTATTGAGATATATTACTGGGGAACTATTGTATTTCTTTCCTAGTATCACATTTTCTTGCTTTTTCTTGCTTTATTGGGCTTTACACTGATATCTACACATATGATGTAATAGTTGCTTCCTCCAATTTTTTGAATTTGCTTTCATAGGAGAGGACATTTTCCCAAAAATGAACCAATAGTGCCAGTTGAGCAGGCCCCTTTGGCTTTGATTCTAGGTGTGTGCAGTTGTGTAGTCTGCATGTAAGTTTTTCTACTATAGACAACCTCAATGGTACCTGTGATTTCTTCAGTGGTCTACAGTGTGGCTATTAATGGAGGCTATGGTAAAATTTTCCTGGGGATGGAGATACTAGGTGGGCCAGTCTTCAGGCCCTAGTGATAGCAGTGGAGGGTTGAGTATGCCTGTTCTTGGGCCCCAGGACAGTACACACTGTTACCAATGTTAGCAGCACCAGCCAAGCCAGTTCTTGAGTCTCAAAGAGGTATCCTCAAATGTTGGTTGTGGCAACAGTGGGCTGGGTGAATGAAAAGCTTCCCTGGTCCCTGGGCTGCTAGTTCGATGTGGGCAACGGCAGTAGTAGTTATAGGAGGATAGAGTGGGTAATGTGCGGTATGTGCTGGTCTTGGCAATTGTTGCAATGCAGGTTCAACACCCAAAGCCCTGGACAAGTAGTTCTCATGCTTGCCCACTCTAAGCAGCAGCAACAGCATGACAACACCATGTAAAGGTGTGGAATGGCCCCACTCTTTATGAATGAGCCAAAGCACAGAGGCCATGCTACCAGTGGAAGGACTGCCACTCCTCACAACCCCAGGCAGGCAGCAATTTTGCTCATTCACCCCAGTCCTTGGTAGCAGCAGCAGCCGCTGTGGCTGCAGCGGTGCAGAGAAGAAAAGGTGAGGGGGGTGGGCAGGTACTTATCTTTACAGAGGAGACTGAGCACAGAGGCCACTGTGGTAGAGGTAGAGTCACTTCCTCCAGCCTCAGAGTGTCAACTCTCAGATTTACCAACCTGGGTTCCTACTTGCAGCAACTGCTGTGGCAGAGTGCAAAGTGGGAGAGGGGATCATACTGTTTGTTGCCAGTCCAAGCAAAATTCTTTGCCACTGCTGGGAAAAGCATCTCTTTTCACAGCACCAGAGCTCTGGGGCTCTGGAAAGCAAGTGCTTTGGTCACCTTTTGGTGTGTTGCACTGTCCTATTCTCAGGAAATGGTACTCCCTATTGACTAGAGTCTTGAGAATCATGTGACACCTTTGGGTTCAGCCAGCGCTGTGCCACTGTAGCTCTCTGAGTTTACACTGGGGGATATATGTTGGAGCTCCCAGAATGTGGAGATATGGAGGCTGTGACTCCCCAGGGCAGGATGCAGTCCCATTATGGCTATGCTCTCACAATGGTGCCCTAATCCAACCACATAGGTGTCTGGGGTGTGAGTGACCAGGCACACATCCCCTGTCTGGTGTAATGCTCTTACAGGGTCTCCAGATTACTGACAATGGTAGTCAGGGTTTCTGTGGGTAGCAGAGCTCTCCTGTTGTTTGGATTGCAACAATTAATGGTGGCGATGCGGACTACTAGCATTTCCTCATTTACTCTTTACCTGCAAGAGCAAGCTCCTCTAGGCTCCAGCCAACGTCAGCTGAGCTGGCTACTGACATCCATCTTTTTGTGTGCTTCAGGTGTTTCCCATGACTTCTGTGCTGGACTCTAGTGTCCCTCTCCTAGATGCTCTATTTGTAGCATAATTGTCTATTCATAGTTTGGTTCTTTGTGTTCTGGAAAACATAAATGTCTAATGTCTCTCGTCAGGTATTGTGAACCAGAATAAATATTGCATTTTTAAAAATGGAAGATCTACGTCAATCCTGCATCGAGCAATGTTATTGGCCCCACACTTCTAACAGCACGTGATCACTACATCTCTGTGGCATGTTTTAGTAATTCTTGAAATATATTAAACATTTTTCATTATTACTAAATACGTCATAATGAGCTCTGCGTGCAGTAGTGTACTCAGTGATCTTTAATATTATTATTATTATTATTACTGTTTACAGGCACCATGAACTGCACTCACATAAGACAGTGAACTCAATCAATAAATGCATGTGTTATGACTGCTCCATCAACCTACCACTCCCATTTCACTTTCCCTCTGTTTAGTCGTCCCTCTTCTCTGAGAGACAAGAATATTAAAATTAGGCCAAGTAATAACTCTAAAATGGCTTCTAAGTGTTCTGGTGGGAAAAAAAAAACAAAACAAAACAGTAACATATCTCCACTTTAAATGAGAAACTAGAAATGATTAAACTTAGTGTGGAAGAAATATTCAAAGCGGTGATAGGCTGAAAGCTGTGCTTCATGCACCAAACCGTTAATCAATTTGTGAGTGCAAAGGAAAAGTTATTGAAGAAAATTAAAAGTGCTACTGTAGTGAATGCACAAATGATAAGAAGGCAAAACAGCCTTATTGCTGATGTGAAGAAAGTTTTAGTAATCTAGATAGATCAAACTAGCTATAACATTCCTTTAAGCCAAGGGTAATTCAGAGAAAAGCCCTCTCTTTAATCCTATAAAAAGCGAGGATGCTGCAGAAGAAAAAGTTTGAAGCTAACAGAGTTTGATTCTTGAGATTTAAGGAAAGAAGCCATCTCCATAAGGCAAAGCAGGAAGGGCTGATGTGAAAGCTACAGCACATTATTCAGAGGATCTAGCTAAAATAATCGATGAAGGTGGCGACACTAAACAACAGATTTTCAGTACAGACAAAATAGGGTTATATTGGTAGAAGATGCTATAAAGGGCTTTCATCGCTAGGGAGAAGTCAGTGTCCGGCTTCAAATCTTCAAAAGGCAGGCTGAATCTCTTGTTATGGCCTAACGCAGCTACTGACTTTAAGTTGAAGCTGAATCTAATTTGCCATTCTGGAAATCCTTGGGTCTTTAAGAATTATGCTAAATCCACTATGCCTGTGCTCTATACATGGAACAATGAAGCCTGGGTGAAAGCACACCTGTTTACAGAATTGTGTATTAAATATTTTAAACTCACTTTTGTGATCTACGGCTCAGAAATAAGATTTATTTCAAAATATTACTACTTATTGACTATGCACCTGATCACCCAAGAGCTATGATGGAGGTGTTCATGGAGATTAATGTTGCTTTTATGCCTACAAACACAACATCTATTCCCTAGCTTATGGATTAGGGAGTAATTTAAGCTTTCAAATTGTATTATGTAAGAGATATATTTTGTAAGGCTCTAGCTGCCATAGATGTTGATTCCTCTGATGGACCGGGGCAAAGTACATTGAAAACCTTCTGTAAAGAATTCACCCTTCTAGATGCCATTAAGAACATTTGTGATTAATGAGGGGAAGCAGAAACATCAACATTAACAGGAATTTAGAAGATATAGACTCCAGCCCTTATGGATGATTCTGAGAAGCTTGAGCCTTCAGTGGAGAAATTAACTTCAGATGTGGAGGAAATAGCAAAAGAACTAGAAGTGGAGCCTGTAGATGTGATTGTATTGCTTTAATGTCATGAAAAAACTTGAACAGATGAGATGTTGCTTCTGATGGGAGAGCAAGGAAAGTGGTTTCTTGAGATAAAATCTACTTCTGGTGAAGAAACTGAACACAGTGAAATGACAACAAAAGTTTTAGAAGGTTATATAAACTTAGTTTATAAATCTGCAGCATAGTTTGAGAGACCATTTACTTCAATTTTGAAAAATAGTCTATAGGTAGAATGCTATGAAACAGCATTTCATGCTACAGAGAAAGCTTTCATAAGAAGAAGAGTTAATTGATGTTGCAAACTTCATTGTTGTTTTATTTTTAAAAATTGCCACAGCCACCTGACTTTAACCAATCACCATCTTGAACAGTAAGCAGCCATCAACATCAAAACGAGACCTTGGACCAGCAAAAAAAATCATGACTCACTGAAGGCCCAGATGATCACTAACATTTTTTAGCAATAAAGTATTTTTAATTAAAATATATACATTTTAGACACATGCTGTTGCATACTTAATAGACTAATGTATACTACAAACATAACTTGTATATGCATTGGGAAACCAAAAAAATGTACATGGCCTACTTTATTGTGATACTTGCTTTATTGTGTTGGTCTGGAACATGACCAAAGGCGAAGAGGAGCCTGCATGTACGGAGATCACATGACAGGAGAGGAAGATAGAGAGAGAGGGAAGGGAGGTGCCAGGCGCTATTAAACAATCAGCTCTCACCAAACCTGCAATAGCTCCTAGGTATCCCTGTGTCTTTGTTCTGTACGAGTGATTGCTCTAAAACAAATATCTGAATTTCAGCTGTGTGGTAGATTGAATGCAGCATAGGTCAGTGGTTCTCAAAGTGTGGTCCAGGACTGCCAGTCGTTCACAACATAAATTCAATGAATCTGTAAGGTCAAAAGTATTTTCTGTTACCACTGGCATACTTAGTCATTGGCCAAGAGCAGCCTAAGGAATGCAAAATTGTAGCACAATGTAAGTGGTGAATCCAGAGGTGTGGCAACATGGAATATCAGTCAACTATGCTCCCTGGAGCTGGCCATCTGAGTAAGAGATTTCCATGGCCACTACCATAGGGGTGGGAGACTATGCATGTGCTAAAGAACAACGGTGTGCCCTTAGTGTGTGGTGATGATGGTGGTGGTAAGTGAACAATAGGCTCATCTTCCATAGTAAGTAGTCATCACATTATATACAGTGCTGAAAATCAAGGAATAATAGTATAAGTGTGTTATTATGAAACCTAGTAGTAAATACCACAATAACTAGCTAAAATAATTTTTGGTGACCACCTACAGTAAGTTTTTTAAAACATGTATGCCTATAACTTCGATATAGAATAAATAAAACATATTTGGACAGGTCACCTACTAGTGGAAACCTCTTCGGTGAATTCCCATTACCTTGAGAATAAAATCTGAACATATTGAAGGCAATGCATGATGATCTATTTCCCACCTCCCTTTTGAGACATTCCTTGTATTTGTTCTTCTATTGTCTAAGCTCCAGCCACTCTGGAATGACCTAACCCTCAAAACACACATTTTTTGGTAACATTAGCAATTTGGACATATTATTTTTTAGTGCTGAACTGTAGTATATAAAACAAAAAGGAGGTTTTCTAGTTGACAGAGGAGATTCAATATTTTGAATCCACCAAACTTGATTTGAATCCACCAAAACTTACCTTAGTACTTGTTCATAGAAATGTAATGCTCTATCACACATTATTTGTAGAACTCCTGTGCTAGGCACCTAGCAGTGTCAGAGAACTCAAAGAATGTGCACTAAATAGACTACCTAGAACAATCCTGGAACATACAGAAGCAGAGCTTTGGAAACCCAGAAACATAATGCTTTTAGAACTCTTAGAATATTTTCTTTATGTTCTTCCTATTGTACCATTATTGTCTTAACCTGTTTCTGTTGCTGTAAAAGAATACCTGATACTTGGTAATTTATACAGAAAATATATTTGTTTGACTAATGGTTCTGCAGGCTATGCAAGAACTATGGAGAAAGCCTATGCTTCTGGTGAGTGGTGCAGGCTGCTTCCACTCATGACCGAAAGCGAAGAGGAGGCTGTAGGTGCAGAGATCACATGGCAGGAGAGGGATATAGAGAGAGTGGGGAGGGAGGTGCCAGGCTCTATGAAACAATCAGCTCTCATGCGAATTAATAGAGAGACAGCTCAGTTGTTACTGTGTGGAGAGCACGAAGCCATTCATGAGGAATCAGCCACCATGACCCAACCACCTTCCACTACGCCCCACCTCCAACACTGGGGATCAGGTCTCCACATGAGTTTTGGAGTATCCAAACCACAGCAATTACCTATAAAATAAGGTAAATACTTAGATACTCCCTTACCATCTTTCAAGTTCTAAAATGTTTGAGTCTGTGACTGTTCAAACTATGTAAAATTAAACACCTCAAATGGGTACGAAATTTTATTTTCCTTCTTGTAATGGCTGCAGAGTGATCCATTCACTTATTAAGCATTATTTAATACTTTATGATGTTAATTGAACTTTACTAGGTACTAGGGATATGATGTAAATGAGGTGAGAACACAACGAACTTGCCAAAGAGAAGCTCCAGATAGAGCAAGAAAGAATGGCAAAAAGTTGCAAATATATACACAGATTAAGCACTCATGTTCATATATGTATAGTCTGTTTGTTTGTTTGTTTGTTTGTTTGTTTGTTTGTTTTTGAGCCGGAGTTTCGCTCTTGTTGCCTAGGCTGGAGTGCAATGGTGCGATCTTGGCTCACTGCAATTTCCACCTCCTGGGTTCAAGCGATTCTCCTGCCCCAGCCTCCCAAGTAGCTGAGATTACAGGCAGGAGCCACCATGCCCAGCTAATCTTTTGTATTTTTAGTAGAGATGGGTTCCACCATCTTGGCCAGGCTGGTCGGGAATTCCTGACCCTCGGGTGATTCACCCGCTTCGGCCTCCCAAAGTGCTGGGATTACAGGCATGAGCCACTGTGCCCGGCCTCATGTTCATATTTTAATCAAACCACAGGCATCATTGTTCTCTCAAGTATAAAATCATTGTTCTCTCAAGTATAAAAGCAATGACAAAAGAAAACACAAACATGTACACACACAAACATACACACACATGATTATCAATATAATCAGAAAACATCTCGGTTTTTATGAAGGTTTGTTTGAACAGGGAGCAACGTGTCAGAGAACATATTAGGTGAAGTGATCTTTATAAGTAAAGTCATTGTTACAAAAGAAAAAGCAGTGCCTATGGGATAGAAAGGATCATGGTCAACTGAAAGAGAAGAGGTATGCATAGAAGTAACAAGGAATGTTATGGAGTGAAGAAGATAGGAAGCAGAGGAATGAGAGCATTTAATTGAAGGAGAGCTTTAGATGTCCAGATTAGTAGGTGAGCTTTGACCTTACTATCAACAGGTAATCTCTCTAATTTTGTCACATCAAAGAAACCAGTTAGGTTTTTGCAACAATGTGGGGACAAGTCTAAGTGAAAATGGCATAGAAATGGAGAGCAAAGAAGAAACCAAACCACATTTCAAGGGAAGAATTCCTTTACTCAGTAAGTGATTTAATACGGTAAAAGAGAAAAATTAACAAATTTCCAAGGAGGTGTTCTCTGAAATCAAGAGGAAGATAGTACCAATGGTTACATTCGGGGATTTAAAAGGGGCCAGATTGGTAGGAGGGAAGAAGAGGTAAGATCATTAAGCTAATTTTCAGGTTTTAACAGAGCCACTAGTCTTTTTTTTTTTTTTTTATATACTGGGTACAGCTAAGTGAAGATAGAAATATAAGTAAACATCTACACACTCCACTGACCTTAAGAGTTAATTAATTTAAAAACATACATTACCGGCCGGGCACGGTGGCTCACGCCTGTAATACCAGCACTTTGTGAGGTCAACGCGGGCAGATCACGAATTCAGGAGATCAAGACCATCCTGGCTAACAAGGTGAAACCCCGTCTCTACTAAAAATACAAAAAATTAGTGGGCATGGTGGCGGGCACCCGTAGTCCCAGAAACTCGGGGGGCTGAGGCAGGAGAATGGTGTGAACCCAGAAGGCGGAACTTGCAGTGAACAGAGATCTTGCCAGCACACTCCAGCCTGGGCGACAGAGCGAGACTCCATCTCAACAACAACAACAACAACAACAACAACAACAAAAAGACACATTATGGTCTTACTAAACCTAACAGTATTGAACTTAAATTATTTTTGTATTTAATGTTCAACCATCTTCAAACTGCTTAATAAACAGCAAACATGGCAAGTGCTGCCTAGATTCCTCACTAAACTTGCAATATAGGAATTAGTTATCACACAAATACTATTATACAGCTTCAGGTTACCATTTTAAAGAGAAAAGAAGATTTTTATTTAGAATCAAATCTTCTATCATATTATTTGTCATGGCTTTGGGGCTGTATCTGAGAAAAAATGAAGCACAATTTTTTTTTTTTAAATATGCATACAATTTTTTTTCATTTTTTTTGAGACGGAGTCTGGCTCCGTCACCCAGGCTGGAGTGCAGTGACACGATCTCTGCTCACTGCAAGCTCCACCTCCCGGGTTCATGCCATTCTCCTGCCTCAGCCTCCCGAGTAGCTGGGACTACAGGCGCCCGCCACCACGCCCAGCTAATTTTTTGTATTTCAGGTAGAGACGGGATTTCACTGCGTTAGCCAAGATGGTCTCGATCTCCTGACCTCGTGATTCGCCCGCCTTGGCCTCCCAAAGTGCTGGGATTACAGGCATAAGCCACCGCACCAAGCCATGCATACAAATGTTTGACAGTTTTATATTTCTTATCTTTTCCCTGAACACGCTGATGAAGTCTATTTACACTTATGTCAACGGCTGACTTTGGGGAATGAGGGCATTCATACTAAAAGAACAAAAATTATGGCATGACATGTATACACAATAAAGTTATTTTAGTAAAACATGGATATTATACTATATGAATTAAATGAAAATAATCCTCCAAACAGCTTTATTATTTCAGGTATTTGGATCTAGTTTTTGGATGCATCCAAAACAGTTAAATATTTAACTTCCATGTTTTATTTCAAAACATTAAAATAACAAAATCAAATGGGGCCATTCATCTCAAATAGTCTTTCAGACTGAGTTGCAGTGTGGTATCCCTATTTATAGAACTAAATTATTTGCTGATACCTGGCTCTCACTCTGCAAAAACTATTCTCAGTGTTCTCTTATTTTGTTCAGTAATAAAATCTATATGCAGGAATAACCAGCACTGAGTTCATTTACCTAAAATGAACTTAAAAAACACAGTATTTGTCCCCTCCTTTCAGTATACTTGATTTTCTGATATTACTATTATTCAATGTCTGTGAACCTGCCTACTTTGAACTAAAACAGTAAAACACACTAAATCTACATTAACTAAAAGGAAAAATAAAAGCTCACCTGTGGTATGCATGTTTTCTTCATAATGTATTAATTTAAATGCAGATGACCTAAGATAATAAAAAAAGTCTTCCCCTATATAGTCATGTATATTATAATGATGGAGTGATTAGACATTGCAATTTGGGCCACATTGGGTCAAGATTTTGGTTTCAAATCTATTATCAAATTTTTGTCTTTAGAGCTTTGTTTACATTCAAATTATTAGTTGCAAAGGATTTTACCTGACTTAGGGTTTAATAGAATAAAGAAGAAACTGAGTATGTTTAGTAGTTATGGATGCAAGTCTAACAATTGATAGAATTTAACCACAAATCCTATACTGCCCCTTAAATACATAGAAGGTAACTGAATTGCAAAATAAGGGCCCCTAGAAAATCTGACTTTATAAAAGAATAATGAGGACAAGTCACTGGGAATATCCCTTAATGTGATGTTGGAAAAGCAGCAGTAGTGTTTAAAGTCTAAAGCACAGAACCTTCTGATATCTTTTTAAAGACACAGTAATTTTTGCAAGTATATAGAAATCTATAGTTTCTTCATGTTTTTTATATTGTTCTAAAAGCAACAACTAGCCTTGTTAAATACTAAATATTTTTATCTACATCAATTGAAAACAGTCACCATATATAAATCAATATTATATATTTTACTCAGACATGTTAAGAATCTAACTGTGATGTGAACAAATATCTTCTGCGTGAGGTCTCTGTATTAAAAAATAATAATTTATATATGCATATTAAGAAGAGGAAATTCACCTTTAAGGATATGTTTATAGGAGAAATACAATTCAGGACAAATGTTAATAACATTGAATACTTTGTTTTCAGCTCTTTAATGTTATCTATAGTTGATGTTAATGATTGCAGCCTTGTGTGTTTCTTTTATCTTTGATCTTTGTTATTGGTAACATAAATTCATCTGGGGGTTAGCCTTTTACCTCGGAGAATCTGTCTATCTCACTGTTTCTGTGTGCATTTTAAGATCACAGAAGCAAATATAATTGGTAGTAGATTAGGTTCAATTTATAATCTATATTTTTCTACTAATGCATCTTAGTATAATATTTGCGACACAAAGGGTATAAAAATAGAAACTTAAATTTTAAAATTATCTTTTTGGGAGAGCATGAGAAAGATTTTGAGGTGATGGTAGTATTCTGTATGTTGATTGTGATGATTGTTATACAATCTATACATGTTTGTCAAAGAAAAGCTAGAACTGGATAGCAGTTAAAGCAGTAGAACATATTTTACCCAGAAACTACTGCAATAAGGGGAAAAAATATCTCAGAATAAAACTGGAATCAATTCTAAATACAATAAAGAAAAGTGGAAATGTACAGTCAAGAATGTAGGGGAGAAGGTGTAGTTGCAAAGAAATTACTAATCGAAGACATCAGGAATAAGGGAGGATTCTGGCTAAACCTACGTAACACAATTCCAGGTGAGGTCAGACTAGCCATCAGATATCATTTGGAGGATTGTGGGGGATGAGGAACACAATCAGATGTACAGTAGGAGATTCTGGCTAAACTGGCTTAGCAGGATTCTGGCTAAATTTGGACAATGCAGAGAAGAACATGAAAACCCAGGAGTCAAATCCTGGTTGGGAGGACTGTTCAGAGAAGCTTGAATGGAGTTTTGTCAAGGAGACTCTTATTGAATATCAATCAAAATTTAATGTGCAATAATTTTAAAAATAAAATAAGTTTTTAAAAACCTATTTTATGACTTTTATTTTGTTTATTTTATTTATTTATTTTGAGACATTCTCACTCTGTCACTCAGGCTGCAGTTCATTTTTTTTATTTTTAAAGGAATATATATTAAAGCAACTTTACAAATTCAGATTTACAGGGAATTAAGTGTTCACATTAGTTCAATAGTTTAATATTCTGATATACTTATGAATAACTAGAAAATACACCTATACAACTTTTTAATGGCTCTTGTATTTCTTGAACAAACATGACAATTTTCTTTGAGAATTTATATTATCAAATAATTTCCCTGTTATTTATTCTCTTTTTCTAAAAAGCAACTGAACAGCCAAGATAAATAGTAACTTTCTAATAGTTTCTAGCCACGTAATCCCAAATATTATATAATGTATTTCACACACACACACGCTTGTGTGCACACACATATATATGTATATCTATATATACATACAATATACAATATAATTTCATAATATCTGAAATGTTAAGTAAACAGAAATAAGGCTTGCTATTAGTTGAAAGACAAGTAAAAAAAATCAGTTGATCTCAAAACAGAAAAGAAATAGTTGAAAAACAAATATTTTAGTAGTAAAATAGCATAGTTGGTTGGTTGGTCAACAAACAAATGTACACCAATCACTAACTTTTCTACGTATCAGAAATAATCGGTAGAAATATTAACTAGGGAAATAGCACATTAGTATAAGAACAAAATATGTTATCTAACCAGATGGCATCTCAAATAAAAATATGTAAAACCTAGTTGAGGAAAACTCAAAATTAATTTGTAATTTGGAGACATGAATACGTTTTAGACATTTAAAAATGTTATGTAAAGATATGCAATATTTATTAACTGAGAATTAATGAAAACTCTTACTGTAAGAAGTGATAGAAACACAATTTCAAAAAGTTAAGCAAAAAGTGAAATCTGTTGGTTTAATAGATAAACTACATGGTGGAAAGAAGTGAAACTAGCCTCGGAAATTATAGGAACTGTGGACTCAAATGCCATCAGGACTCTGATTATCTTATCTGCTTTCTCTCTGCCTGTTAGCAGCAATTGGATTGCCAATGGCACCTGACTCACAACCTTACAGGTCCAGAAACAAGGGAGGAAAGATATTTTCAGCACCAAATCTATGAAATAGATTTTTAGTTTATAAAAATGAGTGGAAATAAGGCCAGGCGTGGTGACTCACGCCTGTAATCCCAGCACTTTGGGAGGCCGAGGCATGTGGATCGCAAGATCAGAAGATCGAGACCATTCTAGCTAACACGGTGAAACTCCGTATCTACTAAAAACATTTAAAAAATTAGCCAGGCATGGTGGCGGGCACCTGTATTCCCAACCACTCGGGAGGCTGAGGCAGTAGAATGGCGTGAACCCGGGACGCTGAGCTTGCAGTGAGCAGAGATCATGCCACTGCATTCCAGCCTGGGCCACAGACTCTGTCTCAAAAAGAAAAAAAAAAAAAAAAGAGTAGAAATATGTTTGAACCACATTAATAAATACTTTATGAACTACTACTGAGACAACATGGTTGATTAGCATTAAAAAATGGAAAATTCCATTCAAATTGAAAGTACAGGCTGGTGGAGGAGAGGGGGAGGTTACCAAAATAAAGAAGCAACACATTCCTGACTACTAGGAAAATTGTGGTAAGTTGGACGACAACCCCAGATTCTGATTGTTGTACAGAGAAAGATTGCATATTGCAAGTATGTTAATACTTTAAAATCAACAGCAATAAGTTTAGTGCGATTTCAATAGGATTTTTGTTGGAAGTATGGCAGTAAGGAGGGAATTTTAATACAATTTTTGTTGAAGAGGGTGTGGCAGTGAGGAGAGAATTTAGAAAAAAAAAAAAAAAAAAAAAAAAGATCCTATAAGATATTTGGAGGGCCAGGTGCGGTGGCTCACGCCTGTAATTCCAGCACTTTGGGAGGCCGAGGCGGGCAGATCACGAGGTCAGGAGATCGAGACCATCCTGGCTAACACGGTGACACCCCATCTCTACTAAAAATACAAAAAATTAGCCGAGCATCGGCGCCTCTAGTCCCAGCTACTTGGGAGGCTGAGGCCAGAGAATGGCGTGAACCCGGGAGGCGGAGCTTGCAGTGAGCCGAAATCACGCCATTGCACTACAGCCTGGGAGACGGCCAGACTCTGTGGCAAAAAAAAAAAAAAAAAAAAAAAAGATATTTGGAGGAATAACTATGGAATATAATCTTTTGTGTCATAACATCAGATCATTATGTATTCAGATACTAAGACATATGGGACACTAATATATGACAAATTCAGTGGCTGAATTTAGCAATGAAAGATAGACTATTTTATGCATTATAATAACATACATGCTTTTTAAATCTAGAAATAAATAAAGATGAGACTCTCTATCTTATAGAGGAAACAAAAATAATTTCCAGATGTACTAAAGTTTAAAATGTAAATATTAAAAAATCTTGCTGTATGAATGTCTTCTTTTGAGAAGTGTCTGTTCATATCCTTTGCTCACTTTTTGATGGGGTTGTTTTTTTCTTGTAAATTTGTTTGGGTTCTTTGTAAGTTCTCAATATTAGCCCTTTGTCAGTTGAGTAGATTGCAAAAATTTTCTCCCATTCTGTAGGTTGCCTGTTCACTCTGATGGTAGTTTCTTTTGCTGTGCAGAAGCTCTTTAGTTTAATTAGATCCCATTTGTCAATTTCGGCTTTGTAAAGAAGACATTCATACAGCCAACAGACACATGAAAAAATGCTCATCATCACTTGCCATCAGAGAAATGCAAATCAAAACCACAATGAGATACTGTCTCACACCAGTTAGAATAGAGATCATTAAAAAATCAGGAAACAACACATATTGGAGAGGATGTGGAGAAATAGGAACGCTTTTACACTGTTGGTGGGACTGTAAACTAGTTCAACCATTGTGGAAAACAGTGTGGCGATTCCTCAAGGATCTAGAACTAGAAACACCATTTGACCCAACCATCCCATTACTGGGTATATACCCAAAGGACTATAAATCATGCTGCTATAAAGACACATGCACACGTATGTTTATTGCAGCACTATTCGCAATAGCAAAGACATGGAATCAACCCAAATGTCCATCAGTGACAGACTGGATTAAGAAAATGTGGCACATATACACCATGGAATACTATGCAGCCATAAAAAAGGATGAGTTCATGTCTTTTGTAGGGACATGGCTGCAGCTGGAAACCATCATTCTCAGCAAACTATCTCAAGAACGGAAAATCAAACACCGCATGTTTTCACTCATAGGTGGAAATTGAACAATGAGATCACTTGGACACGGGAAGGGGAACATCACACACCAGGGCCTATTATGGGGAGGGATAGCATTAGGAGATATACCGAACGTAAATGACGAGTTAACGGGTGCAGCACACCAACATGGCACATGTATACATATGTAACAAACCTGCACATTGTGCACATGTAACCTAGAACTTAAAGTATAATAATAATAAAATAAAAAGTAAATAAAAAATCTTGCAAGAAACTCTAAAATCCTACACGTAAAATTGAAGGGTGTTGGAGTCTTCCCCAACCAAGATGAGAAAATATAAAGTTCAAAGGATACATGTTTGAATTGTATTTTTTAAGGACAACCCAGTCTTTTCTTTTGAGGCAGCCTTATCTCCTAAGGCATAACTTTATTTTGGCCTGTGAGCTCTTATTCACCTGGAGGTACTGGCTACTCAGATTGTGCTAATTTTTCAGGGCCAAAAGAACTACTTCCAGAGAGGAGGTGAACAAGTTATACTATGAAAAGCCCAGGGGCCATAAAACCATAGTTAATCATTCACCTAACCAACCATCTCTTCAGTTATGTGTTTCAATTTTAAATCCTCAGAAGACCGTAGTAGACCCCTCACTGGGGGAATGGAGTAAAAGAATGGAGGCTGGTAAATAGCATTCCAGTTAGTAGCAATCTTTCACCCCAGCAGTGTTTTATATGCTACTCTGATATTAGCATTATTTACCCTTGCATTAGCAGTGTGGAAATAAATGAAGACCAATGAAAACAAACAGAGGCTGTTTAATTAGAACTTGCTACAGTAAGGAAGTCAATCAACATCACTTGATTTTGGCAGACTCAAAAATATGCAGGGAAGTGGAAAAACTATGATTAAAAAAAGGGAAAGCATCAATTATGTTCTGATTAGAGGTGGTTGGCATGAAAAAGCTAGAGGCATGCTAACTAGAAGTGGGGCATCTTAGGTGATTGATTGGTTTGGGGAGCATATTCAGCTTTCTCTTATTAGTCCCTAGTCCAAAGCTGGGAATAAAAAACAGGGAAGCTTGCAGTCACCGACCAAGTCCTGACTCTTCCGGGCCGATTGCTACGTAAGTGGTTTGACTTCCTGGGCTGCTTTCGGCAGAGGCTATAGGTCAGAGTTCTGTTTTCACACATGATCTGGGATGGTCCATTTGTCTATTCAGTCAGTGGTCTGAGTTATTGCCTCAGGATTACTGTAGTGAAGAAGCAGATATTCATTGTTCCCAAGGAAATGGCAAGGAGAATGGAAAAACAAAATTCAACAGTCTTTTTCAAAAATGTATTCATTTTCACACTCCAGTCTGAATGAGAATCATCTGATAGTCTTGTTCTAACAGTTTACTGGCACCCACAGCCAAGTGTTCCGATCCAGTAAATCCACGGCAGGGCCCCCAAATTTGCATTTTTAACAATTTCCCAAATGACGTTGATGCTGGTTGTCTGGAATCACACTTTGAGAAGCACTGCTCAAATTTATTATTTCAGAGTTGAACCTAATGCCTCTTGCTATAGACTATAGACACATACCATTTCTCCTGCAGAAAGTTTAAACAGTCTTCTTACACCTGGGTATTTTTCTCCCTGTTGTTTCAGATTTCTCTGTTCCATATTCTTTCTATCATTTGCCAGAGTTCATATTTTGGGAGGAGAGAACCAAGAACCCATGTTAGTAATTCTTTTGTTAGAAACCAAAACTACTCTAGAGAGACAAAAAGTTACTTCTGTAATGCATACATAGTTCTTTTAAATTGACAAGGAAAAAATGTAAAAATCCCAATAGAAAAGAATGGGAAATAGATGACTACGCACTTCACAGGTGATCAACCCCAAAGGGTAAAGATTCCACGTGAAAAACATTTTCAGTTCTAATATCTGATAAGAGATGTCCCCAGGGATTTTTAATAATGTATACATTTTAATTATAGGAAAAAAAATGGGAAAAAAAAAAGGTTATTTTGATAAATTTTATTTATTTATTTATGTTTGAGAGGGAATCTTGTTGTCACCCAGGCTGGAGTGCAGTGGTATGATCTTGGTTCACTGCAATCTCCACCTCCCGGATTCCAGTGATTCTCCTGCCTCAGCTTCTCGAATAGCTGGGATTACAGGCATGCACCACCACACCTGGCTAATTTTTGTATTTTTAGTAGAGATGGGATTTCACCATGTTGGCCAAGCTGGTCTCGAACTCCTGACCTCAGGTGATCCACAGGTCTCGGCCTCCCAAAGTGCTGGGATTACAGGCTTGAGCCACCATGCCTGGCCAATTTTGATAAATTTTAGTAACTGGAAATGTGTAAGTTTTATGACAGAAATTACTGTGAACTGAAAGCCAATAAATCAATAAAGTGAAAATTCATATATTTTAAAATTATATGTATTTATTGCCCATTTATATAAAGCATTTTCTAATCCCTTACTAATTTATCTATTTAAAAAATACTTATTGAGCAGCTATTATGTGCCAGTCATTATTCCAAAAGTTGGGGAAACAGTATTGAACAAAATAGAAAAATAAAATTTCTATTCAAAATATAGTGAAGAGACACAAACAAACAAATATATTTGTAATATTATAAGTCAGAAAGTGATAAATATTAGGAAGAACAATAATACCTAAAAAGACAGTGAGAGGTACTCTGAGGTGGTTATACCTGGGAGAGGAAGAGATTGCAATTTTAAATACAGTGGTCAGAGATTACGCTAAATAGGTGACATTTTGAGGAAACCTCAGAAGGAAGAAAACTTTTTATGTCCTATGCCTATACAAAATACCTTAAAACGTTTTTAAAGTTACTTTTCACTCCATAAACACATAGTACATTGGTGAATGATCATTTGAGGCATTTATGTACCTCTATCTCAACCAGTAGGCAGAAAGTTACTTTTTTTCTGATATAGTGTATTAGTCTGTTCTCATGCTGCTAATAAAGACATACCAAAGAATGAGTAATTTATAAAGAAAAGAGGTTTCATGGACTCACAGTTCCACATGGCTGGGGAGGCCTTACAATCATAGCAGAAGGCGAAGGAGAAGCAAACACATGACTTTACGGGGCAGCTGGCACAAGCACATGCAGGGGAACTACCCTTTATATAACCATCAGATCTCATGAGACTTATTCAGTATCACAAGAACAGCACAGGAAAAATCTACTCCCATGATTCAATTACCTCCTACTGGGTCCCTCCCATGACACATGTGGATTACGGGAGCTACAACTCAAGATGAGATTTGAGTGGGGACACAATCAAGCCATATCATATAGGGAGGACTTATTTTGCGTGGGACTTTCATCTTCTGCTTTTAAGAAACAGAAGGAAGATCAGAGCATTTTTCTTGAATTTGCTGTTTTTTAAGTGCCTTTAACTGAAATTGCCAGTATGCCAGAGTGGAATATTTTGGGATGTTGTATTCTGTCATGAAGTAGGTTGTACCTATATTATTAACTATATTTTATACATTTTATAAAGTTATAAAATGAATACATTGAACATTTAAGAGATTAATGACTTGGCCAGTGTTAAAAACATAGAAAGTCACAGAGCTTGAAATTTGAATGATCAGAATTAGAAATAATTGGCCGGGCGCGGTGGCTCAAGCCTGTAATCCCAGCACTTTGGGAGGCCGAGACGGGCAGATCACGAGGTCAGGAGATCGAGACCATCCTGGCTAACACGGTGAAAGCCCGTCTCTACTAAAAAATACAAAAAACTAGCCGGGCGAGGTGGCGGGCGCCTGTAGTCCCAGCTACTTGGGAGGCTGAGGCAGGAGAATGGCATAAACCTGGGAGGCGGAGCTTGCAGTGAGCTGAGATCCGGCCACTGCACTCCAGCCTGGGTGACAGAGCGAGACTCCGTGTCAAAAAAAAAAAAAAAAAAAAAAAGCTGACCCTAAATTGAGTGCTATTTCCAATAATGTCTAAAAAAGTGATTGTATTATTTGTCTAACTGAAGGAAGTGTATAACTAGCTAAACTACTTCTTCAACACTTATTTAATTTCTATTCAAATCATTACATAACATTGTCAGTGCATTTATCTGGAGAATTTTTCTCGCTTTGCACTGTTTGAGAGAAATGAAGGGATTTTCCTTATTTTATTCCTTCAGTCTTTCAATACAGAAAGGACGTTGTTATGGAAAACAATTTGCCTGAGAATACGATCTTCTGAGGCCAAAAACTTTGCTGAAGGCACTGTAGGAGTGAAACCTCCGCCTAAAACATAATTTTCAATGAGCTTTTACTAGCCCTGTGTACATAAAAAGTTCTCGAAGCTAACAGTGAATATGTAATCTTGCCAATGGTGTTCTGTAGGAAAAACAGCATATGTTAGCAAATATATTATTATACAGTCAGTTAAAGTGGGTAATTAAATTATTATAACAATTATTGTTTCACATGTAACTTCTGATGTCAAAATACAATGCTTTCAACTAAAAGAGAAAACTCAGTAGCTATTATATTAACAATCATTGCTTACACAGAAAAAGCATCTCTTAGTCTTATACTTAGTACAAGATCAGAAATACCATACATGAAGTTTCTGCAGCTTTAAAGAATTTTTTTTAATTTTATTAGAATTATCTCAATTAGGAGGTTTTAAATTTAACGGGTGGACATATTTTTACAATTGCAGTAGAATGACTAATGCATTTCTTAAAGTATACAACGTAATTAAAAGTTACTTTACCCAATTGGTAATATAGACAAAATTTCAAATTTTGATGTCATATTTTTGCAATAAATAAAGTATCATAAATCAACATAATAAAGTATAGAATATAATGCCACAAATTTTTTTTTTGCATTAATTTGAGATGTTTGATCATCAGCTGATTATATCCAGCTTATGAGTCCTGCCATGCTTCTGATAGATAAGAAAAATAACTTCAGTTCTAAATCTAGCTCGATCAAGTTCATTTATCCCTGTCATTCAGTCGATGTAAGAGGAGAAAAAGTCTGAATTAAATCCAATTTTCTGACTTAAAAGTTATTTTATGACTCACATCCACCTCTTCTCACAGCAAGTGAATTGGATGTTAGTCATAATGACCTTTTTAAATGTAACAACTTGAAAGAGTTGAACTTTTTAAATCAACTTCATAGTTAATTCCCAAGTATTGTATTATCTGTCCAATGGAGAAATTAAGAAAATTTAGGCTTCCTGTACAGGGGTAAAGACTGTTCACTGTCTAACTTGTGAATTATGTGCTTGAAATCATTTCCAATAAACGGTATTTACATTTAACTAATCATTTCAGTAACAAGAATGCTACCTGTTCTTCCGTAGCCTTATACTCCTCAAAAACATTTTATCTAAAGAAAGTTTGTATTGGAGGAAATTAAAGTGTTTTTACCTAATCCCCTTTCCTCAGTTTCCTAATCTACACATTGAAGATAATAACAGTAACTAACACACCTGTAAACAACTTAAAACTGTGCCTAATGCACAGTCCGCATTCAATAAATGCTGGTATGTAATATATTGCAGTCTAGGACAACAAAACAGTTCCAAGAAATCCTAGATTCTTCTTACAGTTTGTATAACTAGACTGGAGAGGTGTATCTTGGGGGCATATTCAATTAATACAACAGGAAAATATTTTCAATAGTGACTACATTTTCAATCAAAATGGGAAATACGTAGCACACTAGTCATCACTAGCCACCCACCCAACTATCTATGTTCATGTAACTTTTCTCTATTTAGAGAAGACTTGATCTCCAACCCTTATCTCAATGTAGCATGCCGCTACCATCTATTTGAATGTGGAACACAAAAAGAAATCTATTTTCCATCTTTGACTTAAATGATCAAATGGTAGTATGGAAAATTAAACACACAAAAAGAAAGCCATATATCTAGGTAGCAAATATTAATGATCCATTAATAAATGTTATTATTTATTAATAAATGTTATTAATTATTTATTGATAATTAATAAATGATATTAATTATTTATTGATAATTAATAAATGGTATTAATTGTTTATTGATAATTAATAAATGATATTAATTGTTTATTGATAATTAATAAATGATATTAATTGTTTATTGATAATTAATAAATGATATTGTTTATTAATGGATTCATTGCAAGACTCCCTCTCGACAAACACTAATATAAAGGTTTTAAAGCCTTTGGGAAGAGAGATACTTCAGGTTGAACAAAGCAAGGAAAAAGGGAAGATAAGAGAGAGAGAAAAATAGCAGTAGATTAGTAAGGGGTGTCAAAGAGAAGCCACATACATAAATTCTCTGGAACAGAATATGGCACTCCTTTGGGATGTTCTAAAAGTTGTTTCAACTGGATTGAGATGAAGTGTCTAGTAGTAAATATTTCAAAAGGATACACAGTTTATTACCTAGGAAAATATTCTGTTTGTGTTTTCTTATGACATAAAATTATTATCTTACCACTGTGACCAGCAATTGTCTATTTCATGTCGGTTTGTGTTTGTTTTGTTTTTCACATGAGTTTTCTGAGATCTAGTGCATGATTGCAGGCTAAAACATGAACCAAAAAATACTTTAATTTAATTGGCATAAAATGTTCAATGTAATGTGCAGGAAAATTGTATTCTACAATAGTTTTGTTGTCTCAAAAGTTATGCAATATAAACTATTTGAAATTCATCCTTACCAACTTATGCAAAGTGTTTTCCTGTATTCGTTCACCTTTTAGGGTATTTTTAGCTTTCTTTGATTCATGCATGTTTCACAATCATTATTCTAACTGAAAGGTTTGTGAATATGAGCTCGAAAAGAATGAAAAATATTGGGAAATAGTGCACGGAAGGTTGATATAGAGGGAAAAAAGTCTATTTCATATTTTTGAATCAAAGAATTATAGTGGCCTACTTTATAATAGATTTTAATTTCTATTAGGTGACATTTCCAATGGAAATAAAATCTTTATAAGATAACAACAGTTTTGTTTGGTCTTGTTTTTTTAGAAAAGAGAATCAGCGTTGGAGTTAAGCAGACCTGGGTAAGAATGTAAGCTTTGGCACTGAAAAGCTCAATGATATGGATAAGTTATTAACTTTCTTTTAGCAACATAATTGTAAGGAAGGTATAATAACTATAATTTTTCCCATCTGAAAATGTGTTTTATTATTTATATAAGATATGTAAAACATTTTATAAACATTCATCTTCTTTTGATATCAGATTTCAGAAGGAAACAGAATCTAGGGAACTCCACTGATGATAACAGGTGAAATGCTAACGTATGCAAAATTAGGGAAATACAACCTATATACAAGCAAGACAGCTTTAAAATCCTATTGTTCGATGATTCTGTTTGCTTGGAAAATGTAAATCTGACTCATGGTGCATCTCTATTACAGATGTATGAGCAAATAAATGGGCTAAGAAAGAAAAAAAGATAGGCCGAGCATAGTGGCTCAAGCCTGTAATCCCAGCACTTTGGGAGGCCGAGACGGGCGGATCACGAGGTCAGGAGATTGAGACCATCCTGGCTAACATGGTGAAACCCCGTCTCTACTAAAAAAACGAAAAACTAGCCGGGCGAGGTGGCGGGCGCCTGTACTCCCAGCTACTCGGGAGGCTGAGGCAGGAGAATGGCGTAAACCCGGGAGGCGGAGCTTGCAGTGAGCTGCGATCCGGCCACTGCACTCCAGCCTGGGCGACAGAGCGAGACTCCGTCTCAAAAAAAAAAAAAAAAAAAAAAGAAAAAAAAAATAATAAAATGTTGGCTGATTATTATCAGGGTTCTGTGGAATAAGTTTGTTTCATGTTTGTTTGGCATTAAAACAGAATGCCCATCTCTGCCTGGGTAAAATTTCCATTAAATTCAACAAACATTTATTAAATATATAAATATATATTTAATAATATATAAATATAAATATATATTTAATAATATATATAAATATAAATATATATTTAATAATATATATAAATATAAATATATATTTAATAATATATAAATATATAAATATATACTGTGGACAAAAGCACTCTGTGAGGCAACTGTAGAAAGGAGGAAATGAACAGTAGCTCCTCAGAGCCTATAAACTTTGTCAGTTTATGATTATAAAATTCTCAACAACCTAAGTCAGAGTCTATAGAATGCATATTTTTAGTTTGGCTCAATATGAAATACAGTTTAAAAAGTACTTATGATCCTGTCTTCTATATCATAAATGTACAGTTGTCCTTTGGTATTTATGAATAATTGGTGCTAAGGCGGCCCTCAAGTAATAAAATCTGTGAATGCCCAAGTCCTTGTATAGAATGATGAAGTATTTGCATATAGCCTATGCATGTCCTCTCATATGCTTTAAATAATCTCTAGATTACTTAAAATACCTAATACAATGCCTACACGTCACGTCATTCACATGGATTCAAGATAGTACTCAGAGTGTGGCAAATTCAACTTTTGCTTTTTGGAACTTTGTGGGAATATTTTGCTGGATATTTGTTTTTCTGATTTGGTTGAATTCACTGATATGAAACCCATGGCTGCAAAACCCATTCATACAGAAGGCCAACTGCATATGTTGTTTGTGAGCAGTATGAGTATATAAATATATATATGTGCAAATATACATATCATATAATTTCTCCTTTGCACATATATCCAAAACTGCATGTATATAATTTCTTCATATATATGTATAATGTATACAATTTTGATATTTTACAAAGTTTCTTGAATTTTTAAAACATAATAATTATAGCACATGACTATTTCCATAGTTCAATGTGTCTTGGAATAATTAAGTTTAATTTTTCAGTCTTCGGCATAGGATCGTGTGTCTTTGGCCCTCTTTCACGATAGTTCAGATAATTTTTTCTCAATAGCACTTGTGTGCTAGAAAGTGTATAAGTATGTTAAGTCTTAAAACCTTCTTGAAATGTGGGCCAATAATGTATAGAACTAGTTTTATGTCATATTTAATTAGAATCTTAACTAGAATTATGAGCTTTATCAGGTCACTCCAGCATCAATTACTTACTGCATAAAATTACAGAGTCAGAACAGGTTGGTGAAAGCGCAAGTAACCAAATAAAAAAATAAATAAATAAAGCTTTATTGAAGTAAAAGCCATTTATACTACAAATAAGAGCATCTAGAGAATAAAAAGACAATCTACACAATGGAAGGAAATATCTGTAAACCATACATCTTATAAAGGTCTGATATACAGAATATACAGAAAACTTATAATTCAACAAGAAGTAGTCAATCCAATAAAAAACAATGAACAAAGTGTTTTCTTTCAAATAAGCTATGCAAATGGCCAATAAGCCCAAAATATAAGCTTAATATCATTAGTCATTAAGAGCATGCAAAGCAAATCTACAATGCAGAACTTCACAGTCATAATGATGAGTCTAATTTAAAAAAAGTATAATTGGTTTTTGAAGATATGCTGACGTTGGAATGCTCATACGTTGCTAGTGAAAATGGCAAATTTTGCAGCCACTTTGGAAAACAATTTAGTAATCCCTTAAAAAGTTAACCATAGAGTTCCCATATTGCCCAGCAAGTGTACTCCGAGGTATATATGCAAGAGCATTGAAAACATATTTTTACCCAATATCTTTATACACAATTATTCATAGCCACATTATTCATAAGAGCAAGAAAGTGGAAATAACCCAAATGTCCATCTAAAGAATGGATAAACAAAATATTTTATTATACAAACCATAGAATCTTAATGATAAAATGGAATGAAGTACTGACAAATGCTACTACAAGAATAAACCATAAAAATATGTGAAGTAAAATAATCTAGACACAAAAGGCTATCTAGTCCACTTAGCAATTTACATGAAATGACTGGAATAGGCAAATCCATAAAAGCAGAAAGTAGATTAGTGGTTGCCAGGGTCTGGGTGAGGGTGAGAATGGCACCCACTTTACTACTAATGGGTAAAGAGTTTCTTTTTGGGATGATAAAGGTGTTCTGTTATTAACTTGTGATTACGACTGTACAACTTTGTAGATATACTAAAAGCCACTTAATTTGTACAGTTTAAAAGGGTTAGTTATATTGTATATGATTTATATCTCAATTAATATAAATAAGTTGGTTTTCAAAATCTAACAGCAGAAGCCTTCCGATTTTTAATCAGACCTTACACAACCCTCCAATATATGCAGAAACAAATAAAAGTTGAGCTGCTCTTTTTGAAGTGGGAGATGTAGGATTCAGTGCTATCACACATGGCTTTTCCCTAGCCCACTAGAACAGCCTTTTATATAACAGCAAAAAATGCTGAAGTCTCACAGAGTTTAAAAACTATTGGGTAGGCTGGGCGCGGTGGCTCATGCCTGCAATCCCAGCACTTTGGGAGGCCGAGGCGGGTGGATCACGAGGTCAGGATTTCAAGACCAGTCTGGCCAAGATGGTGAAACCCTGTCTCTACTAAAAATAAAAAAAAATAAAAAAAAAATAAAAAATTCCAGGCGTGGTAGTGGGCGCCTGTAATCCCAGCTGAGAATTGCTTGAACCCGGGAGGTGGAGGTTGCCGTAAGCCGAGATCGCACCACTACACTCCATTCTGGGCGACAGAGCGAGACTCCATCTTAAAAAATAAATAAATAATAAAAATAAAAAGTATTGGGTAAAATGTCTTTTGAAGTCTCTTGTAGTTCTCGGAATCTGTTCATATAAATATAGTCTAGTTAGACAATTTCAGTTTAGTTAACAACTCACTTAAAATGCAGTCTAATTCACAAGGTCACCAAATGCCTAATTTAGAAACAATTGACAACCACTTCATATGTGAAAAATAACATAAGAAATGCATAGAGTGATCTAACATTGTTTTAGTTTAAACAGTCCACACTTGAAAACATTGAACTTCTTCCCACTTTAATGAATCATCCAAAATAAATATCCATTTTTTTCTAGGTCATTAAATTATATTGATGTCATAGGAAATATATGTGGAAAATTAAGTGAAAATAATTGTAAAAAGTATGCATATACATATATGTGTATATATATGGTAATAGAGTTCTAACTGTAATATATTAAACACTTAAATCCATTAATATTATTTAATTTATAAAAAAGACACGGGCAAAACATTTGAAGAGCTTTTTCATAATAGATGTTATACAAATAGCCAATAAGCACTATATAGTGGTATTTGAAGGTGAATTCATTTTTTTATGTTACTTATATTTAACTTTTAGGTTCGGCAGTACATGTATAAGTTTGTTATACAGGCAAATTATGTGAGGTGGGGGTTTGGTGCACAGATAATTTCATCGCCCAGGTAATAAGTGCAGTACCTGATAGGTAGTCTTTTGATCCTCACCTTCCTCCCATCTTTCACCCTCAAATAGGACCCAGTGTCTATTGTTCCCTTCTTTGCGTCCATATGTACTCAATGTTTAGCTCCCACGTAAAACGTAAGAATATGCGGCACTTGGTTTTCTGTTCATGTGTTAGCTCACTTAGGATAATGGCCTCCAGCTCCATCTATGTTGCTGCAAAGAACATACTTTTATTCTTCTTTATGAGTGTATAGTATTCCACAGTGCATATGTACCATATTTTCTTTATGCAGTTGACTGTTGATGGGCGTTTATGTTGACTCCATACCCTTCCTATTGTGAATATTCCTGTGATTAATAATCATATGCACGTGTCCTTATGGTAGAATGATTTATATTCCTTTGTATATATCAAATAATGGGATTGCTAGGTCAAATGGTAATTTTGTTATAAGTTCTTTGAGAAATTGCTAAACTGCTTTCCACAAAGGTTAAACTAATTTACGTTCCTTCCAGTTGTATATAAGTATTCCATTTTCTCTGCAACTTTGTCAGCATCTGTTATATTTTTACTACAATTACTACTAATTGTAGCCATTCTGACTGGTGTGACATGGTATCTCACTGTGGTTGTGATTTGCATTTCTCTAATGATTAGTGGTGTTGAGCATTTTTTTCATATGCTTGTTGGCCATACATATGTCTTCTTTTGAAAATTATGTGTTCCTGTCCTTTGCCCCAGTTTTAATAAGGTTGTTTGTTTTTTGCTTGTAAATTTGTTTAAGTTTCTGATCGATTTTGGATATTAGGCCTTTGTTGGATGCATAGTTTGCAAACATATTCTCCCATTCTGTAAATCATCTGATTACTCCGTCTATGATAGTTTCTTTCGCTGTGCAGAAGCTCTTTAATTAGGTCTCATTTGTCAATTTTTATTTTTGTTACAATTGCTTTTGGAGTCTTCATCGTGAAATCTCTGCAAGATCTTATATCCAGAATGGTATTTCTTAGTTTATCTCCCAGGGTTTTTATAGTTTTGGTTTTACATTTAGATCTTTAATTCATTTTAAGTTGATTCTGGCATATTGTACCTTTGTTCTCATTAATGTCAAAGAACTTCTTGATTTCTTCCTTAATTTTATTGTTCACCCAAAAGTCATTCATGAGCACGTTGTTTTTAATTTCCTATTGTGAATATTCCTGTGATTAAGTGATTTAAGTGTCTTAAGTGATTTTCTTAGTATTGTTTTGGGGTGGAGAGTTTTGTAGATATCTATTAGGTCCATTGGATCAACTGTTGAGTTCAGATTCTGAATATCATTGTTAGTATTCTGCCTCAGTGGTCTATACTGTCAGTGGGGTATTGAAGTCTCCCACTATTATTGTGTGCTTATCTAAGTTTCTTCATCGGTCTCCAAGAACTTGCTTTTGAATCTGGGTGCTCCTGTATTGGGTGCATATATATTTAGGATAGTTGGCTCTTCTTACTGAATTGAATCCTTTTACCATTATGTAATGCCCTTGTTTTATTTATTTATGTATTTATTTATTTATTTTGGTTTAACATTGATTTTGTCTGAAATTGTAATAGCAACCTCTGCTTTTCACTGTTTTCCATTTTCTTGTTATATTTTTCTCCATCCTTTTATGTTGAGTCTGTGGGTGTCATTACATGTGAGACATACCTCTTAAAGGGAGCATACCATTGGGTCTTACTTCTTCTTCTTCTTTTCTTTTTTTTTTTTTTTAGATGAAATTTCGCTCTTGTTGCCCAGGCTGGAGTGCAATGGCCCAATCTCAGCTCACCACGACTTCTGCCTCCCTGGTTCAAGCGATTCTCCTGCCTCAGCCTCCCTAGTAGCTGGCATGCCCGGCTAATGTTGTATTTTTAGTAGAGACGGGTTTTCTCCATGTTGGTCAGGTTAGTCCTGAACTCCCAGCCTCAGGTGATCCACCTGCCTCAGCCTCAAAAAGTGCTAGGATTACAGGCATGAGCCATGGCGCTATGCCGGTCTTGCTTCTTTATCCAGTTTTCAACTCCGTGCCTTCAAATCAGGATATTTAGCCCATTTACATTCAAGGTTCGTATTGATATGCATGGATTTGATACTGTCATAATGTTTTTATTATGCAGACTTGGTTGTGTAGTTCCTTTAGAGTGTCAATGCTCTATGTACTTGTGTGTTATTGTAGTGGCTGGTGAGGATCTTTCCTTTCCATATCTAGCACTTCCTTCAGGACCTCTTGCAAGGCAGGTCTGGTGTTAAGAAATTCCCTTACCATTTCCTTGTCTGAAAAGGATGTTATTTTTCTTTCGCTTATGAAGCATAGTTTGGCTAGACATGAATTTCTTGGTTGGAATTTATTTTCTTTACAAATGCTAAATATAGGCCCCCAATCTTTCCTGGCTTGTTGGGTTTCTGCTGAAAATTTAACTCTTAGCTGGGTATAAGCTTCTCCTTGCAGGTGACTTGCCCCTCCTCTCTAGCTGTCTTTAATATTTTTTCCTTTCATTTTTACCTTGGAGAGTCTTATGACAATGTGTCCTGGGAATAGTATCTCACAGAAGTTCTCTGCATTTTCTGAATTTGGATGTTGGCATCTCTAGGGAGGTTGGGGACATTTTCAGAGACAATATCCTGAAATCTGTTTTCTGAATTGCTTGGTTTTGCTTCCTTTTTCAGGGACACCAATGAGTGGTAGATTTGGTCTCTTTACATAATCCCATATTTCTCAGTGGTTTTGTTCATTCTTCTTCATTGACTTTTCTTTATTTTTGTCTGAATTAGCTGATGTTTCTCCTGTCTGTGTCTAGTTGGCCAGCTTGCTCTACAAACTGAAGGTGAATTTAGATTAGCTAAAAAATGTATATTTTAAATTTCAGCGAAATAACTAAAAAGTTAACTTGATTTTTTTAAGAGAAGAGATAAAATAAGATCGCTTAAAATTTTCAATTAAAATCAACTAAATCTGAAAAAGGAACATGAAGTATAATCTGCTTTACTCAAAGTCTACCAATTTAAATGTTAATCTCATTTTTAAAATATTCACAGAAACATCTAAAATAATGTTTGAATCAATAGCTCAGTACTATAGCTTAGCCAAGCTGACACATAACAGTAACCATCATAAACTGTATGAGCTCAAATTTGATAATTTAGATAAAATGGACCAATTCCTGTGAAGACACATCCTACCAAAAACCCTCACATGGAGAAATAGCCTGAATAACCCTAGTGGTTAAATAATATAAAATTTTAATTAACAATATTCTAAAAAAGAAATTACCGGGGTCGGATGTTTTTACCAGTGAAATCTACCAAACACTTGAGAAAGAAATGATACAAATCCTTCACACTATCTGCAAGAAAATAGAAGCAGAGAGCATACTTCCCCACTCATTCCATGGGGTCAGCATTACATTAATACCAAACTCAATTAAAGACATTACATGAAAGGAAAACTATAGACCCATATTTTATGAACATAGATACAAAAACATTCAACAAAATATTAGCAAATCAAATCTAACAATATATAAAAGAATTATACACTATAACCAGTGGCATTTATTCTAGGTATGCAACACTTATTCAACATTCAAACGTCAGTTGATGTATTCCACTACATTAACAGACTAAACAAGGAAAATCATATGATTATCTCAACTGACACTGGAAAAACACTTGACAAAACACATCATCCATTAATGGTAAAAATTCAGCAAACCAGAAATAGAGGGGAACTTTTCAATTTTATGAGGAACCATTATAAAAATTCTCCAGTTAACAATATTTAATTGTGAGAAACTATACACTTTTTCTATATGATTGGAAATAAAATTAAAATGTCAGATTTCAAAATTCTTATTCACCATTTTACCAGAAGTCCTCATCATTGTAATAAGGAATGAAACAACAAGAAAATATATATGAATTAGAAAGAAATAAAAACTGTATTTATTTTCAGACCACCTGACAGAAAAAATATCAAAGAATCAATACAATCACTCCTGTAATTAATAAGCAAGTGTAGCAAGGTCACAAGTTATAAGATTAATATCCAAAAGTCAATTAATTTCCTATATAACAGCAATAAAAATTTGAATTTAAAATGAGAAGAAAATATCATTTGCAATAGAATCCAAAAAATTTGATACTTATCTATAAATCTAACATAATATATATTAAATATACATGTTTAAAAGTACAAACCCTTATGAAAATTATCAAATAATATATAAATTGAGAAATATGCTGTGTTCATCAGTTGAAAGACTCAATATTGGCAAGATACCAACTCTTCCCAACTAAATCTATAGATTCAATACAATCCCAATCAAAACCCAAGCAAGATATTTTACAGATTGTAACATATTGATTTCAAATTTGTATGAAAGCACAAAAGACCTAGAAGCAGGGCAAATAAATTTGCATGCTTTTCTCTGGATAATGTGTGTGTGTGTGTGTGTGTTTTTATATATATAAGGGCCTCATCTATGAGCCTAGTAATTAATAAAAAGAAATATTCCCTTTTTGTAATGCAAATCTTACACTGTGCACAAAAATTAATTTGAAATTATCATAGACCTGAATGTAAAACAAAAAACTTTAAACATTCTAGAAGATAACAAGAGAAAATGTAGGTGATCTTAGGTTTGGCAATAGTCTCTAGTAAGTCTCTAGAGACATATTCATGAAACAAAAGAAATGATACAGTTGGACTTTATTGCAATTAATAACTGTTCTGTGAAAGACAAGCCACAGACTGGAAAATAATACATATTTTAAGTAGACTACATTGTTTGTAAGCTATAATTGATGAACTCTGTGACCTTTTGTCAAAAGTGAGGCTGCTTCTGTGTGTGTATATGTATTTCTTTTTTTGTTTTTACTGAAATGCATTGTGTATATATATGATTGGGAGTACTTTGGAAGGACTATAGAATTATGAAAAATAATTAGTAGCAATTTATTTTATTGCCAAGGAAAGTATAGACAAAAAATGCTTCCTAAGTGATGTCTACTTTTTAGTCAACCTATTAGTCCTATTCATTGGAAAACCTAGCATGTAAATTTTTGTTTTGACTTGTTTCTATGCAGGATTCCTTTAAGAGAAAGCATCATTCCTTTTATTCATATTCAAATCCATGAACACTTAAATTACTCCCTATTTTACGAGTAAATAAATGCTGGATTCAATGGAAGGCTTAATAAAAAGACTATGCAATGAACAGGAACATTTATTAAAGATTGATAAATTCATCCACAGAAATACAAAATGAATTTAATGATATATACAAAAAGAAGATACTTGAGTACAACAAGGTAAAATTCATTTCAAAATTTGCAATATTTTATTTGTGCTTCTATTTTATGGGTATTCTTAACAAAAATGTTTCAAGGGTAAGAAAATCATAGATGTTCAAAAATACATTTTAAATATTGAGAAAATATGTCTATACTAAATACTAATTATTATTATTGGGTCTCTAACCAGTTATCCTCCTGTTTTCAGTTTAACAGGCTTCCAATTCTTTTTTTTTTTTTTTTTTGAGAAGGAGTCTCACTCTGTCACCCAGGCTGGAGTGCAATAGCGTGATCTTGGCTCACTGTAACCTTCGCCTTCCCGGTTCAAGCAATTCTCCTGCCTCAGCCTCCCGAGTAGCTGGGACTACAAGCATGTGACACCACGCCCAGCTAATTTTTGTATTTTCAGTAGAGACAGGGTTTCACTATGTTGACCAGGCTGGTCTCGAACTCCTGACCTCATGATCTGCCCACCTGAGCCTCCCAAAGTTCTGGGATTATAGGCGTGAACCATCACACCCAGTCAGGCTTCCAATTCGGTATAGAAAAAAGATATGAATGAGGAAAATTATTTTATGTAAAATAAAATGCTGTACATATATATAATTTAAATGGCCACATGGCAAGATTTTTTCTAGATCTTACCTGAAATCTTTTCCACTTATTGAAGTCTGTTGATGAACCCCGAACTGTCCAACTTAGCTTGATGACACTGCTATAGCCATGACTAGGTAATATATTTTAAATTTGGGCATGTAACATACAAATCAAGAAAGCTAGATGTATAAACACCAGAGGAATTTTGATGTCATAAGCTTCAAAATTACCTCAGGTGTATGCAACCATCTTTCACACTTCTTATCTTACTGACAAACACTTTATCAACAGCCCTTAGAATGTCTGCTCCCCTAAAATGAGAAAGTTTCTGATTTTAGTTTTTTTTAAAAAACATATATAATTATAAATTTATAAAAACATTACAAGTACCCTACAACATAATATCAACATAATGCCTCACTCTTGCTGAATGTATTAGTGTGAAATTTCTACAAGCAAGGGCATTTTCCTACATAACCACAATATAACCATAGAAATCAGGAAATTAAAACTGATACTTTGCTATCATCTTATGGTCAGACTTCATTCAAGTTTCATCAGTTGTCTCAGTTGTCTCTTTCTATTGTCCTTAACAATAGAAAGATCCAATTTAAATTCATGTGTTACATTTAGTTGGTGTAGGAGAGAAAACAATTTCTTTCGTTTCCTTTTTTGAACTCCTTAGTTGAGACACAAGAAAATTAATAAAAGTCCAATTAATAAAACAAAAACAAGTAAAGTTGATTAATGCGTGCTATACCCATCAAATGAGAAAGGCCACAGTTCAAAAGTATTTCTCTCTCAAAGTGGTGGCTTAACGGCCTTAAATAAATAGTATTTTAACAAAGAGCCATAAATCCTACATAGTGAGAAGACAAAGGACATAGCAGTTGCAGTCTTTTAAAGGGTGGAAAAATGCGTAAATATAGTAACATCAGTTTCCAGATTCCTCTGGTGCTTCTAGTGCCTTCTCTGGGCGGATAATGAAGTGCTGTTTTCAACAAAGAAAGATTTATGTCCTACCTGCAGGCATATTAATGCTGAGGCAGAGCGTTCCCCTGCATTTTCAAACGTCTTTAATTTAATAATCCTCAATATTTTGGAAAAAAGTATTTTTGTTTCCTTTATTGACATGTCTCTTTACTCTCCTTTAGTTTTGAAGTGTTCCTAAATCTTCCTTTGATGTTCATTACCTTTGCACATTGGAACATTACAGACCAGAAATTTTGTAGAAAGTCTTTACAGTGGGTTGAATAGTGTTCCCCCAAATTCACGTTCACTGGGGACCCCAGAAAGTGACCTTATTTGAACATAAGATTTTTGAAGATGTAATGACTAAAGGATTGAGATGAGATCATACTGGATTAGGATGGGGTCTAATTCCTTAAAAGAAGAGAAAAAGACACACAAAGACATAGAGAAGCCGACTATGTGAAGATGGTTAACAGTGGTTGGAGTGAAGGGTCTATGAGTCAAGGAACACCAAAGATTGCTTGGGGTCATTGGAATTTAAAGCAGGCAAGAATAAGTTCTTCCCTAGAGCCTTCAGAGAAAGCACGCCTGTACCGACACCTTGAATTCAGGCTTCCTAGCCTTAAGAATTGTGAAAGAATAAATTTCTTCTGAGTTATGCCATCAAGGTTTGAAAACTTGCGATGGCAGCCCTGGAAGACTAATGCAGTCCCTTAATTTGGGTCTGTGTGATTCAAGTTATACATTTTTGGCTGAAAAATTGCTGAAGTCATATTTTTCTCATTCTTCTTAGTTCATCTTCAGTGCACCGAATTTTGATTTATCCCATTCCTGATAATGTTCCTTCTACTTACTTGATTGAGGTGATATCTGCCAGTTTTCTCCACTGCAAAGTTATTTGTTTGCTTTTGTAATAAACAGGTGTTTTGTGGGGAGATGGATTAATACTGTGGAAATATCTGTTTTGAAAACTTTCTCCACTAGCTTTAAAATTGTAGCTGAAATAATTATTAATATCATGGCAATAAAAAGGTGATTTTCACTTCCAATATTATGTCTACAGTTTCACTAGTTGGTCTTCTACTGTTAAAAATGAGATTTTTCCTCTCTGATTAATTTATTCATTTATTTATTTATATCACTATAGGCTCATGAATTTTTATTTATTCAATGGGTTAAATTGATTATTATCATTATTTTCTTTGAGGCTCAAATTATACCTAATTTGGCAGTGAAGCTCCTTCAAACTGGCTCCTATATTCTCTTGACATGCTCCCATCACTATTTGAGTACTTCTTTGCTTTCTAGCATAACAAAATGTTCCAGGCTCATCTTGTTTTTTTAACCCTGTCTCAGTTTTGAAATTAACCATTTTTTTTCTAATAAGTCCTTCTTTCTGCCAGTGGACAATGGTATTTAGAAAGCAAGATCTGGGTGCAGGTATGCTCAATGCTATTAGGTAGCACCGTTCCCAGACAAAGGTAGGAAATATATGTATGTGCAAACACACATGTACCTAAACTTATATCTTCCTCTACTCCATCTCTTTATAGATTAAAAAAGATTAGAGCTCATGCCAATAACTTTACTTTCATTATAAAACCACAGTGTTCATTCTAATGTTCTGCCTTTTCATAACTGTAACTGCCTTTTCTGACAGTGAAAATTATGACCTCTGTTATCTTAAATATACTTACTTGTTTGCTTAATCGGCTCTCTGTATAAGCAATCGCCAATCATTGCTTTTAACATTTTATCCCTTGTCCACCCACCACACGTTCCAGCCTGTTTGCCCACTTGGGTTGCTGTGGTATCATAATTTCATCATCAAATTATGATACCAAATGGCCCAGCATGTGGCATCAGTACCCAGTACCATTATGTCCTTATCGCCATGCATGGATCACAATACCCTGTCAGATCTCTGCATGGCTCTTCTCTCACTCCCCCAAATTGCACAGATGACAGCCTTGTTTGGCCCCACCTAATGGCTTTTAGATTACTTTATTCAGGAAGAAAGGCAGATGAGTTTTGGCTTTTAAAAACCTGTTCCATTCCTCGTCCGTAACTACTATCTCCTAGCTCTAGAGTCTATTTATACTGTACTGGATTGGTTTCCAGGTTGGAAATAAAACTTTTCTACTCAATACTCAATCTTGATCTATAAGAACTATTATTTTCTTTTAACATTGTACCTATATATAGCAATTATTATATTTAGCAAATTCACTATTAACGTGTTTTCAAAAGCTGTGTATTTACTTACAACGGAGTTTCCATATAACCTGCTGAATTTGAGCAAATAATAATTCAGTAAACTAGTCAAGATTATTGAATCAGTATGACCAAAGCCACTGAGTAGATGCCGGTTTATATAGAAAGTTGTTTGCAACTGTAACCAAATAACCAACTTAAAAAGCGCTGTTGGACACACTACCATACTTCTTTCATATGCCTGATTCTTTGAGAGGTGATGAGTTACTAATTCTATGTACAAAATGTTTTGGGCTACTAATAAAATAAGAAATAAAGCTCAGTACCCATCAAAGGGATAAATGTTTGTCGTAAAATCTCTTTTTTGATTTCCTAAAAAAGATTAGGAAATCAAAGGTCTACATTCAAGAAAGAGTTGACAGCACAACACATTATTTCCTAACACCTAAGGGAACATCATGAGGTATGGGAGGTATGGGGGCTCTTGGTTTTCCAGGTGTAAGTATTATGTAATTGCTCATGTGATAATAGAGAGTAACAATACGTCTGCTCTGTTCAGATCATTTGTATATGTTATCCTTCTTTGCTTTCTGTCCTCAAGTTTGGCTCTCTCATTATAATACTGAAATAATTAAATCCAATATCCCATTTCCTTTCCTCAAACAAAAACAATTACAATAGCAGCAGCCCCAAATGAATATTAGTATAATTAGAATGCTCAATAGATTGAGGAGAGGTATAAAAATTGGCCATTTCATATTTTCTATATACAGATTTTTATAACTCATAAGGCTGAGTGTTACATAAAAAGGATATGGACTTTTGGATCCCAAAATATAAATCTGAATCTTCCACTTAGTATCTGTGGACTTTGGGCAAATGACCTCACATCTCCAGGTCTTGGTTTCCTCATTTCAAAAATATAACAGACAAACACCTTCCTAGATAGCGTTATTGATCAATTCAATGACACATTGCACGTAAAGTGCCAGGTGTTGCAGCCTAGTTCCTTTTGCTTAGAACTTGGGGATTACGTATATATCTAGGCCCTTGAAAAAGAGAATAATCCAGGAACAGTTTGGCTGTATTCCCATAGGGAGTGACTGACATTGCAGATTTTAATCTGCAGGGACTGCAGAAAATGAATTGCCATCCAGTTTAACATCAATATACAAATGATCCAAAAGGAGTATGGGGAAAATGAAGAACATGGTTGGAATAAAGGGCTAAAGGATAGGCCAAAAGGATTCTAGCCTTCTCCAACTTGTTTTGGTTCTTCTTTTTTTTTTTTTTTTTTTGAGACGGAGTCTCGCTCTGTCGCCCAGGCTGGAGTGCAGTGGCTGATCTCAGCTCACTGCAAGCTCCGCCTCCCGGGTTTACGCCATTCTCCTGCCTCAGCCTCCCGAGTAGCTGGGACTACAGGCGCCCGCCACCTCGCCCGGCTAATTTTTTTTGCATTTTTTAGTAGAGATGGGGTTTCACTGGGTTAGCCAGGATGGTCTCGATCTCCTGACCTCGTGATCCGCCCATCTTGGCCTCCCAAAGTGCTGGGATTACAGGCTTGAGCCACCGCGCCCGGCCGGTTCTTCATTTTTAGGTGTGAAAAATGACTGTATTTCCGGAAAGAACTGTCACAGATGGTACAGGAAAAAGATGCCTGGTGTAGAAAAGATAAATCAATGCCCTGGGAGAGAATTAGTAATTTAGGGAACTAGGAAGCATAAATTGACATAGAAGCTCAGTTGGTTAAATTAAATATACCCAGTAGAAGTTAGACAGAAGTGTCTGTGGCATATGCACAGATTATGACTTCAGATGCCCTGAGATTGAGGCCATGATCTCATTCAAAACTCCTGTGTATTCATGAAAAAAACTGTTTAATACACTTCAAAGTTTTACTCTCATTAATTGAGAAATTGTGCAGAGATGAACCTACAGAAGGTAAACATTTTTATACCTGTGTCAGTGAATGTCTAGGGAATAGCTGAAGTGATTTGGTTTTTATTCAAATTTCAAAACTGAATTATCACTGCTACTTGTAAGTATCCCATAAAATCCTAACAGGCTCCAATAGAAGGATACCGTTCTATGAGACTTACTGCAAAAACACTCTGCTTTGGCTGGGCGTGAAGGTTTCCGCCTGTAATCCAAGCATTTCGGGAGGCCGAGGCAGGAGGATCATCTGAGGTCAGGAGTTCGAGACCAGCCTCTAGAAGCCTGTCTCTACTAAGAATACAAAAATGAGCCAGGCATGGAGGTTTGCACCTGTAATCCCAGCTACTCAGGAGGCTGAGGCAGGAGACTTGCTTGAACCTGGGAGTCGGAGTTTGCAGTGAGCCAAGATCATACCACTATGCTCGAGCCTGGGTGACAGAACCAGACTCCGCCTCAAAAAAAAAAAAAAAAGAAAAAAAAAAGAAAAACCACTCTGCTTTAATGTGCTCACAAATTAGTTAGCGCTGCTTCTAGCGGTGTTGCCTAAAAACATGGTCCCAATTCAGTTCCCAAGAGCAGGTTCATGGATCTCATGCAGGAAGGAATTCAGACCAAGTCACAGAGCACAGTGAAAGAAGCAATTTTATTAGAAACTATTCTGATACAAAGTGGGGAGTTCTCAGAAAGTAGGAAGAGGAACACCCCATCTTTCGTTAGTGCTTCTACTTAAAAGAAACTATAAGGATATATAATTAAACTTGGAATGTGTCTATGTGCTCACTAAAGTTAGGGGCTATTGGTATTATCAATGACTATACTGATGACTATTAATCTTTTAACCTAAGCTTGCTCATTAATTTATCTTTAAGTACAGAAGGTTACATTCTTAGGACATCTGGACACTTGGCAGGCTTGGTGGGAGATGCTCTGTATGTCCACAATTATTCTGTCATTATCAATGGTTGTCAGCTTGGAATGTGGCTATTTATTAAACCAGAGGCCTGGTACTTAGGGGTTCCTCTAACAGAGCTATCTTGTTTATAACCTAATTTACATTCAGGGAACAGTTCAAGTACAAGAGAATTGTTGGTAATTATGTACTGAAATCAGTTTCCGTTTAAGCTCAAATTTCTATCCAAGCTACACTAATAAGATTTAAAGTGAACTTGCTATTATGCAATAATCTGTTAAGTTATATATCATTTATTTTAATATTGTAGGAGATTATTAATGTTTAATGTTATAATATTTAATATATTAAAAAGAGGTAGATATTTTTGCGAGGTATCTATAAAAATTTAAGTGTATACTTTCTCAAAATATATGTAAACATGAGTGACTATCTTTGAATACCTAATTATATATATGAACATATGTTCATATTAGCCTAAATGGCACGATGGATTTTTTAAGGTCTATTTATATTTGAAGTGAAACCACAAACATTGATTTTACTTACTCCAAAAAGACCTCATTTTGGTTGTAACTCAATCAGCTTGACATAACTGAAAGAGAAATTCTCAAGTCTTTAAAAAAAGCAAGCATCAACGGAGGAACATTTTGGGATAAGAAACATTGTTTGATCAACAATGAAAATGCTTTCACAACTGAAGATTGTACCTGAAAAACACTGAACATATTTGAAGACACTTTTGCAATGTAAACACACTTTGAAATGATGTTACATGTTTCTTCAGAAAGCATTCATTAGGCTTACACATCAAAGGTTAATGTCAAGGGTATGGAATCATGAAAAGGAGGAGAAATGAACTATTGAATTGAAAAGTTGCTAAAGGACAGAAAACAAAGGAAAGCGATAAGTGGAAATTTAGAGCTGAAAATTACTTTTCATTTGATATTGGAACCAAAAAAAATTAATCTCAGGAAGGATTTCTGAGATTTTCTAAAACATATTTCCCAAGTTGCAATATAAATTAATTTGAAAAGATGAGGGAAGCACTCACTTTTAAAGAGACCCATTTACCAAATATCTTTAACATGTTCTATGATCTCAAATTTGAGTTTTTACGAAATTATTTTGCACTCTGTTTATGTGGCTCCAGTAATAAAATACGAAAGTAAACGGTTTAGTTATGTCTGAATGCAAACAGAAGACTGTACTAAAATGATCCCCAGTACCTTTCTAGAAGCCAGTGTACTTGTCCTTCTTCACCTCACTATTGTCCTCATATTATTATTAATACTAAGAGTTTTAAGATACTGAATTATGTGCAGTTTATGGACTGTACCTATCTTTAATTTGATTATTCATGTATGAAACAAGGAGTTGGACTGGATGATCTTTATATTGTCTTCTATGCCTTAAAAAGTTACTGATTTTTAATTCTAGTGAGAATTTATGAACAAATACCGAAGGATTAAGACAAGTTTTCTACATTTTAAATTGATAAAGGTGAGAAAGGCATAAAAAGTGTGAGGGTTCAAAACAGAAACATTTATGCTGCTTCATTTTAAAAGCTCATTCTCCTTAAATTTGAAATAATCTTTGTAATTAATTAAATCAGAGGTACCATACATTTCTTGAGGAAACTGAATAAAATGATTTGTATAAGTATTAATAAATATGAATTTGATATCTGATGAAATCTCATATATCTTGGGTTATAGAAAAATTTTTTATCAACTGCTCATTTATTTTTATATAATAATTATCCAATAAATATCATAACAATTCCTTTGCAGCTTTAATTTCTTGACCAAAATCATGACAGACTAGGGATTTCCTTGTGAAAACAAAGTCGGCTAGATACTTCTCTACACAAGTTCACAAGAAAAAAAAAAAAAGTCTGCTAGATTCCAATTATAATTCTGCAGAGATCAGGATTTATTTTTCTTAAGAATGAATGAATAGGCTTTTCATCTTACCTACACTCATTGAAGAATAATTCTCTTGGAAATTATATGCACCTAAATATTTTATAGAGCAACAAAAAGAAAACAAAAACTACACCTTAGAGAGGAAAGATACAGAGTAGCTTCCATGAATATTTAATATTTGTGAATATTAAAATTATCAACAAGGTACCAAATATGTAAGGTCCACTGTGCTAACCAAAAGTTGATTATCTTGTATGGGTATTAATAGAGCCAGGAGGCAGACAAATGCCTAGCAGATAGGGAAGGCCCCCCAGAGAACTTCCTTCACACCCAGGTCGTTGTGCACAGTGGGCTTTCCTAAGCACGCCCACAGCGAAAAATTCCACCCCTTAACACATGTGCAATAAGGGAAACAAATCAATGTGGAGTGGCTCAGACTTAGGGCCCCCGTGGGCACTAAAAGAATGGGGAGGAGCCACGAGGAATTTGTGCCTTATGTTGAGGAGAAGCCTGGTCTCTTCAACTCCTGTGTGTGGAGGCCTGGTATTCAACTTTGACGACTTTTCACTTAATAAATTTCATCCTCCTCAGTCTTCATCGGGTCCGCGTGCCTACTTCTTTCTGGTCATGAGACAAGATCCTGGATTTAGCTGAGCTAAAGAGCAGAAAATCCTGCATCATGTTTGTGGCCTGTATAGGGACATGAGGAAGAGTAAGTAAAATGTGGACCCAAAAATCTCTTTCCCTTTCATTTCTAAGCTTCTCCAACCTTAGACTTATTCTGAAGGCAGGGAAATTGCCCTCCCACGTCGCTCTCAGGGGTCAGGAATGTCGGCTTCAGCACAACCAAGTCTTTTCTATGGCTTTTTCTTTCTTTTTTTCAGGACTGCAATGGCGCTTATATTTTCTTTTACAATATTAGAGGTGTTCCACCCCAACAGCCACAGGCACACACACAGGAAGGATGGGAGAACAGCCCCTTCCTGCTCCACCTCCTCTTCCAGCTGGGGCACAAGGCCCTGTCTGCTGTGCATGAAGCATCAAACAGCCATGCAGGGCGTAACTGAGCCATAGCCACTGCCTGGGCCCCAGGGTAGTCTTGGGGGCCACAGGCCCCACATGGCTGGCAAACCAGCATTCTCTGCTTCACGTCCAAGGAGTCATCCCCTCCTCCAGCCCAGGGGTTCAGCTTAGTAAAACAGTAATTAAAAGTTTTTCTCCCTGTTGAAGTAACCTATTTGCATAAGAATAAGAGGGTTTTAGGCCAATGTGGTGGCTCGTGCCTGTAATCCTAGCACTTTGGGAGGCTGAGGCAGGTGGATCACGAAGTCAGGAGTTCGAGACCAACCTGACCAACATGGTGAAGCCCCATCTCAACTAAAAATACAAAGATTGGTGGGGTGTGGTGGCATGCACCTGTAATCTCAGCTACTCAGGAGGCTGAGGCAGGAGAATCACTTGAATCCGTGGGGCGGAGGTTGCAGTGAACCGAGATTGTGCCACTGTACGCCAGCTTGGGCAACAGAGCAAGACTCCATCTCAAAAAAAAAAAGGTTTTTCCCTCAGTCATCTTCCCTGCCCCAGACTTAAGCTGTTTTTTTTTTTTTTTCCTTTTCTTCACCCTGTCAGGAGTTAACTTTTATGCGAGATGTTTTTTTTTTTTATTGTTTTGTTTTGTTTTGTTTTCCTTTGGAAGACGTCTTGTTAGGTCAGGACCCCTATTTACATTTACAAGACACCTATTTATCTCCCTTATTCGAGGAGGCAACAGCCAGTCTGGCAAGGGACACCTGGGGCTTGAAGAGTTTATGCATCCCTGAGGCAACTGTTTTGTCCCAAACTCAATTCCAAGATTTGGGTTGAAACCCTAGGAAAGAAAAGTGGATCTGATTGATCCAGTGGCAGATGACAACAGAAGTTAAAAGTCACAGTGCAGGTGAGCATGACTAATTCCTGCCGATTAAGCCAAGCCTCCCATTTCATGGATAAAGTTCATGCTAGTGTCCATGGTATTAATGAGCTCTAGGGAACTTGAAGACTACTGACAGCAGAGGGAAAAGGCAACACGTGGGTAAGAGTGTATGATCCCACTGCTTAGACACCCTATTAGTGTGGGTGAAAGCCACTTTGAAACCCATGGCAGCACCCTGTCGAGATCACCAAGACTCAGGGATATGAGGATGGAAGAAGGAAAGAAGATGCTATTCCTTTTCTCCCTCATGTATCATGGGTATTCGCTAGGAAGACAACAGAACCAGGGATGCCTGGCTCCCCTCTTTCTATTTGAGTAGTCAATCCATTTTCAGTCTATACCACTTTCGAATGCATCCTGAACCCCTTTGACTCCTTTGAAAAAAAATGCCTTCTTTTTTCCTTTTTCCTTTTCTGTCCTCTCTTTACAGATGGGTAATTTTGTCCCCATGCTACAAGATACTCCCCTTAGATGAATCCTCAAAACTGGGAAAAGTTAATTTACCAAACCTTAAACTAGTTGGCTTAGAATTGAGTTTTGGGGAAGGGAACCCAGAATCCTGACCGGCCAGCAGGCCGGTTTTGTGAAAAAAACAAGTCAGACTTTTGGCCTCTCTCTCCCTGTGCAAAACAGTAAAAAGAATGATAAGGACCACTGTTTATATCCTCTGTAAAGTTTCCATTAATGAAGGAGGATTTATGAGGTTGGTCTTAAGCGGTAGTGAATCTGGTTTATTTTGTGCTATAAATTTGTCTTTCTGTGTCATTCTGTCATTGAGAGGGGTATCTTAGGATACAACACAGGCTAAGGACACCATAAGCTTGCTGCTCAAAATGACCCAGCAAGCTGGTCAGCAACAAACTTTGCCACAGTTCAACGAACAAACAAACTGGATGAAGTCTCCATCTTGTTTTATGTCCTGAGGAACCTGACCTTGTAATCACATGGTGGTACTTCTTCTTGGTGTAAGTCTTCCAGGGAACAGGAATTTTGGGGTTCTTTGCATAGTTCTCTCTAAAAATTATTGAGTAGTTAAAAGCCTTTGCAAGCCCAAAATTACCTACTCTAGACTCCTTCTGGGAAGGGGAATGAAGACCGCCCAGTGCTATAGCTCAGTAGCTAAGGCTTTGTTCTTTCACAGTTGATGGCCCAAGTTCAATTCTCGGCATGGGTAAGGAGTCCTTTCTGATTTGATATCTGTGTGAGATTTACCATTTGTTGATTCTCCTCCCCTCCATGAACCATCTTGAATTTTCCTTCCTCTGGGCACCTGGAAGACTATCTTTGGTAGAGTTCAAAAGCCAGAAATATTGGCCACTTTGCATGTCTAAAGTCAGGTAATAAGTGATTTAAAAGGACTTAAAGAGAGTTTGGCTTAATTAAAAGTGGATATTCAAGTTATAGGCATGTCTAAAAGACCTTTATGTTTGTTTCTCTTCTTGGATCTTGTTTTGCTGGAAAGAGGTTTTTTTCTCAATTGACTGAATTACTTTTCTCCACTTTGTGTTGCTATTCATGTTGCTATTCATAATGCACGCATAAGATAACTTCTGATGACCTAGGAATCCCTGGAAAAAACAGAAAAGGCACCATGGATTCCACTTTGGGGGAAACCTGTTTTCCTCAGGGAAGCACAGGAATTGGTTGAAAGCAGATATGTTACTCTCAAAATCTGTTTTTGTCTTTTAGCTATACCTGTTTATTGGGCCCTAGAAACTGCATGTTTTCCTAGCCTTGCTCTTAAAGGGTTCCACGTGTATGCCAATAATCCAATTAGGAGATTGGCAAACACAAAATCTTGTAACTACTGGATCTTATTCTGTCTGTCTGTGTAGTTACATATGTGTTGTGTGTTATGTCTATAAAAAAGAGCTCTAATTAATTGGCTTAAAGCAAATGAAGCACTTAGATCAACTATTTTCTGAAGGAAAGGTGAAAGCTGTAATACCTTTTAGTTCACGTAAGTTTAATCTTTGAGAAATAAAAACAGTCTTAAAGATTATCGGTAAAATGCAAATGTCAGTAAAATAAAAAATGTGATCTAACTTATGCAGGTCAGATACTAAGTTTGCTAAGTGTTTTATGGTTGCAAACTGCTTCTTTGGCATTGATAACTGTTTGACTTGCCTGCTTTACAACTTGGTAAGACCTGGAGACATATGGAATTAACCACACCCTTAACTAGGCTGATAGGATTCAAATTTTATTGGCACCTAGTGCATAATTAAAACAACTTACCAGATTTTTCATTAAAGTTAAAAATTGCTGAGTGTTAACATTATAATATGTAACTGAAACCACTGAAAATGGATTTACATGGAAGGTATGTAAGGACAGTAAAATGTATTTTTTTTTTTTAAGTAAAAAATTATAAGAAGGTATAGAAATGTAAATTTTTGCCTAGGATTAAAGGATTGTTTTGAATTAGATGAGATAAAACTGAAGGTTTAAACAAGTTGTGGAAGGATTGTAAAAACTAATCTTAGAAAAGAAATTCTATGTGTGAACATATTAGCTAAATTCAAAAGGGTATTATATTATTTTTCTGTAAATTGTGCATTGACATAAAAGCACAACAAGGTTCCCTTAAGGCACTAATCTGCTCTTTAGCAAAATTTGTAAAGGGTTGTAAAATGCTTATAAGAATCTTACCTCATAGTCAAACTGGTTAAGATTGGATAGAATTGTCTATAATGTTTTATTTAAAAAATTGGGGTTGACGTTAATAGTAAACTAAAGTAAGGCTAAAATTTGACTTTCTCTCCCTTGTACAGGATTTTCATGCAATAGTAAATAATAATGAAAAAATTCCATTTGCCTTGCAGATAAACTGCCAAGACAAAGAGAAGAAAGGAGACAAATTGTTTGTAAAGCTGTTTTCCCTCTTAATGAGTAAAGGTTTTTGCCTCGTTTTACAATTTTTGAGTCATCCTTTTGGGGAAATAACTAATTTATGGTGATCTGGAATTCTATTTCATAACATTAAGTGTTTTAAAACTATAACATTTAATAGTCTTCTCAAAATCAAATTTTAGCTTCAGGGTTGTCTTTCCTGACCCCTGGCTTTTGGACGCTACAGAGGGCTCTTGTAGCATCCAAAAGAGAGGTAAACAGAATTATTTGACATGTTTAGTTATGTGAGATTACCAAAGTGATGTTTAGTCTTCTTCAGTTTACATTTTAGTGAATAATATTAACATATGTTCCAAAATTATATGGGATTTCTAAAATTCTAATGTCTGAGTATATGCTGCTATCAATCATAATTAAGGTTAAATTATTGTAAACCACAGTGATAACCAAATTTCTTGTCAATTGTGTTTTTAATTGTAGCTACCCTGGACATTGTGTTAATCACAGACAATTGTCTCTTGACAATTGTCTCAGGCGGGAGGATCACTTGAGGCCAGGATTTCGAGACCAGCCTGGCCAACGTGCAGAAACCCTGTCTCTACTAAAACTACAAACATTAGTTGGGCATGTTGGCATGCACCTGTAATTCAGCTACTATGGAGGCTGAGGAAGGAGAATAACTTGAACTGGAGAGGTGGAGGTTACAGTGAGCTGAGATCATGCCGCTGTATGATAAGTTTCAAAACTTATCATACATCTGTCATTAAATTCTAGACTCGGTTGGTTGTTTTTAAGTTTTTTGCCCACACTTTGAAGTACCCACTACCCCTGCTTATTTTCATGGATCAACCAGTGATCTCTAGCTGCAGCTCAGAAGAAACAGAAGGGATGCGTAATGTCAAAGTCTGGATTAATATTCTAGTTCTGGGCAATAATCCTACAAACCCGGCAAGGTGATAGGAGTAAATAGGCTGTCCATAACCCGGAGGTTTCTTTATACGGGAAAATAAGAACAAGCGTGCTAATCAAAGCCAAGTCCCACACACCCAAATCTTGGCAGGCATAACTATAGCCACCAGCTATCTGCGCGTGCCGTCAGTCTTGGGATTTTTGAGCTGTCCTTACCCACCCCTTTTTGTTTCGTTTTGATACATGTATTCTAATAACCCGGGTTGTCTCTTCTCACCTTCAGGCCATCAAACTCTAAATGGTCATGCAAACAATGCCTCAGATGATGGCCCTTTTTACTGGGGACCCTTTGATAGGCCTCTGAGGAAATCTAACTGCTATCTTCCCAAAACAGCGCCCCCTGTCAGCAGGAAGCAGTTAAGATCAGTCTTCACCCCTATTCTAACACAGTTAGATGTACCTCTTTAGAAGCGTGAATGATAGAGGGAGGAAGCTGACAAATGCCTAGCAGATAGTGTAGGGCTCCCAAAGAACCTCCAACCTGCCCAAATAATTGCACACAGGGGGGTTGCCTAAATATGCCTACAGTCAAAAATTCCATCCCTTAACACATGCACAGTAATGGAAATAAATGAATGTGGAGTGGCTCAGACTAAGGGGTCGGCATGCTCCGTGGGAAAATAGGGTCAAACCCCCAGGAATTTGTACCTTTTGTACGCAAGGAACCTTCCCTTTGCAACTCATGTGTGGTAGCTTGGTATTCAAATTTGTGAGGTGGAGTCCTGTGAGCAGGACACCTCTCTTTACTGAGTGCTTTCCTTTCACTTAATAAATTCTGCCCTCCCCACCTTTTTGTCCGTGTGCCTACTTCTTCCTGGTCATGAGACAAGATCCCACATTAAGGTTAGCTAAGGAGCAGAAAATCCTGCATCAGTATATACTGTACAGTGATTTTCAGTCATCAGCATGCATCAGAACCCCCTGTGTCCCATCCTCAGAGACTGAGTGATGGGGCCCAAGAATTTGCATTTCTGACATTTTCCTAGGTGATGCTGATGCTGCTGGTCTATGAACAACATTTTGGCAACCACTCATCTATGTCACTGATTTCCAAATTTAAACACTAAACCTGTTTACATCAGAATAATTCAACAGCTGAGAAAAAATAAATTTCTTGTTTCCAGACCTAAAAGAAACTGATTCAGCATGTCTTCAGAGGAATGCAGAATGCTATTATTTCCTAAACCATTGTTTTCCTGATTCTGATAATCAGTTAAGTTTAAGTGTTTTCCTTTTTATTATTTTCAGTCACCTGGTCTGTAGACTTCCTATATAGAGGCACATAGAATCAATGTGTCTTCTCATATATTTTTGCAATTATGTAGGGAGAAATAAAGTATAATGAAAATCAGGTAGAATAAATTTGATCATTTGAAAACCTGTAGGGAAACTTTATTATAAAATTTGCTTCTGGAATCACATGAAAGCAAAGGATGCTGTGGGTGAGTTTCCACACAGATAGAAACTAAATGAAGAGCTTTATATCATTGATCAAATTAATTTAAAAACAATTGGTAGCTTATTTACTTTTCAAATAAAAGGCAGACAAAGGCAGATAGTGTGATGTTAGATTTAAAGATGTCACAGAGAAAATACCAGAGATAGTTCAGAATGATTACAATATTCTGATGATAATAGAAAACCAGAATAGCGAAACCCTATTAGAAATTGCTTCCCTATACAATGGATTTAGTGGATCAAGGTATTTCCCATGCATACAGAGGTATAATTCATCTTTCTCACACCTATATGGAGAATCTTCTACAAAGAATAAAGTAAAGCAATCATAAGCCTTTGTGATAGATGAAGTTTCTTTAAATCATTTTTAAAGGCCTTGTTAGGTTTTCTATTTAAGCTTATTTTAAAGCAGGGTTCTTTTAAAATGAAAGACTTTTGATACCTTCTAAGAAGGCAGTTTTCAAAGAGTAACTAGTTTTTAAGGTAATTTTTTTTACAGCTAATAAGCGTGCTATTATATTTAAATTTTAAGAACCTTTTAGAAAAATAATTAATTAATGATATGAGGAGAAAAAAACATGTTTATCATTTTTAAAAAGTGGGAAATGGCTCCCCTCAGATTAGGGGCACAATCATAAATGACTTGTGCTTGATGTTTACAAAATAACACTTTTTGTTGCTTTGTTTTCCCTCTTTCTATCATTTTCTGTCTCTCTCTCACCATAACACACACACACACACACACAGACACACACACACACACACGATTTAATTACAATGCTAGAAAGATAAACTAAGACCATCCATTGAATTACCTCAGGTAGTTCAAACTGATCTAATAATCAAACAAGTCTAATAATCAATTCTAGCTATAAAATCACTATTAAATAAATTGGAGCTGATAATAGTAATGAATTCAGGCTCTATCTGGGTAGTACACTTTACAAGAGTGATCTATAAAAAAATTTACCTTTTGGTTTAATTTTTAAGCTCAGTTGTCTTAATAAGCCTTATATTTGCATTAAACATAGCTACACACTTTAAAAATAATCTCATGAAATAAATCAAAGCCATTATATAAGTAAAACAGTAAAATTATATTCAATTATTTACTTGTAAGTGTTTAACAGTTTCTGGAAAAGAAGCATATGTATATTATATATATATAATTTTACTAATATAAAAGATACATAGCACACAATGCAATGTAATAAAGGAAAAAAACTATTGTAAATTCATATCACCAATTGATTATTACAGAATGTTTTTGAAATTTTTGTTGAACTCTTGTTGCCATATCCTACTTTAGTATACTTGACAAATGAGTGTACTTTTGCCATGAATGTTGGTTGACATTACTGTTTAGGTTAATGAATGAGACAACAATGAAACAATAAAGGTGTATGTTGGAACTTCACTCATTCATCAGTGACACGAACAGTTTTATCACAGAATTGGATAATGGTTTATTTAAAGGGGAAAAGTTTTCCTTTTGCCTTCTAAAGGTTTATTGAATATTAACTGATAATAGGCAGATTAACAAGAAAAAGGTATGCAAATTTATTTAATATGCATAAACATAGGATAATTTCAGAAAAAAATGATTACCCAATAATCCAATGATGCCCAAATGCGTATACACAATGCTACATAGGGGAAAGGGAGATGGGGAAAAGGAGAATTGTTTGAACCTGGCAGGTGGAAGTTGCAGTGAGCTGAGATTGCACCAGGGCACTCCAACCTGGGATGACAGAGTGAGAGTCTGTCAAAAAAAAAAAACAAAAAAAAACAAACAAAAAAAAACGAAATGGGTAGCTGTGGAGACAATAGAGTTAGTAGCTGAGTGGCAAAGTATCCAGTTAAGCCAGTCTCTCATTCCTAGGCATAAGTGAGTCCAATGAAATCAGTGTGTCTCATTTTAGAAGATGGCATTGCAGATGGTCTCTGAAAGCTAGGCCACTACATGGTCTAGGCAAACAGGTTTTAATAAGAGACATTTCTATGGAACTGAATGTAAAACAAAGAGTAATATTTGGAGTAGTCTATTAAGTAGTTTCTGTGTCTAGTAGTGGAGAAAATGTCTAGATTTTGCATTTGAGGTTCATTTTCAGTTGGAACAGAAACAGGCAGTGTCTAGCTGAAAGATTTTTTTAGTTTGCAGTTTACGTGTTATTAAGTTTGTCCAAATATAAGCTGTTGTGGTGATTTTTCTTCAAATCCAAGTTGTGTTGCTTTGGCTTGTAGGGCCTCAGGATAAAGGCAGTTTTAATTTCTAGTGATTCCAAATAAGAAAAATAGGTAAATAGGGCCGGGCGTGGTGGCTCATGCTTGTAATCCCAGCACTTTGGGAGGCTGAGGTGGGCAGATCACAAGGTCAGGAGTTTGAGACCAGCCTGGCCAATATGATGAAACTCTTGTCTCTCCTAAAAATATAAAAATTAGCTGGGTGTGGTGGTGGGCACCTGTAGTCCCAACTACTCGGGAGGCTGAGGCAGGAGAATTGCTTGAACCCAGGAGGCAGAGGTTGCAGTGAGCAGAGATAATGCTACTGCACTCCAGTCTGGGTGACAGAGAGAGACTCCATTTCAGGAAAAAAAAAAAAAAGAAGAAGAAGAAGAGTAGGCAAATAATTGAAAACCTTGGTTTAGATTCTCAAAGAAGACAGGAAATAATTAAGTCATTCAACATTCAGTCCAAATTGCAGGTAAATAATAAAACCTAAAAAACAATGACATAGAACCTAATAATGGCTGCATTATAGGTTTTGTCTAAAACATTTTTTTCTCTAAATCTCCCATAATTTAACCAAAGATAGTCACAGTCAGAATGGCGTGTTTGCTAAATGAGTTTCATTTTTGGACTGATTATGTAAGTTTAGCAAGATTGGTGATTGATAATATATGCTCTTTTTAAAGTTAGCTTTGTTGGGAGGTTTTCATAAGAAACCTCAGACTACACTTTTGGAAAAGCCACTTGAGGCTAATAAGCCAAAGCAAAAATTCAACGTCACTGTGCATGTATTATTTGTATCAGTTGGTTGAATATCTCTTTTCTTGAGGTCTGCAAATAACTTAAAATCCTGTGCATGTCAAAACTAACATTCTTCACTTACTGAAAGGCCAGCAACCCTATCTAGACAAAATGCCAGACCAGGTTTTCCAAAGGTTTCAACTGGCTTCATAAACCCAACCTCAGTTTCTGAAAGCCAACTGGTCGTATATGAAATATAACATTCTAGTCAAAGCCTTGGTAGTACCACCAGTGTCCCCAATTGTCCTGTTATAAAGAGAAGATATTTTTGAACTTATGAAAATGATTATATTGTCATAAAATAAGAGTATTTATAGTTTTCAAATTCTGAAAGAATTAGGACAAAAGTAAATACTTCGGTTCTACTCACAAAAGTATGCTTTGTCAATTTGCTACAAGCTATATATAGTTTAAAAAATGTTTCCCTCCATTTGAAAAGCAAATCATTTAAAAAACAGCAATGTTTTCAACAAAACATTATGAAAAAATATAGTTTTTTTTTTAAATCAATTGAATGTATTGTAATTAATTCTTATTCTGCTTAGTGCTGGGTTAGCAATTTTATGGGTCCAGTGTTTGTTTCTTTTTTATTATAATTCTTGAAATTTAGTCAAATCCTATAAATTCAAACATGTTAGAAACCTGTGCTTATGAGAATATTAAAATTATTATTCTACAACACCTTCTAGAAAACACAATACAATTTGTAACAAGTTTTAAGAAAAATGCATCAGAATAAAGCAATTTACTATGCATAAGACTTAAAATGGGCATTCTTAAAAGCCTGATGAGAAATCATTATAACAATAACATAATCAACAAGGAAATTTGGTTATTTTTATAGCACACAACAAATTTACATCAGAGTTATCACTGATAATGTATACCAAGTACGTTAGCCAAGATTCTCCAAAGGGACAGAACCAGTATGATATATGTATATATATAAAAGGGAGTGTATTTGGGAGAGTTGGCTAACATGATTACAAGACAAAGACCCACAATAGGCTTTCTACAAGCCAGGGAAAGAGAGAAGCAAGTCAGTAGCATGGCTCTGTCCAACTCTGAAAGCCTTAAAACCAGGGAAGCCGACAGTGCAGCCCTCGGTTTGATGCCAAAGGCCCAAGTGGAAGACCACTGATGAAAGTCTCAGAGTTCAGAGCCTAAGAACCTGGAGTCTGATGTTTAAGAGCAGGAGCAGAGGAAGCAAGTGTCTGGTCGGAAAAGAGACTGAGAGTGAGAGGACTCAGCAAGCTACTTAACCCCTTTTTTCCACCTGGTTTAGTAATGCTGGAAGCTGATTGGATAGTGCCCATCCATATTGAGAGTGGTCTTCTTTCATTCCACTGACTCAAATGTCAATCTCCTCTAAACACACCTTCAGACAAGCCAAGAAACAATAACTTACCAGATATCTAGTCATCTCCTAATGCAGTCAAGTTGACACTCAATATTAGCCATTACACAAAGACTTACCAGATTTCTAGGAATCTCATGCATTTCAGATCAAATATTAATAACAAATTTATACAAATATGACTCAGAGTTAAACATCAGTTCTTATTTGATAATACTTCCCATATAATTTTAACATATTAAATAAGCCTAATTAATTTAATATGACTAACTTTTCTTTCCATGGGCCCTTTTAGATTGTCCAAAAGTTAGCTTGTGGTCAAATAGACTAAAATTAGAATTTGGAACTTGATTTTAGGAAGACTGTCAAATATATCAAAGGTTTAAAACACTTGATCAAAAGAGGATCACAGGTCACTGTAAAATAATAGTCATCCATTTAAACAAAGTGATAATTATAAGTTTTTAAAAGCAAGTAAAGAAAGCCACATAGGAAAAGCAAAACCTTAACTCTTAATATTTAATTTTTGATAACATAAAATATCACTCTCTCTTTTTGCAGTTTAATCAAAATGTGAATATTTTACCATCTTTTATTAATACTATATTCAAAATTTAGTTTAAAAAGACCAAATTTTAGTTTTGTATCAGTTGTATTAAGGCTCATTTTTAAAATTTTTATTTTATATTTTTTTTTATATTTGTTTTTATTTCAATAGGTCTTTTGGGAACAGTTGGTATTTGGTAACATTAATAAGTTGTTTAGAGGTCATTTCTGAGATTTTGATACACACATCACCCAAGCGGTGTACACTGTACCAGTGTGTCGTCTTTTATCCCTAACCCTCTCCCATCCTTCACCCCGAATCCCCAAAGTCCATTGTATCATTCATATGCCCTTCCTTCCTCATACCTTAGCTTCAACTTATAAGTGAGAACCCACAATGTTTGGTTTTCTGTTCCTGGGTTACTTCACTTAGAATAATGGTCTCCAACTCCATCCAGGTTGATGCGAATGCCATTATTTCATTCTTTTAAGGGCTGGGTAGTATTCCATGTTATTTATATATCACATTTTCTTTATCCACTTGTTGATTGATGGGCATTTAGGCTGGTTCCATATTTTTGCAGCTGTGAATTGTGCTGCTATAAACATGCATATGCAAGTGCCTTTTTCATTTAATGACTTATTTCTCTCTTGGTGGATACTCATTAGCGGTATTGCTGGATCAAATGGTAGATCCACTTTTAGTTCTTTAAGCAATCTATCTCCATAATGCTTTCTATAGTGGTTGTACTAGTTTACAATCCCACCAGCAGTGTAAAATTTTTCTCTTTTCACCACATTCAAACCAACATCTATTATTATTATTATTTTAATTATGGCCTTTCTTGCAGGAGTAAGGTGGTATCGGATTGTGGTTTTGACTTGCATTTCTCTGATAGTGATGTGGAGCATTTTTCCATATGTTTGTTGGCCATTTGTACATCTTCTTTTGATAATTGTCTCCTCATGTTTCAGCCCACTTTTTGATATAATTATTTGTTTTGTTCTGGACGATTTGAGTTCCTTGTACCTTCTGGATATTAGCCCTTTAATAGATGCATAGTTTGCAAAGATATTTTTCCCCCCTTTGTGGGCTGTCTATTTACTCTGCTGATCATTTTTTTTTTTTGCTGTGCAGAAGCTTTTTAATTTAATTAAGTCCCATCTATGTATCTGTGTCTTTGTTACATTTTGTTGCATTTGCTTTTCTGTTCTTGGACATGAAATCTTTGCCTAATCTTTGCTAAGCCAAGGATTTTTCTGATTTTATCATCTTCTAGAATATTTATGATTGCAGGTCTTAAGTTTAAGTCTGTGATCCATCTTGAGTTGAGTTTTCGATAAGGTGAGAGATGAGGATCCAGTTTTCTTTTTCTACATGTGGTTTGCCAATTATCCCTGCACCATTTGTCGAATAGGGTGGCCATTCTTTACTTTATGTTTTTGTTTACTTTGTCAAAGTTCACTTGGCTCTAAGAATTTGGCTTTATATTTGGGTTCTCTATTGTTTTGCATTAATCTATATGTGTATTTTTATACCAATACTGTGCTGTTTTGGTGACCACAGTCTTAATAGTATAGTTTGAAGTTGGGGAAATGTGATGCCTCCAGATTTCTTCTTTTTGCTTAGTCTCACTTTGGCTATGCAGGCTGTTTTTTGGTTCCATATGAATTTCAGCATCGTCTCTTCTAGTTCTGTGAAGAATCATAATGGTGTTTTGATGACTAATTCAATGAAAATTGAATTAGTAGATTCCTTTTGGCAGTATGGTCATTTTCACAATGTTGATTCTACCAAGTCATGAGCATGGGATATGTTTATGCTTGATTGTGTCATCTGTGATTTCTTTCAGCAGTGTTTTGTAGTTTTCCTTGTAGAGGTCTTTCACCTCTTTGGTTAGGTATATTCCTAAGTATTTTATTTATTTATTTATTTATTTATTTATTTATTTATTTACTTATTTATTTATATTTTACAGTTATTGTAAAAGGGGTTGAGTTCTTGATTTGATTCTCAGCTTGGTCACTGTTGGTGTATAGCAGTGCTACTAATTCGTGTACATTGATTTTGTAACTTCAAACTTTACTGAATTTATTCATCAGATCTAGAAGTTTTTTGGACGAGTCTTTACTGTTTTCTAGGTTTTCTAGGTATACAATCATATCATCAGTGAACAGCAACAATTTTACTTCCTCTTCACCGATTTAGATGCCATTTATTTATTTATTTATTTATTTATTTATTTATTTATTTTTGATGATTGCTTTGGCTAGGATTTCCAGTACTATGTTGAAAAGAAGTGGTGAGAGCGGACATACTCATCTTGTTTCAGTTTTCACGGGGAGTGCTTTCAACATTTCCCCATTCGGTATGATATTGGCTGTGGGTTTGTCACCTTTGGCTTTTATTACCTTAAGTTACGTTCCTTCTATGCCAATTTTTCTGAGGATTTTAATCATAAAGTGATGCTAGATTTTGTCGAGTGCTTTTTCTGCATATACTGAGATGATTACGTGATTTTTATTTTTAATTATGTTTATGTGGTGTACCACATTTATTGACTTATGTATGTTAAGCCACCCCTGCATTCCTGGTATAAAACCACTTAATTGTGGTTGGTTATTTTTTGATCTGCTGTTAGATTTGGTTAGCTAGAATTTTGTTGAGGAGTTTTACATCTATGTTCACCAGGGATATTGGTCTGTAGTTTTCTTTTTTGTTATGTTATTTCCTGGTATTGGTATTTGGGTGATGCTGGCTTTATGAAATGATTTAGGCAGGATTTTCCACTCTCTCTATCTTTTGGAATAGTTTCAATAGGATTGGAATTCTTCTTTGAATGTCTGATAGAATTCAGTTGTGAATCCATCTAGTCCTGGACATTTTGTTTTGCTAATTTCTGTGCTACCATTCCAATCTCATTGTTTGTTATTGATCTGTTCTAAGTTCCTATTTCTTCCCGGTTTAATCTACGAGGGTTGTATGTTTTCAGAAAATTATCCATTTCCGCTAGGTTTTCTTGTTTGTGTGCATAAAGGTGTTCATAGTAGCCTTGAATGGTCTTTTATATTTCTGTGGTATCAGTCATTATGTCTCCTGTTTCGTTTCTAATTGACTTTATTTGGATCTTCTCTCTTCTTTTTATAGTTAATGTCGCTAATAGTCTACCAAGTTTGCTTATCGTTTTGAAGAACCATCTTTTTGTTTCATTTATCTTTTGTGTTTTTGTTTTTCAATTTCATTTAGTTCTGCTCTGATCTTTGCTATTTCTTTTATTCTGTTGGGCTTGGGTTTGATTTGTTCCTGTTCCTCTAATTCCTTGAGGTGTGACTATAGATTATCTATTTGAGCTCTTTCAGATTTTTTGATGGAGGCATTTAACGCTATGAACTTTCTTCTTAGCACCACTTTTGCTGTATCCCAGAGGTTTTGATGAGTTGTTTCACTATTGTAATTCAGTTCAAAGTTTGTTTTTTTTCTTTAATTTTCATCTCAATTTTATTGTTGACCCAACAATCACTCAGGAACAGATCATTTAATTTGTATCTGTTTGCATAGTTTTGAGGGTTTCTTTTGGAGTTTATTTCTAATTTTATTCCGCTATGGTCTGAAAGAGTACTTGATAAAATTTCTATTTTCTTAAATTTATCGAGACTTGTTTTGTGTCCTACCATAGAGTATATCTTGGAGAACGTTTTATGTGCTGATGAATAGAATGTATAATTCTGCAGTTGTTGAGTAGAATGTTGTATAAATATCTGTTAAGTCCACTTGTTCTAAGGTATAGTTTAAGTCCATTGTTTCTTTATTGACTTTCTGTCTTGTTGACCTGTCTAGGGCTGTCAGAGGAGTATTGTAGTCCCCCACTACTATTGTGTGACCATCTATGTCATTTCTTAGGTTTAGTAGTAATAGTTTTATAAATTTAGAAATTCCAGTTTTAAGTGCATATATATTTAGGATTGTGATATTTTCCTGTCGGACTAGTCCTTTTTATCATTATATAAGGTCTCTCTTTGTTTCTTTTTAACTGTTTTTGCTTTAAAGTCTGTTTTGTCTGACATAACAACAGCTACTGCTGCTAGCTCTTGGTTTCATTTTGCATAAAATATCTTTTTCCACGCCTTTACCTTAAGTTTATGTGAGTCCTTATGTGTTAGGTGAATCTCTTGAAGAAAACGGATATTTGGTTGTTGAAGTCTTATCCATTCTGCCATTATATATCCTTTAATTGGAACATTTAGTCCATTTACACTAAATGTTAGTATTGAGATGTGAGGAATTATTCTATTCATCATACTTGTTTTTGCTTGAATGCCTTGTGGGGTTTTTTGTTTGTTTTTTCACTGTGTTATCCTTTTATAGGTCATGTGAGATTTACACCTTAAGCAGGTTCATTTTGGTGTATGTTGAAGATTTGTTTCAAAATTTAGAGCTCCTTTTAGCAGTTTTCATAGTGCTGACTTGGTAGTGATGAATTCTCTCAGCATTTGTTTGTCTGAAAAAGACTATCTTTTCTTCATTTGTTAAGCTTAGTCTTGCTGGATACAAAACTCTTGGCTGATAATGGTTTTGTTTAAGGAGGCTAAAGATAGAACCCCAATCCCTTCTAGCTTGTAGGTTTTCTGCTGAGAAATCCGCTGTTTACCTGATAGGTTTTTCTTTATAGGTTACCTGATGCTTTTGCCTCACAGCTCTTCAGATTCTTTCCTTCATCTCAATTTATATAATCTGATGACTGTGTGCCTAGGTGATGATCTTTTTGTGATGAATTTCCCAGGTGTTCTTTGAGTTTCCTCTATTTGAATGACTAGATCTTTAGCAAGATCAGGGAAGTTTTCTTCATGTAGTTTTCTGAAACTTTTAGATTTATCTTGTTTCTCGGGAACTCCAATTATTCTTACATTTGATCATTTAACATAATCCCAAAATGCTTAAAAACTTTGATCATTTTTTATTCTTTTTTTTCTCTTCATCAGATTGGGTTAATTTGAAAGCCTTGTCTTTGAGTTATGAAGTTCTTTTTTCTACTTGTTTGATTCTACTGTTGAAACTTTCCAGTGCATTTTGCTGTTCTCTACGTGTGTCTTTCATTTCCAGAAGTTTTTGCTGTTTTTTATTTGTGCTATCTATTTCTCTGGGGATTTTTTGTTCCACATCTTGTATTGTTTTCTTAATTTCTTCAAGCTGGTTTTTACCTTTCTCTGGTGCCTCCTTGAGTAGCTTAATAATTGATCTCCTAAATTATTTTTTTCTGGCAATTCAGAGATTCCTTCTTGGTTTGGATCCATTGCTGGTGAGCTAGTGTGTACTTTTGGGGGTGTTGACAAATTTTGCTTTTTCATATTACCAGAATTGCTTTTCTATTTCTTTCTCATTTGGGTAGACTATGTCAGAGGAAAGATCTGGGGTTCAAGGGCTGCTGGTAAGCTTATTTTGTCCCATGGGGTGGGTGTGATCCTTTGATGTGGTGCACTCACCCTTCTCCTAAGGATGGGACTTCCTGAGAGCTGGACTGCAGTGATTGTTATTGCTCTTCTGGGTCTAGCCACCCAGCAGAGCTACTGGACTCTGGACTGGTACAGGGGAGTATCTGCAAAGAGTCCTATGGTGTGATCTGTCTTTTGGTCTCTCAGGTATGTATACCACCACCTGATCCAGCAGAAGTAGCAGGAGACTGAAGTGGACTCTGTGAGTGTCCTTGGATGTAGTTTTGTTTAGTGTGCTGTTTTTCCCCAGTGCTGGTTGTGCTAGCAGTGAAGTTGTCATGTGGACAGACTCAAGACCTCTGTTTAGCCAGAATGTTCCCTGCAGTGGAATTAGCTGTTGTCTTCTCCTTTCTTGAAGCAGGGATGGTCTTCAATGAGTTGCTGTAATGGGTTGAGTTGGTTGGCCTTTAGCCAGGAGGTGACACTTTCAAGAGAGTATTATCTGCAGTAGTACGGGAGGCATACAAGCTTGCTCTAAGGTTTCCTGGATAGATATTTGGGTTTCTCAGGTGATGGGTGGTGCCATAGAGCTCCCAAGTGATTATGTCTTTTGTCTTCAGCTACCAGGGCTAGTAGAGAAAGAATATCAGCGGGGGTAGGGTAAGGCATGTCTGAGCCCTACTCTCCTTGGGTGGGGCTTGCTTTGTCCTAGTGTTTTTTCTTTATTACAGAGTTTGCTGCAGCAAGCTACTTCTTTCATTGGGTCTGTGAATTCTTTCAATTTTCTTGATACTTTCCCGCAGTAGTGCTTGGAGCAAAAGTTCACAAAGTGAGGCTCCACACACTATTCTGTCCATCCAATTGGGAGCTACAAGTTAGTCCTGCCTCCTATCTGTCATTGATCCAGGCTCATTTTTTTAAATCCTTACAATAAATTTATTAATTTTAGTTAGTTTGAACACACATAAAATTATTTTGTAAGTTTCTTATTTTATAAACCTTTACAACATTTGTATTCATTTTGGTTTATCTATATAATTTTTAATTTAAACATTTTTACGGGGGGAGGGATAGCATTAGGAGATATACCTAATGTAAATGACGAGTTAATGGGTATAGCACACCAACATGGCACATGCATAGATATGTAACAAACCTGCACGTTGTACACATGTACCCTAGAACTTAAAGTATAACAGTAATTTAAAAAAAAAATTTAAAAAAAAATTTAAAAAATTTGAAACAACTTTTAAATACCAGATAAACTAGACAAAATTACATTTTCTTTAACAAAAACCACATCCTTATGCCTTTATCTTACTTTTCTCCAAACAGACATATCTTACATTTTTGTAAATTTTGTATACTATAACTTTTACTTTTAGTTTTTAATTACATAATTACATAAAATAGTGATTTGAATGTTTAACTTATAGTTATCTTAGTTATTATTTGGTGACATATTATCTTAGTTAAAAATGATTTAGAATTAAGATAAATACCTATCACTTAATTTAATTTAGAAATACTTTAAAGGTATAGTTGTCAAAGAAACTTGAAAAGTCTTTTTAAGTAAAGAAATGTTAAATATGAATTCTAAGTTTCTCTTCAAAAAATTAATATGTCAGTATGTTCAGTTCTTTGCCTTGTACTTTTAACTTCCTCATAAAGCAACCTTTTTCCATTACCTACTCCACCCTGACTCATTCCAATTACCTACTCCACCCTGACTCATTCCGATCACCTGCTCCACCCTGACTTATCCCGGTTACCTGCTACCTGCTCTGCCCTGACTCATTATTCTCCACCCTGCATAACCATGTTTTTCCTGCCAAGGCACTCACCCCTTCACTCTCTTTACGCCAATCGGAATTAGTTTAGCCTGTGTGATCTAACACTAGCCAATAGGGGAATGACACAGCAGCAGGGGCCACGTGGGTCAGGGATAAGAACCCCTTTCCCTCCCTTGTCCAGGTGTGCGCTCACCATTGCTCCATCTGTGAGGGTGCACCCTTCTATAGAAGTACCTTGCCTTGCTGATAATTGAAAAGAAAATTTTATATTCAAGCGCTATTTCTTTTGCCGCACCAAAACTTTATATACAACCGAACTAATGGTTTTTAGATGGCTCACTAGAAACAGTGGCGTTCAGAGACTGCCATCAAAATGAACCATAATAAGCATGTGAATCTTTCACCAGCAACCAAGGTATCCAGGTTCTCTCATCAGAACTGACTAGGAGGCTGGCATGATCCACGGAGAGCAAATAAGAGCAACGTGGTGCTGCAGCCCACCTGAGAGCCACATGGGGCAAGAGAGCCCCCACCACCCCAGCCAAGGGAGGCAGTGAGTGAGCATGCTACCCAGCCAGGGAAACAGTGCTTTTTCCATGAAACTGTGCAACCCACAGATTAGAAGATCCCACTCGTGAACCCATGCCACAGGGGACTAACGTCCCAACCCCAGAGCCCTGAAGATTCTCAACAGCCTCTCAGCTGGAATCTGCTTAAGCCTAGCAAACTCCCGGGGGGAGGGGTGACCAACACCACAGCTGCAGCTGTCTGCAGTCTAAGCCATTTGAGCTCCTCAGGCGACAGGAAGTACTCAGCGCTGGCACTCTCACAACTGCCTAACACACTAAGCTTCCCGGGCAAAGGAAGGGCTGCATTCATCTCTATAGCTCCAGACCGTGCTTTTCCCCTGCTGGAGGCAGGGAAGCTGGATGGCTTGGTCAAAAGACCTGTCCCCCACAGCCCAACACACTGGCTGTGGCAGATTGCAGCCAGAGTGCCTCTTCAGGCCTGACTCTGACTCATCCTTCCTCACTGGGAACTCCAATAACTCTAGTCAGAGGCACAGGGACAGAACCTGGATCTCCCTGGGCCTGAGGCTCTAGGGGGAGGGGTGGCCACAGTCTCTGCCAACCAGCAGACATAGCCTTTCTCCTGGTAGTTCCGAGCAATCCAGGCAGCCCTGACAAGTGAGTTTTTCCCCAGTGAAGCACACCTCCTCCACCAAGGGACAGACAAAGTGCTTCATTAAATGGGTCCTGTTCCCCATGCCACCCAACTGGGGGAGACCCTCCAACAGGGGTTGTAAGACATCCTATACAGGAGCCTACTGGCATCAGGTTGGTGCCCCTCGAGGTCAGATATCCCAGAAGAAGGAACAGGCACCTATCACTGCTGTTCTTTAGCCTCCTTAAGTGACATTTCCAGGCGTGGGAGTGAATCAGGTGAATAGGCTCTGAAGTGAACCCACAGAAAACTGCAGCAGTCCTACAGAAGAGGGATCTGAGCATTGAAAGGAAAACAAACAAACAGAAAGCAACAGCAACAGCATCAACAACAAAAGGCCCCCAAAAAACCCTATCCAAGGGTCAGCAGCCACAAAGATTGAAATTAGACAAACTCACAAAGATGAGAAAGAATCAACAGCAATTCAAAAAAAAAAAAAAATGCCAAAAACCCAAGAGGCCAGAGTGCTTCTACTCCTCCAAATGATCTCAACGTCTCTCCAGCAAGAGTGCAGAACTGGACGGAGGATGAGATGGTTGAAGTGACAGAAGGAGGTTTCAGAAGATGAGTAATAAAAAACTACGCTGAGCTAAAGGAGCATGTTTTATCCCAAAGCAAAAAAGTTAAGAACCTTGATAAAAGGTTAGAGGAACTGCTAACTAGAATAACCAGTTTAGAGAGGAACATAAATGACCCGATGGAGCTGAAAAATACAGCATGAGAACTTCCTGAATCATACACAAGTATAAATAACTGAATTGACCAAACAGAAGAAAGGATATCAGTTTGAAGACTACTTTGCTGAAATAAGGCATGTAGCCAAGACTAGAGAAAAAAGAATGAAAAGGAATGAACAAAGCCTCCAAGAAATATGGGACTTCATAAAAAGACTGAACCTATGATTGATTGGAGTACCTGAAGGAGACAGGGAGAATGAAAACAAGCTGGAAAACACACTTCAGGATATTATCCAGCAGAACTTCCCCAACCTAGCAAGACAGGCCAACATGCAAATTCAGGAAATACAGAGAACACCACTAAGATACTCCATGATCAACCCCAAGATATTCTAAGGTCAAAATGAAGGAAAAATTCTCTGGCTGAAGGACAGCCAGAGAGAAAGGCCAGGACACCTACAAAGGGAAGTTTATCAGATTAACAGCAGAGCTCTCAGCAGAAGCTCTACAAGCCAGAAGAGACTGGGGACCAATACTCAGCATTATTAAAGAAAAGAATTTTCAACCCAGAATTTCATATTCAGCCAAACTGAGCTTCATAAAGAAAGGAGAAATAAAATCCTATCCAGACAAATGCTGAGGGATTTCATTATCACTAGATCTGCCTTGCAAGAGATCCTGCAAGAAGCACTAAATACAGAGAGGAAAAACCAGTACCAGCCACTGCAAAAACACACCAAAATATAAAGACCAATGACACTATGAAGAAACTGCATCAACTAGTGTGCAAAATAACCAGATAGCATCATGATGACGGGATCAAATTCACACATACTAATCTTAAATGTAAATGGGCTAAATGCCCCAATTAAAAGACACAGACTGGAAAATTGGATAGAGTCAAGGCCCATCGGTGTATTGTATTCAGGGATTCATCTCACATGGAAAGACACACATAGGCTCAAACAAAGGAATGGAGGAAAATTTACTAAGCAAACAAGAAGCAGAAAAAAAAAGCAAGGGCTGCAGTCTTAGTCTCTGATAAAGCCGATTTAAAATCAACAAAAATCAAAAAAAGACAAAAAGGGCATTACATAATGGTAAAGGGAACAATCCAACAAAAAGAGCTAACTATTATGAATATACATGCACCCAATACAGGAGCACCCAGATTCATAAAACAAGTTCTTAGAGACTACAAAGAGACTTAGACTCCTACACGATAATAGTGGGAGACTTTAACACCAAACTGTCAATATTAGACAGATCAATGAGACAGAAAATAAACAAGGATATTCAGGACTTGAACTCAGCTCTGGATCACGGGTACCTAGTAGATGTCTACAGAACTCTCTACCCCAAATCAACAGAATATACATTCTTCTCAATGCCATGTGGCACTTTTTCTAAAATTGAGCACATAATTGGAAGTAAAACACTCCTCAGCAAATGCAAAAGAACTGAAATCATAACAAACAGTCTCTCAGACCACAGTGTAATCTAGATAAAACATTATGAAAGGAGCATTGAATTTAATTTGTAATATAGACCAAACGAACCTTAAATGAATATTTCATTCAACAGTTGCATAATACACATTATTCTCATCAGCACATGAAACATTCTCTAGCGTAGACCATATGTTTGGTCAGAAAACAAATTTTAACAAAGTTTTATTAAAATTTACAGCTGAATCTACCGGACTTTTAAAAAAGCACTGATACCGATTCTTCTCAAACTATTCCAAAAAATAGAAAAGGGGGGAATTATTTCTTATTCAACAAAAACAGCACTATCTTTTTACAAAAATCAGACAAGGATGCAAACAAACAAACAAACAAAAAGCTATAGGCCCCAATATCCCTCATAAACATAGATGTAAAAATCCTCAACAAGTCTGGCACATGGTGGCTCATACCTGTAGTTCCATCACTTTGGGAGGCCAAGGTAGACGGATTTCCTGAGCTCAGGAGTTTGAGACCATCCTGGGAAAATGGTGAAACCTCATCTCTACTAAAATACAAAAAAGAAAAAAAAAATTATCCTGGCATGGTGGCATGCACCTGTAGTCCCACCTACTCAGGAGACTAAGGCACAAGAATTGCTTGAGCCCCGGAGATGGAGGTTGCAGTGATCCGAGATTGTACCATTGTACTTCAGCCTGGGCTACAGAGAGAGACTCCATCTCGAAAATAAATAACAAATAAAAATTCTCAAGAAAATACTATAAGACTAATCAAACAGCACATCAAAAATACAATAAACTATGATCACGTGCAAGTTATCTCAAAGATGCAAGGATTATTCAACATATTCAAATCAATAAATGTGATATATCACATCAACAGAATAAATGTGATATATCATATAACAACTACATGATGTGATATGTGTTATATCACATAACAGTCGCATGATCACCTCAATGGATACAGAAAACACATTTGAGGAGATTCACCTCCCCTTCATGATAAATACTCCATAAATTATTTATAGTAGTTACATATGTCAACACAATAAAGGCCGTGTTTGACAAACCCACAGCAAAAATTATACTAAATGGGGAAAAGTAGAAAGATTTTTTCTAACAACTGGAAAAAGATAAGGATGCCCACTTTTACCACTCTTATTCATCATTGTACTGAATATCCTAGCCAGGCCAATAAGAAATAGAAGAAAACAGGGCTTCCACAATTAAAATAAAGTCAAATTGTCCCTCTTTACAGATAATATGATCTTATATCTATAAAACCTAAATATCCCACAAAAAACACATCAAAACTGATAAATAAATTCAGTAAAGTTGCAGAATTCAAAATCAACATAAAAAATTAGTAACATTCCTATACATCAATAGCAAACTAACTGACAAGGAAATCAATAAAGCAATATGATTTTTAATAGCTATAAAAATTATAGCCTAGAAAAGAAATTAAGGGGATGTAAGATCTCTCCAATGGAAACTAAAAAACACTGATGAAAATGAAAATTGAAGATTACACACACCAAAAATGAATACACATCCTATTTTCATGGATTGGAAGAAATAATATTCTTAAAAGGAACACTTTACACAAAGTAATACACAAATTCAATAAACTCCCCATTAAAATACCAATAACATTCTTTACAGAAACAGATAAAACAATCTCCAAGGCCGGGCGCGGTGGCTCAAGCCTGTAATCCCAGCACTTTGGGAGGCCGAGACGGGCGGATCACAAGGTCAGGAGATCGAGACCATCCTGGCTAACACGGTGAAACCCCTTCTCTACTAAAAAATACAAAAACCTAGCCAGGCGAGGTGGCGGGCGTCTGTAGTCCCAGCTACTCGGGAGGCTGAGGCAGGAGAATGGCGTGAACCCGGGAGGCGGAGCTTGCAGTGAGCTGAGATCCGGCCACTGCACTCCAGTTTGGGCGACAAAGCGAGACTCTGTCTCAACAAAAAAAGAAAAAAAAAAAAAAAAAAAAACAATCTCCAAAATTCTTTGGAACCAAAAATAATCCCATATACCTGAAGCAATCTGGAGCAAAAAGAACAAAGCTGGAGGCATCACACTAACTGACTTTAAATCATATTTCAAGGTTATAGTAACCAAAACACCATGGTTTTGCTATAAAAATGGACTCATAGACCAATGGAGCATCATAGAGTTTGATTATGTCCACACCAAAATCTCATCTTGAATTGTAACTCCCACAATTCCCACATTTTGCAGGAGGAACAAGGTGGGAGGTAATTGAATCATGGCAAAAGGTCTTTCTTGTGCTGTTCTTGTGATAGTGAATAAGTCTCATGAGATCAGATGGTTTTAAAAAGAGGAGTTTCCCTGTGCAAGGTCTCTCTCTCTTTACCTGCTGCCATCCATGTAATATGTGATTTGCTCCTCCTTGCCTTCTACTATGATTGTGAGGCCTCCCCAGCCATGTGCAACGGTAAGTGAATTAAACCTCTGTTTCTTTTTTTTTTTTTTTTTTTTTGAGACGGAGTCTCGCTCTGTCGCCCAGGCTGGAGTGCAGTGGCTGGATCTCAGCTCACTGCAAGCTCCGCCTCCCGGGTTCACGCCATTCTCCTGCCTCAGCCTCCGGAGTAGCTGGGACTACAGGCACCCGCCACCTTGCCCAGATAGTTTTTTTTTTTTTTTTTTTTTTTTTTGTATTTTTTTAGTAGAGACGGGGTTTCACTGTGTTAGCCAGGATGGTCTTGATCTCCTGACCTCGTGATCCGCCCGTCTCGGCCTCCCAAAGTGCTGGGATTACAGGCTTGAGCCACCGCGCCCGGCCTTAAACCTCTGTTTCTTCTCCATCTCGGGTATGTCTTTTTCAGTAGCATAAAAACGGACTAATGCAGAGCATATAGAAATAAATGCACATATTTACAACTAACTGATCTTGAACACAGTCATCAATCACATACATTGGAGAAAGGCCACTATTTTCAATAAATGGTGCTGGGAAAACAGGATAATCAGATGCAGGAGAATAAATCTGAACCCCTATCTCTCACCATATACAAAAATCAACTCAAAATGTATTAAAGACTTAAATATAAGACATAAAGTTAGAAAACTATTAAAGAAAACATAGGAGGAACACTTCAGGACATTGGTCTGGGCAAATATTTTATGGATAAGACTTCAAAAGCACAAGCAACAGAAACAAAATAGGCAAATCAAATATTTCAAATTAAAAATCTTTACAGCAAGGGAAACAATCAACAGAATAAAGAGACTACCTGTATAATGGTAGAAAGTATTTGCAAACTATTCTTCTGACAATGACTAATATCTGAAATATGCAAGAAACTCAAACAATAGCAAAAAATCAAGTAATTTTATTAAAAAGAGGACAAAGGAACTGAACAGACATTACTCAAAGGAAGACATACTAGTGACCAACGGCTATATGATATAATGCTCAACATCACTCATCATTAAAGCAAAGCAAATCAAAAGCACAATGAGTTATGATCTCACCCTAGTTAGAATGGCCATTATCAAAAAGACAAAAATGAAGGCGAAGATGCAGAGAAAAGGGAACTCTTTTAAACTCTTGGTGGAAATGCAAGTTAGTACAGCCACTATAAAAAAAATTATGAAATGTTCTCAATAAAATGAAAATAGAACTGCCGTATGATCCAGCAATCCCACTACTGGGTATTTATCCAAAGGAAAAGAAATCAGTATCTTGAAGAGATATTTGCACCTCCATGTTTATTGCAGCATTATTCACAATAGTCAAGATATGAATCTAAGTGTCCATCAACATATGAATGGATACAGAAAATGTGGTAGATATACACAACAAAATACTATTCAGCCAAAAAAGAGAATGAATTTCTGTCATTGGCAACAACATGGATAAACCTGGAGAATATAATAAGTGAAATAAGTCAGACACAGAAAGGTAAATACCACATATTTTCAGTAATATGTGAATGATAATAAGTTGAGTATATATAAGAGGAGAGTAGGATTGTGGTTATTAGAGACTGAGAAGAGAAGCAAGAAGAGACTAGGGAGAGTTTGGTTAATGAATACAAGGTTACAGCTAGATAGGAAAAATCAGTTCTAGTGTTCTATAGCACTATCGTGTGAGTATAGTTAACAGTGCTTTATTTTATATTTCCGAATAGGTAGAAGAAAGGATTTTGAATGTTCCCAACACAAACACATAATAAATATTTGAAGTAATGGCATGCTAATTACCCTTATTTTATCATTACACATTGTATATATGCATTGAGATATCCCGTTCTATCCCATAAATGCATATAACTTTGTCATGTCAACTAAAAATTTAAAGGTAAATAAATACATATAGGTGACCAGTATTTGTTATAGAAATTCTATAGAGGATTCAACACCAGAAACATGGGGACAACCACACATACATATATATGTTTATATATATGCACATGTATGTATATGTGCACATATATATGCAGATATGTGTGCGTGTATAAATGCACATATATGTATATATTATATACACACATTTGTATATGTAAATATATATGTATGTAGATCAAAATCATGGTAACTGTGTTGTTTTGGTGGCATAAGATACTGGATGATAAAGTGAACAAAAATAAGACTCTGTGTACTAATGATAGTGGTCCTGGTGGTAAAAGAAAGAAAAGGCATTTTACTTGGCAAAATATTGGTTTAATAAAACATTAGATTTGTTCAGTGGTATCTAGGCTACATAGCTATATAATTAAGCAAAAAGACAAACATTATTAAATCTTTATAAAAACCAGCATGATACATATTCACTCTAGTTTTATTAAAATGTAAATAGATCATAGTAGTTGAACTACAAAATGAGACTGTAGTACCTTATACCATTGGTGTTTTTTTCACTTTAGTTTTCAATTTAGATTTCTTATATACTAATTTATTTGCACTCCACAAGAACTTAAGGTGGATATTGCAAAGTCTATTACCTTTATTTTATAGATTAAGATTGAAGATTTAGGAAGTTAGACAATTTGTCTAATCTCTCAGTGATTAAGACTAGATACAAACTTAGAACTATTTACATCCTAGTCCATGTTTTTTTTTCTGCCTATACTTTGCCTTTACTAATCGTTGCAACGTACCGTCCTCATGAATACACCAGTGGAAATCTCCCCTAAAATAGGGCTGCCAGATTTAGCAAATAAAAACACAGGACAGAGAGTTAAATTTAAATTTCAGATAAATAATAGTTTTTTGTATAAGTATGTCCCAATATTACATACGACATATTTATCTTAAAGTATTTATTGTTTACTTGAGATTCAAATATAACCAGGAGTCATGTATTTTATCTGGCAATCCAAGCTTATAACAATATAGGTGATTTTATTCCTGGTCAAACACTACTTTTTTTTTTTTTTTTTTTTTTTTATACTTTAAGTTCTAGGGTACATGTGCACAATGTGCAGGTTTGTTACATATGTATACTTGTGCCATGTTGGTGTGCTGCACCCATCAACTCGTCAGCACCCATCAACTTGTCCTTTACATCAGGTATAACTCCCAATGCCATCCCTTCCCCCTCCCCCCTCCCCATAATAGGCCCCGATGTGTGATGCTCCCCTTCCAGAGTCCAAGTGATCTCATTGTTCAGTTCCCACCTATGAGTGAGAACATGCGGTGTTTGGTTTTCTGTTCTTGTGATAGTTTGCTGAGAATGATGATTTCCAGTTGCATCCATGTCCCTACAAAGGACACAAACTCATCCTTTTTTATGGCTGCATAGTATTCCATGGTGTATATGTGCCACATTTTCTTAATCCAGTCTGTCACTGATGGACATTTGGGTTGATTCCAAGTCTTTGCTATTGTGAACAGTGCCGCAATAAACATACATGTGCATATGTCTTTGTAGCAGCATGATTTATAATCCTTTGGGTATATACCCAGTAATGGGATGGCTGGGTCATATGGTACATCTAGTTCTAGATCCTTGAGGAATCGCCATACTGTTTTCCACAATGGTTTTACCAGTTTACAATCCCACGAACAGTGTAAAAGTGTTCCTATTTCTCCATATCCTCTCCAGCACCTGTTGTTTCCTGACTTGTCAAACACTACTTTACAGTCAAATAGAAGTAGCCAATATTAAATAAGAGGTAAGCATTTATGTGAACATTTTGGTCACTGTAGACAGTAACCTGAAAAAGCAAAAACTAACTAAACCGGTACATCTAGTTCTAGATCCTTGAGGAATCGCCATACTGTTTTCCACAATGGTTTTACCAGTTTACAATCCCACGAACAGTGTAAAAGTGTTCCTATTTCTCCATATCCTCTCCAGCACCTGTTGTTTCCTGACTTGTCAAACACTACTTTACAGTCAAATAGAAGTAGCCAATATTAAATAAGAGGTAAGCATTTATGTGAACATTTTGGTCACTGTAGACAGTAACCTGAAAAAGCAAAAACTAACTAAACCTTATTATCCTTCCTGTCTATTGCAAGTTGCAGAAGTATCCAAAATTTTAATATTCTCCACATAATATCTGTAAAGATACTGGCTGTATTTACATAGTGATAGTAGTTAGTGAAACTTCCAGTTGCCGGTTTTATTTTTCACTTTTAGCTTAAAGTATAAGATATGGCGGTTCATATTAATCAAATTTGGTGGCTACTTGTTCAATTGTTACTTTTAGGTTTACTACTTCTAACTAAGCCACGTAGAGTATGTTTCTTCCTTTTAACTTTTATTTTAAGTTCAGGGGTATATGTGCAGCTTTGTTACTTAGGTATACTTGTGTCACGGGAGTTCGTTGTACAGATTATTTCATCACCCAGGTATTAACTCTTGTACGCATTAGTTATTTTTCCTGATTCTCTCCCTCCTCCCAACCACTACCCCCACATAAGCCCCAGTGTGTGTTGTTCCCCTCTCATTGCAGTATATTTCAGGAGTGGTTTACTGTGTCACTATTGAATGTTGTTTGGCATCTTTTGCTAAAATGTTAACATATTTTCTAAATGTACTATGCTTATTTTTGCAGGAAGTGTGATGTATTGCTTGGATTCAAAATCAGAAGAGGTGTGTGGTAAGAGAATTAGCATTTATGAGAAAATAGGTCAGGTTTATGTGTTGAATTTTATTTCTGGCATTAAGACAGCCAGACTTAGCCTTTATAGGGATTTTGGTGTCCTTGGGCATCCTGACATGCCATTCAGGAGGGTCCTCTACTGCTCTCCCTGAATGATTCAACCTCTAGAGACTTATTTTCTAGGTCAAGGCCAGGCAATTGGTCCATGGACTGGATCCTGACATATTCATAATCACTGGGCCTATCATTATAATTAATTGTATTGATGCCTTTAGCTGTGTTATACTTTTCAGATTTTTAAATGTTCTTTTAGATTACCTCTACTTGACATTTGAATAATTGATATTTTTAACTGAGGTAAATTAGTTAAATTGGTCAGATGTTGATTAAAAAAACCAAATGTTAAACCGTGTTGTTCATATTAAAATTCTATTTGCTAGTATTTGTGGAGTGAGGATTTGTTAGAATCAAGGGCTTAGTGATTACATTGAAACTTGAAGCCCAACTTCTATTTATTTTTAAACTTAACTTGAATGACTTGTTAATAATTTACATAAATATACCTACTATGGTGACATTTTAAAATCCTCTTATTTTTTAAAAAACATAAAAGAAAAAACCTACCATAAAAACTGTCTCCAGGACATACATACTAGGTATGAGCATCCAAAATGTATTCTCAGAAGACAAAATTTTAGAATATTTGTTGTCAGTTCCTGCTGCATAAATATAGTACAAATATCAATTGTCATTGAAAAAGGAAGAAGGACTATCTTCATGCACCACTATGATTAATTTCATTGAAAAATCATTAGGAGCCTTAGTGAAATTGACAGTTAATCCAAAAAATTTTAAAACGATACTTACCTGGTTTTCATGTCAGAAAGTTTTTGTTTCAATTTATCTTTCCTAGAGAAGAAATAGAATAATGTGTTTGTGATAAATTAAAACTAGAAGTTATTTAAAATAAAATATTTGACAGAATAAGGTTTCTAGTGAGATAAAGAATTCTGAGCAACACATTTTTTCCTCTGTAAAAAATTATTCTATAATTTTACAAAACCCAGTGGTGCTTTACAATTCTTCTTAAGAATTTCATTAATCAAAAACACCATAAAACTGCTGACAAATCTACTGCAATACACATATGTGACATATATGTGACTACTGCAATACACATATGTGACAAAATATTTACATTCAAAATATATAATCGTCTACAAATCAGTAAGAAAATAACATAAATGTAATTTGCAGAAATAAAAAAGGAAGAGCCAAAATTATAATATTTCACAAAAAAAAATCTCCAATGCCAAAAAACATACATGAGGATGTTCTCATTAGGAAAATTAAAATTTGAATTACAATGAGATACTATTACCTGGTTAAATGAAAAATACAGATAATAACATCAAATGGTGTTGAGGATGTGAAGTAATAACTAAACCACTCACATACTGCTGGTTTAAAGTATCAAGTGACACAATGACTTTGGAAAAATGTTAGGTAAGGCCTGCCGAAGTTGAGTGCATGCACACCCTATAATACAACAAATCCACTCCCAGGTTTAAACCCAATATATGTACATGCATAAGTGTACTAAAAGTGATATACAGGAATTTTTACATCAGCACTGTTCACAATTGACAGAAAATAGATACAATTGAAATGTCCAACAAAAAGACTGGATATATAGATCAAAGTATAGCCATACAGTAGAATATACAATGATGAAAATAAAATAAATCCTGCAACATGGATGAATCTCAACAATATATTTAATAAAAGCCAGAAACAAGAGTGCATATTGCATGATTGTATATTTAAAGTTCAAAAGTTGGAAAAATCAAAGGGTCGTGATAGTCAGGATAGTCCTTACCCTTTTGTGTGGGAAGAAAACTGATTGGAAGGGAGCTTGAGAGAGACTCCTGGAGTAGCGCATATTTCTTGACATGGATGGTTGTTTCACAGATGTGTTCACTTTATAGACATTCATTGAGCTGTATAGTCATCACTCAAGTACTTTTCCAAATATATGTTACACTTGAATAAAAAATTTGAGAACAGGAAGAGTTCATAAAAAAGATCAAAGAAAACAAGGACAGTCTATTAAGACAAAAAATGATAACTACAGTTGTCATAAAAAGGCCATGAATATTCATATAAAGTTCTATAAGTCTACCTTTTAACTATATTATAGCTATTATCGGGCTATTATTGAATTAGCCTGAAACTGCCCATGGTACTCAGGTTATGCTCACACTAAGGCAATTTTTTTAGTCAATTGCTGTTGTGTGGAACTTCTCTACTGCCAAAAATAAAAAATAAAATTAAATTAAAAACAGGAATATTAGGTAGAATTTTACTGCTCATTTCTGCACACTTTCATTACATAAACTTAGGTAATTGATGTAAAATGGTTTTTGGATCCAGGTGTTCTGGTATATAATTATGTTACAGATTAGCAATCACAGAAATTCCATCTGATAACAATACACAGTTTAACTGTTTAGTAAGATCTTTATGGGAATCAAAATATTCCTATGTTCTTCTGAGATTTATTCCCCTAAAACATCATACATATAGAAGCATGGAAGGTAAGTCATATTTCTGTAACTATTTTATGTTGATTATAGTTTGCAAGGACCAATGCAGAGTGATTTTCTTCTGTTATTATATAAAAACTATTTTCTGGCCTTGACAAAGTGTTCATCATCAAGCAGAGAGAAGATGCTGTTAAACTTTCTAGCCTAGAGAAAAACACTTCCTAGTGTATGACTGCATTCTACTTATGAATAATGAGTAGTTTAATGTAACCTTTCACGTTACTTTGCCATCTGAGAAGTTTAATGAGAGAATACTGTTGCACAACCCCACAATCCCAACCTCTCTTTACTCTTAAGACTATAGACTTGAAATCAGTTGATATGTCCCACATGCTTTTACTTCATATAAACAGAATTTAGATTGTTCTAATAGATGGATCACATAGGAGAATCATAAAGTACACTTAACTTTTGAGGCAATTAAGTTAATAAGATTGGAAGGATGTGAGATATTCTGACTATATAGAGCTATGTCAAACTAAATATAATGAATATTTACATATAAATATTTGAATAATACTCAATATTTTATACAATATTTAAAAAATATTTAGACAATTATTTCCTCATTCTTGGATAATAAATGCAAATCCGTACATTTTTTTTTCACATGTAAGTAACAATAGGGATCTTTTTATTGAAGTACATTTCTTGGAATTAAGAAATAAGTATTATACTGATATATGTATTACTTTTTAAAAGATCATATAGCTAATATACAAAGTCCTGTAACACCCAACTCCAACATCTGTAAGACAAATTGAGATAAAATTAATCACATCTACCAACCTTATATTTCTCACCTAAAATCATAGAAACTCAGAAGTAAAAGGATATTAGAGCTCAACTACTATAACTGCTCATTGATTTTTATCTTGACTATACAACAATTATATAAGTTACAGATGCTCTGTTTGCATACAGTGAGCACAAAACTCACTACGACTTCCCCAGAAATCTCACTACTTTTCAGACAGCTGTAATTTTTATATATCTTTTTTTTGTGTGTTGCACTGGAGACTGCTAGTCAATTACACAATATTCAGTTTCCTCTTCTTCCTTGTTAACATGATGCCTAAATCAGGGGCAGCTGCATAATTTTTCAGGGTTCAGCACAAAACAAAAATGCAGAGCCCTGATTGAGGGTGAGGAAGTCAATCTTCCTTTCTCATGGACCCACCATCCTAACTCATGAGAGGAGCAACTTCCAAAAGATTGCAACCTCCCTGCTGGCTGTGCTTGGAACCTGGTTTATGAGGAGAGAAGAAGCCCCCACTGAGTTGCCTGTTGAGCTGTCAGCCTAGAGTTGTGCAGGTCGCTGTTTTTTCTCTCCCTGAGATGCCGTGGGGTGCAAATCCAACCTCAAAATTTTCCACACTCTTACTAAGCCCCCCACCTGGGATAGAGGACAATGGAGGAACACGGGCCTTTCCCTACCAATGTATCCCATTGCCGAGACCAGCTTGGTCATGGAGACCCTAACCCAGCAGCACTAGAGGAATTAAAGACACACACACGCAGAAATATAGTGTGTGGAGTGGGAAATCAGGGGACTCACAGTCTTCAGAGCTGACAGTCCTGAACAGAGATTTACACACATGTTTATTGACAGCAAGCCAGTGATAAACATTGTTTCTGTAGATTATAGATTGTAGATTAACTATAAGTATTCCTTATGGGAAACAAAGGCCTAGGCTGAAACAAAGGGATGGACTCTGGCTAGTTATCTGCAGCAGGAACATGTCCTTAAGGCACAGATTGCTCACGCTATTGTTTGTGGTTCAAGAATGCCTTTAAGCGGTTTTCCATCCTGGGTGGGCTAGGTATTCCTTGTCCTCATTCCAGTAAACCCAAAACTTTCAGTGTGGGTGTCATGGCCATCATGAACATGTCACAGTGCTGCAGAGATTTGTTTATGGTCAGTTTTGGGGCCAGTTTATGGCCAGATTTGGGGGCCTATCCCCAACATCCCATACACCATCTGGGCACAGAGCAGCATAGTAGTGAGGCAAGGGTAGGGAAAGCGAGGCTGATAAGTTGTCCTCAGAAGCCAGGGAGAAGGCAATAGCTATGATTGCTTACAGGCCAATGTTCCAACGTATGGGCACATACTCCAATATCCCATTAGTCTCAACTTAGAAAAAAATAAATTCAAAGATTAAAAGATCAAGAATTTTAAGCCAGCAACCTCAGTGCGTTCAATCTCAAGTACAGGGTCATTCTGAGTTCATGGTCCTCTGCAACTGCTCTGGCGGCACACCCATGAAGGGTCACATTGTACCCTAAATTAAAGGATGAAAACTCTGTGTTGGAGCTGAAAGAAACTGGCCCAAATGATTTTATGAAGCCTACATACTAGCTCTAGGTTGCCTGTTTTCAAATGTCTTCTACAAAGAGAGTGCCATCCACTCTAATTTTTATCCCGCTATATACTGGTCTCTCTTAACAACTGCTAAATGCAATTCCTAATGAGTAGACATTATAGTTAAATTTACCTTCCTGTTGCTTCCATACTTTAGTCCTTACTGTATTATATGGGATACTAAATAAACACACAAATATATGACAGCATTAACTCATAAAGCTTGTTTTACAAAAAGCCTGTAACATTTTGTGTACATACCTTTAGAAACTGTTACTGATTTTGTCTTTATACTGTGTAACTTTTCACCATTTCTACCAAATTATTCTTTATCCATTTTCCTTTACTCACTCAGAATTGAACTAAATGTCAGGCTATGCCTGTATGTATCAGAGTAGTAGTTACCTAGAGTAGAGGGAAGAAAAGGGGTAATCCTCATGCTACCAAATGCCAACTCTAAATGATTTAAATATTTTGTATCCTCTCTCTGTCTCTGTTTTTGCAGTGTTTTGCATTGGCATTATGTATATGCTACCAAAGACTGAACTTATTTTTAAGATACTCTCATTCATTTTATTTTATTTGCACATTTTTGATTCTTCCATTATACCTTGAAATAAATTTGGCAACATTTAAAACATTAAATAGCTCATTTTACTTTTTTAATCTATATTTTCAACAATGAATATATTATTTTTGTTATGAACAGCTAAGTAGCAACGGCCCTATACTGCACTTTATGTATTTATTTTGAGACAGGGTCTCACTCTGTTGCCCAGGCTGTAGTGCAGTGGTGAGATCTCAACTAACTGCACCCTCCATCTCCCTGACTCAAGCGATCCTCCCACCTCCACCTCCTGAGTAGCTGGGACTACAGTATGGGCCACTACGCCTGCACAGTTTTTGTATTTTTTATAGAGATGGGGTTTCACCTCAGGGCTCAAGCGATCTACCTGTGCTGACATCCCAAAGATTTGGGATTACAGAAGGGAGTCACCACATGCCTGGCCTGCTCCTAAATTTTTAGTTTGACAGTTATTTTAATTTATATTTTAAATGCAGAGGACTCACTTTCTAGATTGCTCCTTTGATACTTAGATATCCTGAAAGAGAGAAGATACCTGCATTGCAACACCAGCTGCACTACCTAAATGTGCATATCATGGTGTATGAAGTCTGGTGCAGGGGTTGGGGTCTTGAAAAGGATAGTGGATAAGTAAGAGTTTAGGTAAAATTAACTCTAAAATACACTGCACAGCAATAGATATTTCACTATCACTTAACTGGAAATATTATCTAAGATTCCCATACTAATGCCACAATAATCGTATGACTTATTAGTTATGACATTCTGCCCATTAAATGCCATTTTACTGTTCACTAATAAGATCAAGATTTAGTTCTAGTATCTTAGTTTCCTTTGGAAATCATGCAGTAATTTAAAACACATAAGCTGTAAGATATGTTTGCCAAATGTTGTATACTTTAATCCCGGTTCCCCAAAGCAGTGAAAACAGTGGTTTCAATTTTATGTGCCCCATCTGGAACTAACCCCTCAGGGTGTAGTAATGAAGTTTAATCTTATTTGGTGTTTCCAGTTAGGGCAATTACATAAAAATTTCCCCAATTATTTTATAAATCTCAGTTATGACATTAATATTTATTTATTCACTTCAAACCAAAACACACTGATGAGGTTTTATTATATTTACATAGTAATACCATTTAAATGTTGTCAAATAAATAATAAAACAACTGTCCTGAGAAAAGTGCTGTCTTAAAAAAATTCTAGTAGAATAAAAACCTCCACCTCTCTGAAATCTACTGGTGAGTCTGCCTCATTTCAATAAAAAGATTTCAGAGATACTAAAGAATAAAGAAGAATAGCCATATTCTATGTATGAATCCAGCACATGAGGTCATTAATGTAAAATATTGTGAATGTCTTACATTCTAGATGAAATGAAAAATTGAAAGGGTTATCCAAAAAACCTAACTCCTCAAAAGAAACATTATTTTAGAAATATGCTTTGTTATTCAACAAATAATTTTCCAGTGCTTGCTACATGTAGGGTCCTGTGGAAATTATAGAAATTCACACATGTTCTATCTTGTTTTTCAGAAAGGGTAGAAGGATACATGTAAACAAAGACTTTACTTTCATCGGGACATTCACAGTTTATCTACACAATGAGCAATGATTGAACGTTACTTATGAGACTAAAGTCAGCTTTACATATTCCTAAGTGATAAGTGAAAAAGAACTGAAAATGTAAACACTCTATGAAGCATAATTGAGTTATTTAATCAAACACACACAAATATAAACACACACATACATACATACACACATAGCAGTTTTAATGGTGATTTTTGGCTTCTCCACACATTTAATTTGCCTACTGTATCGATTCACCTCTTGCTTTGGTCCATTTGTATGGCTATGAAGTAATACCTGAGGCTGGGTAATTTATAAAGAAAGGATATTTATTTGCCTTATGGCTCTGCAGGCTATACAAAAAGCATGACATCGGCATCTGCTTCTGGTGAGGGTCTTAGGAATCTTCCGCTGATGGCAGAAGATTTTCGTCACTCAGGTAATAAGTGTAGTCCCCAATATGTGGGTTTTCAGTCCTCACCCTCCATTCACCCTCAACCCCCAAGTAGGCCCCAGGGTCTTTCATTCTATTCTTTGTGTCCATATATACTCAATGTTTAGCTTCTGCTTATAAGTGAGAGGATGTGTTATTTTTTTTCTGTTAGTGCGTTAGTTTACTGAGAATGGCCTCCAGCTCCATCCATGTTGCTGTAAAATATATTATCTCATTCTTACTTATGGCTGCATAGTATTCCATGGCATATATGGACCACATTTTCTTTGTTCAGTCTACCATTGATAAACATTTTCATTGATTCCATATTTTTGTTATAGTGAAAAGTGCTATGATGAACATATGTGTGCATGTGCCTTTAGAGTTAGAAAAATTAATATTCCTTTGTATATACATGCAATATTGGGATTGCTGGGTCAAATGGTAATTCTGTTTTAAGTAATTTGAGAATTACCAAACTGCTTTCCACAATGACTGACCTAATTCACATTCCCATGAGCCATACATAAGTATTCCAGTTTTTCCACAAACTCGCCAGCATCTGTTTTTTTTTTTTTTTTTTTAACTTTATTTTAACAATAGCCATTCTGACTGGTGTGTGATAATATCTCATTGTGGTTTTGATTTGCATTTCTCTAATGATCAATGATGTGTAGCATTTTTATATGCTTTTTGGCCATGTGTATGCTTCCTTTGCAATGTCTTCATGTTCTTTGCCTGCTTTTTGATGGGGTCATTTGTTTTTGGCTTGTTGATTGGCTTAAGTTTCTTATAGATTCTAAATATGTGATCTTTGTGGAATGCATAGTTTGCAAATATTTTCTCCTCTTCTGTAGGTTGCCTGTTTAGTCTGTTGATAGTTTATTTGCCTATGCAGAAGCTCTTTAGTTCAATCAGGTCTCATTTGTCAATTCTGGGTTTTGTTTCAATTGATTTTGGCATCTTTGTCATGAAGATTTTGACAGGTCCTATGCACAGAATTGTATTTCCTAGGTTATCCTTCAGGGTTTGTATAGTTGTTGGTTTTGTATTTAAGTCTTTAATCCATCTTGAGTTAATTTTTGTATATGGTGTAAAGAGTTCCAGTTTCAATCTTCTGCATATGGCTAGCCAGTTATCCCAGCACCATTTACTGAATAGGCATTCCCTTTCTCATTGCTTGCTTTTGTCAATTTTGTCAAAGATCAGATGGTTGAAGGTGTATGGCATTATTTATGAGCTCTTTATTCTGTTACATTGGTTTATGTGTCTGCTTTTGTACCAGTACCATGCTATTTTGGTTACTGTGGTCTTGTGGTATAATTTGAAGTCAGGCAGTGTGATGCCTCCAGCTTTATTCTTTTTGCTTTGGCTTGCCTTGGGTATTCCAGATTTCTTCGGCTTCATTTGAACTTTAAAATAGGTTTTTCCAATTCTGTGAAGAATGTCATTGCTAATTTGATATAAATTGCATTGAATCTGTACATTGCTTTGGGCAGTATGGCCATTTTAATGATATTGAATATTTCTATTCACGAGCATGAAATGATTTATTTCTCCATGTTTGTGTTGTCTCTGATTTCTTTGAGCAGTGTTTTGTGATTGTCATTGTAGATATCTTTCAGCTCCTTTGTTAGCTCTATCACTGTCTTTTATTAATTTATGGCTACTGTGACTGCTTCTCAGCTTGCATTTTGTTAGTGTATAGGAATGCTAATGATTTTTATACATTGATTTTGTATCTTGAAACTGTTGAAGTTGTTTATCAAATCAAGAAGCTTTTGGGCAAATCCTATGGGAATTTCTAGGTAGAAAATCTAGAAAGTTCTAGATAGAATCATGTCATCTGCTAAAAGAGATATTTTGACATCCTTTCTTTTTATTTGGATACCTTTTATTTGTTTCTCTTGCATGACGGATCTAAGACTTTGGGTACTATTTTGAATAGGAGTGGTGAGAGGGAGCATTCTTATCTTGTGCCAGTTTTCATGGGGAATATTTCCTCCTTATGTGTATTCGGTATGATTTTGGTTGTGGGGTTTTCATAGATGGCTCTTATTATTTGGAAGTATGTTACTTAGTGCTAAGTCTGTTGAGGATTTTTAACATGAAGTAATGTTTAATTTTATTAAAAGATTTTTCTGCATCTTCTGAGATGAACATGTGGTTTTTTGTTTCATTTAAATATTTAATCACATTTTTTTATTTGCATATGTTGAACCTTCCTTGTGTCCCAGGAATAAAGCCTACTTGGTCATGATGAAGTATCTTTTTAATGCACTGTTGAATTTCGTTTGATAGTATTTTGAGAGAATTTTTCCATTTATGTTCATCAAGGATATTGGCCTATAATTTACCATTTTTGTTGTGTCTCTTACAGATTTTGGTATCAGGATGATGCTTGCCTCATAGAATGAGTTAGGGAAAAGTCCTTCCTTCTCAATTTTCTGAAATAGCTTTAGTGGGAATGGTACCACTTCTTCCTTACATACCTGGTAGAATTCAATTGTGAGTCTGTCTAGTCCTGGACTTTTCCTGTTTAGTAGGTTTTTTATTACTGATTCAATTTAAGAACTCATTATTGATTTATTCAAGGATTCAATCTCTGGTTCAATCTTGGGAGATAATGTGATTTCAGGAATTTATCCATTTCTTCTAGGTTTCCTTTCTTGTGTGCATAGAAGAGTTCATAATAGTCTCAGGGTTTTCTGTATTTCTATGGGGTTAGTGATAACCCCTTTGCCATTTTTTGTTACATTTGTTTGGATCTTCTCTCTCTCATCTATCTATCTATCTATCTATCTGTCTATCTATCTATCTATCTATCTATCTATCTAAATATCATCTATCTATCATCTATCTAATCAAAAAACCTACTTGTGGATTCACTGGTCTTTTGTATGGTTTTTCATGTTTCAATTCCTTCAGCTCTGATTTTGGTTATTTCTTGTATTCTGCTAAATTTGAGGTTGGTTTACTCTAGTTTCTGTAGCTCCTCTAGTTGAGATGTTACGTTGTTAATTTAAGAAATTTCTAACTTTTTTGTTTGGGTATTTAGTGCTATAAACTTCCCTGTTAAAACTGCTTTGGATATGTATCAGAGATTATGGTATGTCATATCATTTTTTTCTCATTAGTTTAAAATAACATTTTAATTTTAGCCTTAGTTTCATTATTTACCCGGAAGTTATTCAGAAACCGGTTGTTGAATTTTCATTTAATTGTGTTATTTTGAGCAATTTTCTTAGCCTTTAGTTTTATTTTCATTGAATTGTGGTCTGAGAGTGTGGTTGGTATGTTTTTGAGTCTTTTTTTTTAATTTTGCTTAGGATTTTTTTTTTTTTATGGCTGATTGTGTGGTTGATTTAAGAGTATGTGCCATGTGCAGATGAGAAGAAGGCATACTCTTTTGTTTGGGGGTGGAAAGTTCTATAGGTGTCTTTTAGGTTGATTTGGTAAAGTGCTAAATTAAGCACCCAAATATCTTTGTTAGTTTTCTACCTTGATGAACTAATACTGTCAATTGTGTGCTAAATTATCCCACTCTTATTGTGTAGTTATTTAAATTCCTTCATAGGTCTACAAGAACTTTCTCAGTGAATCTGTATGCTCCTTTTTTGAGTGCATATATATTTAGCATATTTAGATCATTTTACTAAATTGAACGCTTTACCATTATGCGATGCCCTTCTTTGTCTTTTTTTTAATCTTTGTCGGTGTAAAGTTTGTTTTGTCTGAAATTAGAATAGCAAATTCTACTTTTTTTCTATTTTACATTTGTGGGGTAGATTTTTCCCCATCCCTTTACTTTGAACTTATGAGTGTCATTGTATGTGAGGTGGGTCTCTTGGAGACAGCATAAATTTGGGTTTTGCTTCTTTATCCAACTTCCCATTTTGTGCCTTTTAACTGGAGGCATTTATGCCAATACCAGGTTAGTATTGATATTTATGAATTTGATCCTGTCAATATGTAATTATCTGGTTACTATGCAGACTTTTTGTGTGGTTGATTTATAGTCTTATTGTTCTATGTATATAAGTATGTTTTTGTAGTGGCTGGTGAAGGTCTTTCTTTTCCATATTTAGCACTCCTTTCAGGACCACTTCTAAGGCAGCTCTAGCATCAACAAATTCTCTTACCATTTGCTTGTCTGGACAAGATCTTGTTTCTCCTTCACTTATGAAGCTTAGTTTGGCCAGATATGAAATTTGTGGTTGTAAATTATTTTCTTTAAGAATGCCAAATATAGGCCGCCAATCTCCTCTGGCTTGTAGAATATCTACTGACAGGTCAGCTGTTAACCTGAAGGGCTTCCCTTTATAGATGACCTGCCCCTGCTCTCTAGTTGCCTTTAAAATTTTTTCTTTCATTTCAACCTTGGAGAATCTGATGGCTGTCAGTCTTAGAGATGGCCTTCTTGTGTAGTGCACCACAGGACTTACCTGCTTTTCTTGAATTTGAACATGGGCCTCTCTAGCAAGTTTAGGGACATGCTCACGAATGATATCCTGAACTATGTTTTCCAAGTTGCTTAGTTTCTCTCCCTCTCAGGTATGCCAATGGGTCTCTTTATATAATCCTATATTTCTCAGAGGTTTTGTTTATTCATTTTTGTCTTTGTTTTATCTCTGTTTGAGTTATTTCAAACAGTCAGTCTTCAAGCTCTGAGATTCTGTCCTCATCTTAGTCATTTCTGTGGTTCATACTTGCAATTAAATTATGAAATTTTTCTGATGTATTTTTCAGCTATATCAGTTCAATTGGGTTCTTTCTCGTAATGACCATTTAGTCCATCAGCTTATTATAAAATAATAATAATTGTAATCCTTAAATTCCTTGGATTGGGTTTCAACTTTACCCCTGTGTGTCAACAATCTTTGCTCTTATCCATATTCTGAATTCTATTTGTGTCATTTCAGTCATCTTACCTTGGTTAAGAACCTTTGCTGGGGAACTAGTGCATTCCTTTGGAGGTACGAAGACACTCTGGCTTTTTGAGTTGCCAGCCTTCTTCTACTGGTTCTTTCTCATCTTTGTAGGCTGATGTTCCTTCAGTCTTTGAAGTAGCTGTGTTTTGGATGTGTTTTGTTTTTCTTTTATCCTTTTTGAGGTCCTTGGGGTTTTATTGTGGTATAAGGTAATTCCAGTTGACTGGTTTCATTTCTGGAAGATTTTTGTTGGACAAGGATCACTTCAAGACTCCCGGGCTGGATGCTGTGACTCTAGAGGTCTGGTATTGGGATCGGGCTTTTTCTCTAGTCCCTTGTGGTTAGGAACATGCTGCTCTGGAGGGTCCAAGATGTGCATGAACAGCTGGTTGTTACACTCTGATGGATGGTTCCAGCCAAAGCACTTCATAGGGAGGGACAGAAAGATCTGTCCTCATTTGCACATGTCAACAGCAGAAGTGCAGTGGGATGCACCACATTGGCTGCAGTGGGGTGCTGGTGGTTGCAGGGATGCTGGCCTACATGCAGGAGTTTGCAGTGGAAGCAATGGAAACACAGCATGGGAGGTAGGTGCCTCCCTGGTGCCCAAGTGCACATTAATGATGGAGGCAGTGTTAGAGCAGGGCATGCAAAGGACTGTGTGCACCCTTTGTGCATGCATTTATGCTGGCAACAGTGGCTTCTCAGGCCAGGGATGGGTCCACTTGTCTCACTGCATAGTTTTGCCTTGGCAGCAGTTTTGGCACAGGAGCAAGGCACTGGCAGGTGTCTGGTGGTCTCCATGCACACAAACACTCCTACTGCAATGGTGGCAAGGCAGGAGGTGTGGAGTGCACTCACAATGGCAACAGTGACACAGCAGGGTGCATGTGTACCCACATGTTGTTAGGGAAGGGAAGACAAAGTCTTGTGGTATGCACACATGCTGTAAGGTCATCTTGGTGTTGGCTGTGGGAAATTGTATGCAGGCCAAGCAGAATGGGAGAGGGCATGAATGGGCAGGTGCATGCTTGCAGAAGCTGTTCTGATGGAGCTCTTTTCTGGTTAGGCATGATCCACCAATGTAGGGGCTATGATGTGGGCCCCCATGAGACAGTAGGCCTCGGCAGCCAAGGCTGACCTGCAAGCGTGCATGGCCAGGCTGTGGCCCTGGGAGAGGTCAGTAGACAGAGGAGTGTTCAGGTTGGACTGGCCCCTTCTCATGAACAAGACCACCCTGCACCCTTCAGGTTCAATAGTTTCCCTAGGGCTAAAGTCTCCTAGGGAAACAAGATGAGCCTTGAAGAATACACATCGCTAACCATGCTGCACTACAGACATTCCTTCACCACACCCACTGTACTCCACACTGGCTGGAGTTCTGCCTCTATCACTTCTCTAAGTGGCTTCCTCTGCCATCTCAAATGTCTATAGGTGTCTTAGGGTCTCCTGCTGCAAGGATTCCAGAGGCCTGTGGCAAGAGCAGATTGAACCTTGCATGCTCTACTCGCCCCTTCCCTAGGAGTTGCTGGTGACCAGGAGCAAGTCCTGGTGCATGGTAGCTTCATGCAGGGTTCCCAGCTTTCTCTCTCCTTAGCCCAGCATCTGTGCCTTTTCTCCATCTACTCTCAATGCCTTCTCTCTGACAATCTGCTAGGAGAGTGCCCATCTTCCCAATGTCCCAGTTCCTCAGTGGCAGATGTTCCTTCTGGTTGTGTCTATTTGGCTGTCTTTCCTCTCTCTCTCTGTAATAGTTTTTAATTTCCAAGCTACAATTCAGGTTCACAAAACACCTGATGGCAGATACTTACATTTGACTAACTCAGAGTAAATTTAGACATTTCAAATTTTTTGCAGTCAACTGAATACCTTTCTCTCAGAGTTATATCTGCCATAGTTTATCAAATTTAAAACACAAACAATTGTAAAATACACATTATTTTATCTAATTAAAAAGAATACTGAGAAACCATAACAAAACACTATCTTATGTCTAAGAAAAAATTTATACTAATTTGAAAAGATGTTTAGACTTATTAGAGATAGTTTCTGTTGTATATCATGCTTACGGGTACATAAAAAGGGAGATTCAAGCACAATATTTTGGTTATAGTAATTCTGAAACTACTTCATGTCACATGGTACCACTCTTCTCATTAACATTTATCTTGGAGTCATCAAAATCTATGTTTTTTAATATAATATTTTTGCTATCAAGTGTTTGGTTAATGCAACATTTCTTAGAATAATTTATAAACTAACCACATTAATTAATATTGGGCTGTTATGCTAGCTTTGAAATTATGTACAGTGCCAGGC